>NC_041050.1:12516755-13116755 GCF_900634775.1 Gouania willdenowi
TAAAGGTGCGTTCACACCGAATGCGACTGAAGTGAGTAGATTACATTCAAAATCAATGTAAATGACGTGACTTCAAGAGGTCCT
The DNA here is from genome assembly GCF_900634775.1 of Gouania willdenowi. Classification (NCBI taxonomy): domain Eukaryota; kingdom Metazoa; phylum Chordata; class Actinopteri; order Blenniiformes; family Gobiesocidae; genus Gouania; species Gouania willdenowi. The sequence goes on from NC_041050.1 coordinate 12,516,840, forward strand.
GCGCGACCTCGTTGCTCCAAGTTGAAAAATTTGAACTTTTCAAGCAACTCCAAGCGACAACTCTCCTGTCCTTCACTGTCTGTAGAGCCGAGGCAGCAGTCCCTCCTTCCTGCTACAGTGACACGGCTGCAGCGGGAGGCTTCCTCAATTTACCGGGGCAAAAGTAAAGCGGTTAACTTCTTGAATAAGCCTACATTCTGAGTGAACTCATCCTTTAGTAACTTTCTACCCTGTCACCCGGCACACACACACTGTTAACTGTAGCAGTGTAGTGACGGAGTGACCAAAAAGCACCATTATGTTCAAGCGACTAATCACGGATGATTGAAATGACTGCAGTCGCTACAGTCGTGTTCGGTGTGAACGCACCTTCACTCCTTTGCTTGCGAGAAAAACAATGGCGGACTTTCGCAAAAGTTTGTATCAGGCTGGGGGTGGAGTCCATGGGTGCAGTTACCAGTGGAGGGGAGGGTATTTTCTTTCCTGATTTAGCTTGTGATGTCACAAACTTAGAAAATTTGAAACAGAGCAATTTTCTCTGTGTTAAAGGACTTACACAAACCACAAACAAATGACTAGATGGTTTTATTTCACATTTTGGGTGCCAGTGGACACTCAAGTTACTTCATATGTGATCAAAAAAAAATGCAAAAGTGGATTTTTCATAATATGTCCCCTTTAACATTGTTGTATATCTGGGCTTTATGTTTTATTGTGCAGCACTTTGGTTAAACCTTGTTTGTTGTTAAATGTGCTCTATAAATAAATTGGATTGGATTGGATTGGATTAGATAGCCAAAATGGAAAAGAGAGCGTTTGTGAGGCAAAGAGTCCTAATATTGTAGCGTGAAAATCGCTAAATTTAACAACACTAGCTAGCAAAACTTTCGGGAACACTTTTCTTGAAGTTTTAGACATAAGGCTGACATTACGCTGTCATTAGCATGAATAAGGTGTCATGAAAGCTGTCTTTAAGTGTCGTTTGCTAAATTATGAGACCTTTGGAGTTATGTTGGCATTTTTGGGTTAAGTGGAGGTATATAGTGGGGTTAGGTAGGGTCAGGGTTACAATTAGGGGTTAAAAAATAAATTTAAAAAAGTTAAGGGGTTAGGGTTAGGGTAATGAACAACACTTAATGACAGCCTTCATGACACCTTATTCATGCTAATGACAGCGTAATGTCTGCCTTCTGTATAAAACATCCAGTAAAGTGTTACCAAACTTATGTGATATTAAAGTGTTACACTCGGCATGGACAAACACTGTCCCAAGTGTTGGGGTTAAAAAAGAAAAATCTACATTTTGCTGTTACTACAGACTGCAACAGCAGTGAGTGGCACCAATTGTTCTGTAAGTGTTTTTTACATTGTGTTACATTGATTTCTACTCACTGCAGGAAGAAGGATGTGAGCGACACGCTAACAACCAGCAGGTCAAGCAGGTTGAAGGCGTTTCTACAGAAAGAACCAGGGTGCAGAAATGCTCCATACACCGTCATCTGGACAAATATGAGGATGTGCAGAAACAACATGTGAAACAAGTCACTCTCTGAGTCTAAGTCATGGGTTTTCCACCTTCATACCTTCAGTACGATCTCCACAGTAAAAACTGAAGTGAACACATAATCAGCGTACCCCAGCACCTGAGGAAGACAAGGATTAGACCTGCTCACAGGAGGAGACCAGGACCAGCTTGGAGGAGGAGATGATGCTGAAACTCACAATGTTTCTGAATGAGTGGGATTTGATGGGATCCTCAGCAGCCAGTGAGATGCTGCTGAGGATGATGAAAATGAGGATGAAGTTGGTGAAGTAAGGGTGATGGATGAGGTTATGGCAGGCAACTCGTAGGCTGAGAAATGAAGGGTGAGAAGAAGAATTAATATAATGTAACCTATTGTCTTTTTCCTTCCCTTTTATTTGTAAGTTAGATTTACCAGTTTTTCTTTCCAAGAATGAAGAAGGAGCTTCCATCAGGGATTGGAATGATTTTCTCTTTGGGTCCAGAAAAATCAGGTTTCATTGGAGCAACTCCTAGAAACAGGAAGGAGACATACAGTAATTTACTCAACGCTTGCTCCTCGGTGTGTATTTAAGTTGTATGTAAATTCTGACAGAATGAAAACTAAAGTCGAAATGTATTTGGTAAAAGGTTTTCCACATGATAACACTTCTCCTTCTGAACAGGAAGTCTCTCTCCCACCTACCCTCAAGACCCTCGATTGCTCTCAGCTCTTCGTTTTCCTGCCAGTCGTCCTCGTCGTTCTACACATGAGACAAAAGATCAACTCTGCCACTTTCATAAAGTAGGGGGAAAATGAAAATGCGGTGAATTATCAATTATCTACCCCTGCATCTTCATCCTCTTTCTCATCATCTTCATCCCAATCATCTTCTTCCTCTTTTTTCTCTCTGAGGAAACATGAGGCAAGACACAGTTGTACGGATACAGTGATCAGCTGTAGCAAAAAGTACCTTTACATGATCTTTTCTTATGTCTTAATGAATATATTAATGAATAACAAAGAAACTAATACATTAAAATATGAATATTAATAAATAAAACAATAGATAAATGAATTAATCAATAAATACAAAAAACATTGATCAAAAAATAAATGAAATAATTGATTAATTCCATTAATTAATAAACAAATAAATAATTTGTTAATTCAGTATTTATTTTTGTTTAAAATCCCTCACTACAGGTTTAAAATGAACTGATGCTGATATAAATAAATAAATAAACAAAATAAAGGGTGGTAAGATCATGTATTGATCGGATTCAGATTCTTTGTTCTTTGACAAATCTTGTGAAATTTTTGAAAGTTTTTAAACTTACAGACTTCTCTCTCACTTTGCTCAGTGACGGGTATATACGCCAACATTTTACTTTCTGTTCTTTTTATTTAGACTCACTCGACGACTTTCTTCCCACCACCTCCAGCCAAGTTGTCCACAGCAATAGCCAAGAAGACATTGAGCAGGATGTCTGGTCATAAAATTAAGGAAGGACTCTTTCTCTCTCTCTCATTTGATTAAAACAATATAACAACGAAATTCACAGACACAAAGGATAGAAAGTCCTGAGATGCAGCTGACGCCATGTAATGAAAAAGGATACAGTTGCCACAGACAAAGAGGATGACAAAATAAAGGCACACCACCATGTTAGGGAAGATGGGTCCTCCGTATGCCATAATGCCGTCGTACATCACAGCGTTCCAGTCCTCACCAGTGAGGATCTGAAAAGAATGAGGGTCAATAATGATCCAGAAGCACAATAAATGGAGAAGGCAGGTAAACAAGCACTAAAGGAGTATGGCTTTAAGGTTGTGGGATGGATGTGAAATCACCTGGAAACATGTAAGCAGAGCCTGAGGGAATGAGTCAAAGGTGCTTCTCTTCATCTGCGTCTCGTCAAAATTGAACTTGCCACCGAACAACTGCATGCCCAGCAAGGCGAAGATGATGAGGAAGAGGAAGAGCAGGAGCAAAAGGGAGCAGATAGCTTTCATGGAGTTAAGCAGAGAGTTGACCAGATCTGACAGGGCTGCCCAGTGTCTGGAACATAAGACGTGTGAGGAAAGGTGCAGAAGCACATCAGGACATGAAGGCAAGTCTGAATCAGTCTCTTTTGATTTCTGGAGCAACGCTTTACCGAGTCATCTTAAATATCCTGAGCAGTCGGATGCATCGCAGCACAGAGATGCCGATAGGTGGGATGAAATCCAACTCCACCAGGAGCGTCTCCAGGATGCCTCCGCACACCACGAAGCAGTCGAAGCGGTTGAACAACGCCATGAAATAGATCTGCAGACCGAACGCGTACATCTTCATCAGCATCTCCAACGTGAACAGCAGCAGCAGGATCTTGTTGGCTCTCTCTGAAGGACAGACACTTAGTTAGAAAAGACACAGGTTCAGAAAGGGTCAGAGTTAAAAAAAAAACAAAAAGGAAAAATAATTGCCTTGCATCTCTGTCAGCCACTTGGGTTGTCCGTAATGCTCAGAGGCACTGGCCACGGTGTTGAGAAACACCAGCAGAAGCACCAGCCAGTAGAAGTTAGTGGTTTTAACAGCAACACGGCAGTTTTTCCTGAAGGTGTGGTTCAGCTGGCATAACTGGTCACTGAAGACACAGCGGAAACAGTGTGATGAATGAAAGATCTAAGCATGATTCCAACACACAGACGCCTTCAGTCATGATCGCATTCATTTAAAGCTGCTGGAGATGATATTTATTTTTTATAAGGTTGAAAATTGCCTCTCGAAAAAATTGTTGTTAACTCATTCAGTGCCAGCCATTTTCAGAATTTCTACCCCCCTCAGAGCCAGCCGTTTTTGAGCCTTTTGACTGATTTTTAAAGACCCACAGAATATATTGTACTATGACAATCTGAATTCTAAAAAATTAAAGTCTCTAATTTCATCAGAAAAAATCATTTTGTTTTGTTCTTCTGTAATCCGCAGTTGAATAGAGGAAAGTTTTACACAAATTGCCAGTTTGTGACAAAAAGCTGAGAAAAACGGCTTTTTCTGAAAAAATGACCCCGTTACTGAAAAACAAACGCCGTTACATACCGCTGTTATTTTAAACGCTGTTATTCCAAACACTGATCGCCACACTCTCAATAGTCCACTTAGGTTCTGGTTGAGTGTGCGCTGCTGTGAGCTGGTGGGAACTTCAGCATCAACTCTTGTAGCGCAATTTTCTGTCTCGTAAACTCCTTTCCTCTCCCTCTGAGCTCTGCCCATCACAGATGATCTCTCCACCTACATGTCACTTATTATTTTGCTATCTGGCTCACAGGCTTACTGTATTTTTTATCTGCTTCACGAGTTTTCTCGTCAATGTTACAGAGCGTTTGGATTTGAAATGACGAATTATCTCGTCAATGACACTGAATGAGTTAATCTCCCCAGTGAAAATTTGGTTTATTGATATTGTGGGAAAAGTTTTGTGCATTGCATTGTGGGATGTGGAGTCCCGTAGACGGATGCATAGAAGTGTTTTTCCTTCATTCTTACCATGATTTCTTGTGTTTGTGCAAAAACACTGCCAAAGTGACTTCCCAACACATTTCTGCTGTCTTCACAAAATAAAAGTTGAGGCAAAACAATGGCGGATGATTATTTTGGGGTTTAAACGGAAACATCCGACACCAGCCAAAATTGAATGTCTCGCAGAGTGAGGCGATAACACGGAGAGCACAGGAAACAAACTAGAATAAACCTGGTGTCAAGTAAATCACTGTCCTCCTTGTCTGGTGTAGAAACACAATAAATCACAGAGATCAAAACAAACTTTTGAGCACCAATTTAAACCTTATACGTGTGTTTTTCTTTTTTTTTCCGAGCAAATGATCTTTGATTTATTGATCTGATTAAAAATTATTGTTTTCAGCAGCTTTAAAGACAAACAAAAGACAATTATGCCACATTCACTGATGGAAACCAAAGATGACTATAGGGAGAACTTCCAACTTTACGAATAAATAGTTAAGAGTTGACTGTTTCTTAAACTCTTTTTTAACATTTAAGCTTATATCATTAGAGAGGTGTGGGTGATTCGTCTCATCATCTTCTAACCGTGTCTAGGTACTTCTCTTTAGATTGAACCTCTAATCTAATATTTGACTGATTCACCTGTCATGTTAGGTTAAAATAACTTACCAAAAGCTATTTGCCATCATCTTTGCCCTAGGAAAGGAAGAAAAGGGGATATATTTGAATACATTCAGTCTTCTGCTGACCGACAATATAAAGAGTAGACGACACCTACATCAAAGAAGCACAAAAGCCGTTGTCATCATCGAGGTATGCAATATCATCATCAGAGTCAGACTCTGTAGTAAACAAACACGCAAAGCTGTTAACGAAAATCAAACAAAACTAAAACAAACAACGACGAAAGCTTTAATACCTCCTCCGTCTTCACTGTGTTTGTACCAGCCAAACTTCTTCATCATCTTTTTCTTCGCTATTGCAGCTCCTTAAAATCACATAAAAACAGAAGGTTTTACAACACTGGAAGGAGGGGGTAAAATGCACATTGAACTTACGTTTATTTCCTTCTTCATCCACATCCTCTGCCTCTATGAGCCAGTCCATGTATCCTATCATGTCCTCCTCCATCTGCTTGCTCTCCTGGGCTTTCTGCAGCTCTCCACGTGCCACGGCCTTTTCTCTTTCTTTGGAAAACTCTCTGCAGATACAAAGAAAAAGAAACAAAATCAGGAGGAAGACAGATTTAGCCATACTATACTGTATATCCACTACAGAATGGTGAAGCCATGGCCACTCACCAGTTCAACACATTAATGTGTTCAAAAGAAGCATAGCTATTTAATGCAACCTTGGGGTTGGCACCCCATTTGAGGCCATGAGACACTGGAAGGGTGTCGCCAGATGCATTCAAGAAACTAATAATGATTTTTTTTTTTTAACAATTTGATCGCATTTTTGCTTATTTTTACCCTTTTTCTGCAACAACACCAAACTTGGCATATTAAAATTTTTTTTTTTTTTTGCCATTTTTGCTTCTTTTAATGCATTTTTGCTAAATTACTCCCATTGCTGCCACTTCTTCATCAAATTTCAAGGCCATTTCTACACATTCTTTCCACTTTTCAGCACTTTTAAACACTTTCCACCACTTTTCCCACCTAATGTCGCATATGTTGACCCATTATTGTGACTTTTAAGCTCTTTTCACCATATTGCATGCTTATTTTTGCCAATTTAACACATTCACGATTTGTCATGTCTATTATTTGCCAATTTCAAGTCATTGTTTCTACTAATTGTTCCAATATTGAACTTTGAACAACTTTGAACCCTTTTTACCACTTTTTCTGTCCATTTTTTGCCACTCTAATTCACAATTTTCAACTAATTTCTGTGGTTTTGAAAATGCCATTTCACCACCTTTTCCACCATTTTTGGTCATTTTTAACCTATTTTATTTCTGATTAAAACAAAAATACAGGGTACAGTGGGGGTCCCCAGTCTCTGGCACTTTATTTTGGGGGTCGGGGCCTGAAAAGGTTGAGAACCACTGCTTTAATGCCATGCAGAGAAACATTAAAATGTTTCTCCACTTCCTTATTTGAATGCTTACTGTATGTATACATTTTCCAGTAACTAGAGAAAGAGTATAATATTTCAACATAGACTTTGAATTGTAATACTAATACTTTTATAAGCTTAGTGCAGGATCTTTTAAGAGGCTCCATCAAACTCCAATCTGCAATGCTATGAGTGAGTACACACCCGCTCAACACTCCCAATACGAGATTGATGATGAAAAAAGATCCAAAGATGACGAGAGAAACAAAGTAAATCCAAGGAATCTCGTATCCGATGGCGTCATTCATCTGCAAAGATAAAAAAGACTAATCTCACAAATCACAATAACAGAAATGAAAACAAAGTAAAGTCAGTGCACGTACCCAGTAGAGGACGTCAGTCCAGCCCTCCATGGTGATGCACTGAAACACTGTCAGCATGGCGAAGAAAATGTTGTCAAAGTTAGTGATTCCACCGTTTGGACCCTCCCACTTTCCCCTGCAGTCGCTCCCGTTGACGAGACAGAAGCGTCCGCTCCCCGCGAACGCACAAGGGGACGGATCATCTTCCACAATGAGACCTGGAGAAGAGAGAGGTTAAAAAGACATTTCTAAAAGAAACAAAACAAATCCTTCAGTGGCAGAAACCTGTGCTCTGGGAGTAACACGTCTTGTGCATCCTGCCGATGAAGAGCTCCAAACCGATGATGGCGTAGATGATGATGACAAACATGACCAGCATACCGATGTGGAGGAGGGGGACCATGGCCTTCATGATGGAGTTCAACACAATCTGTAAACCTGACCAGAACAACCCACATGTTTTAAGGATGTTTTTTGGGCTCAGATACCGTAAAAACGATCAGACAAAGTGAAAAACACACTTGGAACCCCAGAGACGAGTCGAAGTGGTCGTAAGACCCTGAAGGCTCTCAGAGCTTTCACATCCAGGCCTCCAGGCTTTCCTGCAGCGTGATGGGCTTCTCCTGGTTTATGGTCTGTCATGCCTTCTGCTATCACGCTGAACAAACTGTAGAGTAGAAAAAAAAACAGCTGCTACACTCAGTCCTCTTTAGAACATCCAAGCATGGAAACTGTGGCACCACAATACCCGACTATGACGATGATAAAATCCAGCAAGTTCCATCCGCTGCGTATGTAGGCGCTGGGGTGCATTACTAAACCATAGGCCAGAATTTTAGTGAAGGTCTCGATGGTGAAGATGACGAGGAAGACATACTCGACTTGTTCCTGAGTGTGAACAAAGAGATGAAAGACTCTAAATTATCTCGGAGGCAACACATAAATTATATAAAGACAAAAATCTCAAAAGATTTACTTAATTACAATTCCTTGTTTACAATTGATTGTACTTTGATACTCCCATATATGACGTACTGTGTAGAACTCTGGGGAATTACTTTTCAAGCCATAATTAATTACATTGTTTCATTGCAAAAAAAAAAAAAAAAAAAAAATGCCGTAAAGCAGGATATTATAACCACACACATCATTATTTATTTAATAAAAACTTATGAAACGTACAGATATTGTTCATAATAAAAAAACACAGATAATGTTCGAAGCACAAATAAATGCTCTTCCAGAAGGCATTCTAAAATACTTCTCACTACGGACCAGCAAATACAATTTATGTTTATTTTAACAAAAGTAAAATTGTAGTAAAACAAAGATGTCCATGATATTTAATTAGAAAAAGAAAATGTCACAATATGTTTTAGAGAATTATGTCAAGTAGTAGAAATATGTTTGTGTTCTTTGTTAAATGTTGTATATAAAAGAAAGTACATGCGTGTATATATACAGTATAAATATATATTAATTTTTTGCATTATTTGAAAAAAGGCAACTTAAATCTACTTGTTGAATGCTTGCATTTCTTTTGTGTGTATTATTGAGAACGCTAACTTTAATGTTATTGATGTTGATTTATGTTGGGCATATAATAAGCATGTTTGCTTCTGCCTCTTACAGTTGTTATACATTTTGAAATTGTGATTTCTGTTTTTATTAGACGGAAACAAACAAATAAAAGGAAACTGAAACTGAAAAAGACAGTTAGGAAAAGGTAGAATTCTATTTTTTATTCAGAAAATCAAATATCAAGGAAAATGTCACCTTGCCATTAGGGCACAACGCTGACATTTAGAAAAGATTGCAGTTAATAATGACTTTTCTGGTTCCTGGAAAAAAAAAAGGTCAGGTGTGTATTTATTCTAGACTGTGGTCACGGTGGCTTTCTAACCTCTTAACCCAGTGCCTAACACATTCTTAAGCCTGTCACCAGATCTCTTCTGTGTAACCTTCAGCCTAAAACCTCTAATCACTGTCACTGTCACCCAGACTTTACCTCAGCCAAGCACAAAAAAAGATGTGCTTTAATGTGACATGAGACCTGCTCAAAGATACACAAACAGACACCAAAACCAAAAAGAAAATGTGCAGTGTTGAATGATATCATGCCTGAGTTTGGTTGAATATTGGCTTAGCTCCTCAGGTAAATCCAATAAAGAGATCTAAAATCTATCCTGCTGCCATGCTGTCAGTGTGTGCTTAAATGAAATATAAAGCCAACTGTACTTTTATTAACAGATAAAACAATGCTTATTTAAAAAAGTCTTTTATTTGCCTCCAGAAAATGATTTGAAGTTTTTGTGTCAGACACTTTGTTTATTTGTTGAATACATAAATAACCCCATGATAATGACACGTTGACCTGTTCTCTAGCGCCACCATCAGGCCAAACTATTAAATTAGAATTTATCTTGAGTAGTTTTCATCTAAATCTTCTGAAATTTACTGACATTAAAGCTGATACCCCGACTTTCTGAGAAATCTGTTTATGTAGGATTCTTTTGAAATGTGAAAAAATACATAATTAGTCTTTTACTGTGGTCTACAAATGAAACGATCGCCGAGTGCGCCCAGCCAATAAGCTTCAACTTCTTGTTTTTGAGACTGTCAATCAAAGTGAATGTGGACAGACCTATATCAATGTGACCCGATGCAACCTTGTTATGTTCCGCGATGCGCGTGCAGAAAAGTAGAGGCGTGGCTTCTGGTAGATTGGTAGAGGCAGGGGGAGGAAGTGAGGCTGTCTAGGGCGGGACATCGAGATGTTTCTCAGAAACTCCGGATATCAGCTTTAATGACCACAAGAGTAACTATGCACCCTATTGGTTGTGGTGAAGATATCCTACAGCGCCACCATCAGGTTAAGCTTTCAGTTTTAGATAGGGATGTCCCGATACAACTTTTTAACTTCCGATACAATACCGATTAGGGCAGGGAACCTCTGGGTGCCTCACGATACGATACGCAATACACAGCTCACAATAACGATTATCTCACAATGTGACGATACTGCAATTATCGATATATTGGTCAGAAATCAATCTATGATAATCTATGACATAACAAAAAAAAAAGATTGAGTGAAAAAATACAATTTTAATTTCATATCTCTGAAATATGAAGTCTGCCAAAGGCTGCAGGAGCAGCGCGACCAAGCAAAATCAGACCAATCAGAGCTTGTGTTTGATTGACTGTCTGACAGCTGTTGCTCACAGGCCCCGCCCCTTTCCCAGAGCTAGAGCGCCGTCTTTTTTACAGTGTATGGTCTGGAGGAGTAGAAGATGGAATTGGTGAATTTTCTGCTTGAAAGGTAATTACTGCTGCTTGATTTACATTATGTTTGATTTGTAATTGTTACACTAGAACTATGTAGTGTACGTGTTCTTCGTGTGCGCGCAGCAGCCGCCGTGTGGCTGCTGTAAGTGACATTGAGTTGTTGCTGCTGCTGAGGTTTGTGCACATAGAGAGACACGTTGCAGTAATATGCTTTTAACAGAGCATGTTCTATTACTGTGATGTTGCTGTCGGGCTAACGTTAGCTTGTTAGCTCCTCTGAGGGAGGGACTTTGAAAAGTTTGGAGGCAGGGCAAGAGAGCAGCGGGGAGGGAGTGTGAAAGAGGGATCTGAGAGTTGTGGACTGCACCATTAAATGAACATCACAGCTTTATGAATACTGCATATTATTGACTGAGTTTTTGTTGTAAAGGATCACATCAAACTCATAATAACGCTAACATGTTTCACCAATCTTTAAATTTGGTGATTTAAACATTGGTTTAAATCACCAAACCAGCCTTAAAAAAAAATCACAGAGAAGAAGACACGGACGAGGGTAAGAAGCAGATGGTTGGAGTGTAAGTCAATAAGCTGAGGTCACGACACAACTTTTTCCCTCTAATGGAATTATCAGCAGCAGAAAGTCAGCTGACCTTCTCACTAACTGTTGATAGGAAAATGATCTTCTGACTTTTTAATATACCAAAACATGAGATTTTCTTCCAAAAAGCAACATTGGTATCCATTTTTTTTTTTTTTTTTAAAGCAGAGTGTCTACAGATGACTCATACAATTCAAGATTAAAACTGAAATTTTGCCATCCAAGTGATCAAAAAAAGTGTCACAAAATTACTCACTTGGCAACAAAAAGGAGTCACTGAGTTGTATTTCAACAACTGAGCTCTGTTTTACAGACCTGAAAAGAACTGTGTGATTAAAGCAGCTGCTTCTGCTGATTCTGACGTGTCCAAGTCAAAGTGTTTTCAGACACTTTTTTTATTTAATGTTAACTGTTCACAGTTTAGAAAAACTCAAATATGTGCATGTGAAGATTTCTGGATGTTTGCAGATGTCTGGTAGTTGCATATGTGGCCATGAGTCATACAAGTCCCTTTAAAAATGGTAATTCAAGAAGTTGGAAGGAATATGAAGCCCAACTTAATACACAAAATAACTCCAACACACACACAAAACAACAGCAAAATGTCAACAAAAATACACAATAGATTCTAAAAATGCACAAGACAAAACACCCAAATTGACTCCAAAGACATGCGAAATAGAAATTAAATGACACAAAAAATCAAAAAAAAAATTCAGAAAAAGACTCCATAAAAGCATCCATCCATTTTCAGACCCGCTTGTTCCTGTTTTTCAGGGTCCCGGGGGTCTGCTGGTGCCTATCTCACATTGGACGCTAGGTGGGGGTACACCTTGGATAGGGTGCCAGTCCATCGCAGGGCAACACAGACACAAACAACCACTCGCACTCACATTCACTACTACGGGCAACGTACAGACTCCAATCAACCTAACAGTCATGTTTTTGGATTGTGGGAGGAGGCCGGTGTACCTGGAGAAAACCCACGCAGCACGGGGAGAACATGCTAACTCCACACGGAACGGACCCAAGTGTCCACCCCAGGGCTTGAACCCAGGACCTTCTTGCTGTGAGGTGGATGTGCTAACCACTAAGCACATCACCAACAGAAATTCAAATAATGAAAGAAAAATTCACAAAATAACAAAAATGCACATAATGACTAAAAACTCACAAAACCACATAAAAAGGCAACAAAGACAAAAACATTTGTTCTTTCTTGTGTTAATGCTCAGATTGGTCATTATTCTAAATACTGACATGAATATTAATAATGTGGCTCTCAGATCAGACAATCACATTTCTGTGGCCCCCGCTGTGATTAAAGTTACTGATCTATACTGTCCTAATATTAGCTAGTCACATGTTTGGTGACTGACTGCTGGAGGTTTTCTCCTTTGAACATTGGTTTATTGTTTCTGTTATTTATGTTTCTTTTAAAACAACTACTTTTGCACCACATTTAGCACCCCATAAGGACTGTGTTGTTCTCAATGCTCGATAAATAAAATAATAATAATACCAGCCTGTCATTGCCCGATCCCGTTAGATCTCGGAAGCTAAGTTGGTCTGGGCCTGGTTAGTAGTTGGATGGGAGACCACCGAGAATTCCAGGTGCCCCAGTGTGGTGGCAGTCACCCCAGTGGTATCTGCCACTGTGTCCTTGGGCAAGACACTTCACCCACATTGCCTAGTATGAATGGAGTGTGTGATTGAGTGTTGGTGGTGGTCGGAGGGGACGATGACGCACTATGGTAGTCTCGCTTCCGTCATTTAGCCTCAGGGCAGCTGTGGCTACAATTGTAGCTTACCACCACTAAGTGTGGAGTGAAAGAATAACGCCTTAATTCTGTAAAGCGACTTTGAGTGTCTATGATAAAGTGCTATATAAAATTGATGCATTATTATTATTACTATTAAAATCTGATTAAAAATATAAAAAAATAAAATGACATCAAGTCTGTGTGTTTGTGGCACTTGTGTAAACTAACATTCAGGATGTCATTAACATGTCCTGACTCCTGTGTTTAAGCTAAAGTCAGCAATCTTCTATCTGGGCAGGCACAAAATTGCTTTTCAGTATCAAATTAGATAAAGCAAAGGAACTCACTAGTTGGTGATTAGTGGCGTTGGAGTCATCGTCTGGGTATGGCTTGGTGACGCCCATGGCAACACAGTTGGCAAAAATGGCAAGCAGAATGAAAATATCAAAGGGCTTGAAGCTTGAAGTTAAGGCAACACACACATACTGTACGTAGACGTTGTTATGCACACTGCAGCTATCATCTTAGCTGTGGTTGAAAAGGATATTTCCACTCCACCAGGGCCAGCGCTGCCATGCGGATGGGGTTGCTCAGAGTGAGGCAGCACAGAGCTCGGGGGGCCCTCAGCGCAGACTTGTTGGCCTGCATCGCCTTCTTGGCCCCCCCTCCTCTTTTCCTGGAGGAGCCAGTTGACCCCAGGGTGTCGGATTTGCCCACATCGCCCCCAGGGGGGGCATCTGTGAATAAACAAATGTATCATCTGTGTTTTGTTACAAATATACAGTGGTTGCAGTTGAGAATGTTATTTACATGTATCTATTACTTTGAGGACGGTTGTGTAAGGTCTTTGTGATGTTGTCCATCAACAACCTGCACATCACACACTCAGGAGCTTCATCCTTAAGTTATATTGAAATTATGTCTTTCTTCAGATCAAGCAGGGAGTGTTTTTTATTTATTTATATAAATCTTTACACTATCTTCTGTTTTAGCCAAACATCAACACGTGTCATTTAAAACGTGTGTATTTCACACGTTTTAAATAAAACTATATTCTATCTCACTCAAATCATTATTTTAAACTAGTCCTCTTTAGTATTGCCTGTCTGTAAAAGATTAAGAGTGCTACTGCTAACTATCAGTATTATTAGTGAGAATGAATAATAGGGGTGTCCCAATCCGATATTGATATCGGTCCAATATCAGCCAGAAAACAAATATCGGATTTTATCGGACTGCATCTAAAATCTCCGATATATTTTATATTTATTCAATTGTAGAATACTGTAGATTTTATGTTGAAGGTTAAAATGTATGTAACTAATTGGTTAATAATAAATGGGTCAGTTTTTCTCATACCTACTGTTTCTGACTATTGTTCAGTTTGAATAACATCACTTGATAAAGCATTTTCTAACATTACACACTACAAAATAAGTAATCAAAGTATGTAGGATTCGTACTGATATCGCATCGGATGGATATCGGTATCGACCAACACTCAAGGCTGCAATATCGGTAAAGTTGTATTTTTTTTTTTTTTTAAATCACTTTATTAATCCCTGAAGGGAAATTACATTGCACTTATTTTTTTAGGGACATGCTTCTCACACACATGCACAAACAGGACCTGTGAACATGTATTAATGGAGAGATGTCAGAGTGGGGCTGCTTTTACAATGAAGGGAGCGCACTAGAGCAGTATCGGGACATCCCTAGTTATTATGTCCTTAATCTATATTTCTGTCTCTTTGTTACTTGTAATAACAATGCTTTCTCCTCGTTTCCCACTGCTGCAGCCTCTTAGGTCTAGGAAATGAGGTTAAATCTGTAGTCAAACAAAAGGGGGAGACTTAGGGGCGACCATGGCTCAGTGGTAGAGTCGTCCAGCTCTAGCAAGGTCATTGTCGTTGTTTCTTTGGGCAAGGCACTTTACCCACATTGCCTCGTGTGGATGTGGTGTGTGAGTGAGTGTTGGTGGTGGTCGGAGGGGCCGATGGCAGCCTCGCTAAATTCTGTCAGTCTGCCTCAGGGCAGCTGTGGCTACAATAGTAGCCTACCACCACTGTGTGTGGAGTGAAAGAATAATGCACATCAATTAAAAAGTCTATGAAGAAGTGCTATATAAAGTCCAATTATTATTATTTTAGAACTTTCTGCCATGTGGATGTAACAAAGTGATGCTCTACTCTGAAGGTCTCATGTCCTTAGACCAGATGTGACCTAGTTCTTTAGAAGGAGCAGGGTGGCACTTAGCTCTGGCCTGTCCTAAAGTAGGTTTACAGACACCTGTTGACAGGCAAGGCCTCCACTGGGAATAAACCAAACTGTTAATAACAGATAAGAGACAGAATGATTGTGTTTGCAGAAATGTCTTTTAAGCTCAAACCTATTTTTGCCTATTATTATTATTATTATGAAGCCATACATTGAAGCAAACCTTTAGAAGTTGTCATGCATTGATAATTTCATGCAGTGAATGTATCACTTTTACATTACCTTTCTTTGCCCCGTCCATTCCTGCACTTTAGCACCTCCTGACCTGAGCAGGAAACATTCACTCCTCAGAAGATCTGCGATGCACCACCACAGATCTCACACATGAGCTCCAGTCCAACCATCCAGGAGCTCCTTCTTCTTCTGCAGCCACATGTCATCCCGGCAGCATTAAATCCAACTTTCTCCTTCTTCCAAAGTCTCCAGCTCGTTTGATGTCTTTTAATTCATTCCTGCGTGAATAAATAATGAAGTCTAGCACTAACGCGTAGCCATGTCTGCACTGGTCAGCGGTGAGGATTAGAGCAGCTGAGCCGGTTAAAAGGATGACAGTGGAAATCTTCATGGAGAAGGAGGTGGAGAAACCTGGTGGTGTCATTGAGGGAAATGTGTGTTTTTAGAAGTAATGGACTTATAAACTTTATCCCCCTTTTTTAACAATACAGACGAAAGAGGTCAAGTTACATTATTTTGTGACTTTTGGGAGTAATTGGCTTGTAGTTCTATTAGGCGGCAGCAGGGGGCGTAATTAAGGTCAGCTGTGCTTGAATTTTATTTATTTTATTTATTTATTTGATTGGGACGACACACAGCAGTGAACAATCATATACAAGTTATACACAAATTTGTAAATGTGCCAGATTATAGCAAAACTGCTCATTTACACCTGTAGTCCCAAGTAATACAATGTACAGTATATAAAAAAAATACAAAACACAAAATAAAAACTGTACAAATGACAATTTAGTTAAAATGAGTGCAGGACTGACTTATGGTTTAAGTTTAAATATCTTCTCATCGTCTCAATGTTTTCTTGAAATACATTTTTTTTAAATAAACAATAACAAGACTGTGACTAATTGGAAATGATACATGTGGACAAAAAGTATCTATTTGTCGACAAATAAAATAAAATCATAATTCGATTCGATTATACTTTATTTTATCCCACAGTGGGGAAATGTCCACGTTACAGCAGCCAAAGTTACACAAAAAGCAAGCAAACAAAAAAGCTAAATAACAATACAGAAAGGAAAAATTAAGGGAAAAAATAAATAATAATAATATTAATAAAATAAATAATAGATATTGGTCAAGATAACAGTACAGAAAAAATATATAAATAAGCGGTAAGTGGGGTTTTATAATGAGTATTGACTGAGTAAAATTGCACATTATAAGGCAAAGGAGGAACATTATTATTTACAGAAGAAAAAAAAGGCTATTCTAATGTTTTACATTCTTATGACATATTTAGTGCTTTAAAATAGTTACTGTTGTGCCTAAAAAAAAATTGGTTTTCTGCAGATATTTTGACTTAAGACTTATTCAAATCTGCTTTTCGTCAATCAAACTGTACAGTACAACTCTTCACTTTAACATGATAGCTTCTTGATTTTACAGTGCAGTTGGTAGATGGCTCACTGTACTATACTTGTATTTATCTGTATTATATGTGTATATTTGAACATATTCCTGGAGGTGTACACTTGTACTGTATTTAATCCATATTCAGTGAACAGTTTTTTTTTTATTTAATTGTGTACTTTTTCTTTTCTTTCTTGTCTATGTTTTAGTGTTTCTTATTTTCATTTAAAATATTTTGGAGCATCTGTAAAAAATAAAATAAAAATTAAAAACAATTTCCCCCTGGGATAAATAAAGTATATCTGATTCTGAAATGTCATGTTACCTTTGCATCAATCCATTTTGTTTATCCTGAGAGGTTGGAAACAGAAAATATGTATTTACAACCTGAGGTTCTCCTCTATGAACCAGGCCAAGAAAAATATGTGCACCCCTAAAAATAATAATGTTTCTGTTATTATATTAAGTAATTATGTTTTTATATTTATGTTAAGGATTACAGTAATAAAACACTTTAATTGCATGCAAGCATTGCTGTAATAACAAAAAAAAGGACAAAAATAACAGCTTAAGATAATGTACAATTAATTAATGAAAAATAATTGCAACATAGTGTCCACTAGAGGACACTGTAGATATGTCCACTCAGTAGTGAGAATGTTTACTACTAGAGGACAATGATAGATGGATAGATACTGTATAAACAATCATTTGTTCTCTTGTTGAAACCCAAGTTTACAATAAAATAATTCAAATGTTTTTATGATTAATTTTTAGTTTTGCTAAACATTTAAAAGTTACTCGTCGCTGAATATTATAAACAATAAAACGATCGGTAAATCCTGTAATGTAATAAATTAGCATTACCTGCATTAAGGCATCAACATTCATGTCAGCATTTAGAATAATAAAAACAACGGGTTCATTCTGTTTTTTGTTGTGATAATGTATATTATGTTATTTTGCTCTAATGAAACATTGCCTTTGACCCCTGCTGACCTCCGTCTTTAGGAGCAGATCAACCAGGGTTGTCTGTGAAAGGATTCGCTGGAGAAAACACAAGGACAGAGTGAGAAATCTTTTCATTAAAACCCATTCAGAACAGTAATTACTGTAGTGGTCATATTTGCAGTGCTGGTAACCTCTAGGAGTTTCAGTCTCAACATTATCACAATAAAAGCATCCTTTTTTTTGTATGTGATATGATAAAACACATCTGATACCAAAATAAAAAAAATCCATATTGTTTCAACAAATGACCCACAAACTTTCATGTATTTTCTGTTTTTTGGAGTATTTTTTCTTCAAAATACATGAATATACATCATCATTATTAGAGTTGAGTATTGGCAAGGATGTTGCAATACGATACGTATCACGATACTTGGGTCACGATACGATATTATCACAATATATTTCAATATTCTACCCAGTTAATGTCAATATTAAACGTAGAGATGAAAAATCAAGTTGCTGTAAGATATTGATCATTCAGAGGACAAATTGAGTCAAAACTATTTATATTAATTTTTATTATATCTACAGAGCCATCTACCAGAGTGGAGGTAAGGAAGTGGCACAATTTTCAAGGTTTTTATGTAGTAGTTAGGATGCTCCGCTGAGAAGTGACAATTTCTCCAGCAGTATTAAAAAAACACGTCCATGAAAATGTGAAAAGTGCAAGAAGAAAAAATACTAATTAAATATCAGAAAAATATCGATTAAAAATAAATAAATAAAAAAAAATCGATTTAAAATTGGCACCCAAAAAAAAAATCGCGATATATCGTGAAATCATTTTTTTTTCACACCCCTAATCATTATCATAACAGTAATATAATGCTAATCAGAAAATGTAGAACATGACAACATTGATTATGTTTTCAAAAATATATGTTTTTCTGATATTTTTTATGTTACTAGTGAAAAACGAATAAACAGCAAATGATTATGAGACACAGAGGCAAGCTACAATGGCCTCATGTAAAGGATTTTCAATATTCACGAGTGGTGAAATAATCCAAAGTTAGGGTCCAAAATAAAAATAAAGGAATTGCATGAAGAAAAATTGTTTTTTTTACATTCCCACATGCAGTTATGGGCCAAAAAAAATCTGCCACAAAAGTATTTTTTCAGATTTCAAGAGACTGTCACCCAAGAACCAATGCATATATGTCACTAATCATCAGTGATGTGAACAATCTATGTTCATAGCTCAAAGCTGATCAAAGTTACAGGGAGCTGAGACATATACAAAGTAGTTTACTGAAGAGCCTGTTGAGGGGCTGTCATGTCCACCAGTTAGAATGTATAGCAGATATTTCTGTATATTCTGGGAGAATAGGTAGAGTTGTATTACTATACCAAATTTCAGTTTCCTATGTGATGTAATTCCTAAGATATTGGAAGCTGAAAATGGAAGAAAAATAAGGAAAGTCACATAAATCTACTGGTATCCCTTGACTAAATTGGCCATATCTCAAAAAGGATTCATCCAATCAAACTAAAAATATACAGGGTGCCTACTGACTTATTAAGAAACAATTAGTTAAAAAAAATCTGATTTTTTTTTAGACTAAAGTGCATGGGATGTCCTGGAAACTTGTTGAAATGACCCAATAACATGAACTCACGGTTTTTAAACTGCTGTGCTGTGTATCTGTTCAAGAGGATTCCACCACCTTCAAAAAGCGCCAGTAGTATTCCTCCCACCACGGCTGAGCCCATCATGAACGAAGGCCCTCCTGAAGGAGAGAACATTATTTCAGTGACACACAGGACGTTGGCCTCCATGATGTCTCTGATGTTCTTACTGCGTGCAGCGACGATGGCTCCTGTCAGCGCTCCACTGGTTATGGAGTTCCATGAATCCTCCTTCCCTCTCACATGAACTAAACCACAGTCAATGGTGGAAAACAGTCCTCCCCAAACAGCAAAATGGCCTGCAAACGCACAGAGTTGGATGTCAATACAGCAATGAAGAAACAGGCTATCATCATTTACAAAGCAGGTGTCTCTCACCCCCCATCAGAGGAGCTTTTTGCCTGACTGCATTTGCACTGCCCCACAGTCTGTGTGAAATACCCTGAAAGTTAAAAAAAAATAGTGCATTTGAAAGTGTGATTCAGAATCAGAGAGAACACAAGTAGGATTTTAACTCACAGCAGGTGCATTTCGAAAGCCGCTCACTGCATGGAATACTCCTCCTCCAATGGCCCCCAAGGCGAAAGCTCCTCCACACTCATCCACTATCCTCCAGGGACTGCAAGGGCACAAATACACACAGATACTAAGGCTGGGCGACATGGACCTTAATTCATAATTCTATATTTTTTCTCAAAATAGCAATATGTAGTGCTGTGCGATATGGAGAAAATTTTATCTCACGATTTAGGTAGATTTATAGCCTGATAATGATATCTCGATTTAGTATTTCTTCCTTAAAATTACATTAAATAAATGGAAAATTACTATTCATTATATATTTTATTAAATGTAAAAATGATTTCTATAAATAAATTGGTAACGTGACCTTTTCCTATTTTTATGATTTTGCGACCAATTGTTACGGCCCAAAACACCTGATTTTACAGCATCTTTTTACAAAAAAATGTTTTCAAAAGTTGTGACCAAATCTACTTATATTTTATAATGAGGCTTTATTATTTTCTATAACTTTGCATAGACTGGTCAGTTCCCCCCCACAGCACTGACATATATAGTTATATCACACAGCATTAGAAATATGCAATAAAAATCTTAATATTTTGAGCTCAATAAAGTCTAACCAGAAAGACAATTCTGGGTTAAATTTGCAGATGAAAAATACAACAGAGGCACAGTTATTAACAAACAGCTGGACAATATGTGCCACTTTTGGCTTTTTCTCCTGTAAGGGACAGCACGTGTGAGTGAGTTCTGTTTAGGGGAAGGTCTGGATTAGGACGCACTCAGAAATCCATCTAACTGAGCTTTTCACATAGTGGAAGCAGCAACTAATAAAATGGAAATTTTAATATAAAATAAGCTACAAAATTAAAATATATTGATATAGGCAATATTTTAATTTTCTCGGTGGAAATGCTGTGAAAGCTCGCCCAGTTCCACTTCAGCGTTGTGTTTTAAAGTACGCACGTCACTGTAATTGAGTTGCTTTTATGGGTACTTGTACTTTTTTTGAGCATATTTCAAAATCATTTTACTTGTACGTAAGTACGTGAAAATAAGTAATTTGTTACCTTTCTACACCCAACCGTTATGGAGTAAATTATTATTTTTTGTTTTAAAAATGATTAACGGACATTGTGAAACTACGCAAAAAATAAAATGACCAGACAAAAATCAAATGCATCACATCATACCAATCAGATTAAACACAATTAGGGATGTAACAATTCATTCAACTCCCGATACGATTCGATTCACGATACTGGGTTCACGATACGATTCTCTCACGATTTATTTTACAAAATGAGACTGTAGACAAATTTTTTTTTTTGGGAAAAAAACTAGAAAATGCTGTACTATTTTCCTTGTATTTTTCATTGTCAAAAGAATTCCTTGATAAACTAACAATTGGACTTTAAAAAAAAAAAAACCGATTGCACTGATTTACGTCATATTTGTTTGGACCAGCAGAGGGCGCAGGTAACACAGTGGTCGGTTGGCATGCAGATATCTTGCAGTGAAGAAGAGAAGCTATGCTAGCAGACAGAGCTAATAGAAAAGCGTGACTTTTACAGATATTCAAGTAATATTACAGATATTCTTTCGGTGCTAAAGGGGTAATGAATCATTTATTAACATATTTAAGAGTAGAAGGCAGCAAGAAAGAAAGTATTAGCACACTCCGCCTGCCACCTACACTTGTAGAAAGTACTGCGATTCAATTTTCAGAAAATCAATATCAACCGTGATACCTATGAATCGATTTTTAACTGCCTTACGATTAATCGTTACATCTCTAAACACAATGCACAGTGCCAAAACAGCATTGAATGTTGGTTATTTTCTCACTTTTAGAGTTCATGAACTTAACTATATTTAGAGTCTGAGAATGTTTTTTTTTTTTTTGATCATCATTTTAATTGAATTCAAAATGAGTTTTAAGTTCCAATTGTGCAAGATTTAATCTCTTCCTTTTTAGGTTTATGCATAATAACAACAACAACAATAATAATAATAAAAATAATAATAATACATTTGATTCTTAAGGTCACCTTACATTGAAACAATAAAATAAACAATAAAATATGAATGAATACAATGAAAACATACATGGCTATAAACAATCAAGAGCGAATAAAAGGAAACAGAGAGAAGCATATTATGAAGGGATGTTGTTTAATGTATGTGACAAGATTTATTATCAAAAATAAATGTGGGTTGTAGAAGTAACTAGTAACTTTTACTTTGAGTACTATTTCAGTGAGATACTTTTTTCATTTGTATTTGAGTATTTTACGTATGACTTACTTGTATTTGAATACAACTTCAATCAAGTAACAGTACTTCTACGTGAGTAGAATACATCAGTAATCTTTACACCTCTGGTGTTTAACATTAAATAGAATAGAATAGAATAGAATAGAATATCCTTTTATTGTCCTTGTACAGGGTACAACGAAATTTGAGTACAACTCCAAGGTGTCAGTGAGAGAAGAAAATAAATATAAAAACACAGGAAAAACAATAAAAAATTTAAATATGACACAATAATATGCTTGAATGTACAGATCTACAAATGGCAACAAGATGAATGTTGATTTACTAACATTTTCTCAAAGAGTGAATGATCAGAAAATGAGGAAACATATTGTATATACCAGGAAAAACAATGTCAATCTGGTAAAAAAAAAAAAAAGGATAGAGGAGCAAAAGTAGCTCAAATTAACACATTAATAGAGATGACCGCAATGGGATCCCCCATTAGCGTCAAACTGGAAACTACATTTTTCTTCAGCCTCACTAAAGTAGGACAAGTACAGCCTGAGAGAAGGGTTGCCAGGTCAGGTTTTTGTCACAACATCCAGGACGTGTCTGAATTTGGCATGAATTTAATTTGAATTTGAATTTATTTTTCAATTTGGATTTATTTTCGGCAGTCTTCAGAAAAGGAAAGAAAAGAAAAACAGAACGAACAACACTCAATTATCTAACTTATCAGGGAAATGGGTGTAGGTTAAAGCAAAAGCTTATCCACACCTACACAATACAAAAAATTTAAAAATATATTATAATAACTAACTGCACATTCAATATATACAGTATTCTGCACAAAGTTCTATATATACAGTTTATACATGCACAACAATATATACGTATACGTTCACACATTTACACACATACAAATATAAATACACATGCATGTACATAGCATGTACATTATGTTACTAATATACTATTTAATATTTACTACACAAATTTAACCAAATTAAATTAAAATTTAAATATAAAATACAGTGTGGGAATATTTAAATTAATAATATTCTCTATCACAATAGATACTATTTATTACAAAAATTTCATCAATTAAATTTTAAATATAAAATATAGTGTGGCAATATTTAAATTAGTAATATTCTCTATCGCAATAGAGATACTATTTATTACAAAAAGTTCATCAATTAAATTTTAAATATAAAATATAGTGTGGCAATATTTAAATTAGTAATATTCTCTATCACAATATATACTATTTATTACAAAAATTTCATCAATTAAATTTTAAATATAAAATATAGTGTGGCAATATTTAAATTAGTAATATTCTCTATCACAATAGATACTATTTATTACAAAAATTTCATCAATTAAATTTTAAATATAAAATATAGTGTGGCAATATTTAAATTAGTAATATTCTCTGTCACAATATATACTATTTATTACAAAAAAATTCATCAATTAAATTTTAAATATAAAATATAGTGTGGCAATATTGAAATTAAAAACAGTCTTTATCACAATATATACCTTATATTATGTTTATTAAGTATAATGATGTGAAAGTAAATAGAAGAACGAGATCTGTTATATGTTATATGTTATATCTGTCAAACAAAAAAAGAACATTTTCTTCTTTGAGCATGTCCAGATGTACAGCAAAGACTTGCAGTAGAGTTGAAGCTTTAAAACTAACCAGTTGTTGATTTAATCTGATATTAAAGACGATTCTGTGGCTTTTTAAAGTTTCGGACCTTTTAAAACATCCCTACACAGTTCATAAAAACACCGAGAGTTGGATTTAAGTTAATAAATCACCAACTGTGAGTGATAAACATGAGAAAAACTAACAGGTGTTTAGCTTTAACATAATTTACAATTTAGCGGTAAAATGTTAGTGAATAAGCGCTCTTACCAGGGCTCTCCGAAATGTTCCTCCATGTTTGTTTAGGTATCAAAGCCCGAGCAGTTATACAATATATTATGACACAGGACTATTTAATAAAATATAAAGATTAGTGCTAACATGTATGTTTTTTGTTGTAGTAGTGTAAAATAGCTATAGCGAGAGCCTATGTAGTATATACTTCTATGCAGTAGGTGGCGGTATGCACTTTTTAAGTTATGGCTGCAAACCCTCATGAAGCTAAAAGCAGAAGAAGAAGAAGAAGAAGAGAAATTGCTGCCGGAAATTTAAGAGAAGAAGAAGAAGCTACATGTTTGGTGTTGTTCATTCCTCGTAAAGCTCGTTTCTGGGGATCAACGGGGTAAATACTGGATTATTTTACCATCAAGTGTTTACATAAAGTGCGTCTGTGGTGCTCAGAGTCTGTAATTATCACACCATCGTGCTTGTTGCTTTAATCGTCCATCTGCTGCTCAATAGCTGCTGCTGCCCCCGCGGGGTTGATGTTACGGTGAAACTGGTGAACCTTGTAAATGACGACTGCTTTTACTGCTTCGCTGACCTTTAATATCTGCGTTTCACAACTGTATACTGTACTACTATAGCGGGTTAATGTGATTTATTATTTTTGGGTCAAGATGTGCTGTAAAACTGCCTTTTTAGACACATTTTAAAGCTTCACTGCGAAAGAATTGAGAATCAACTTTATTGGCCATGTATGTTATACACACGAGGATTTTGACTTGGTGCTCTCACTAGCAATGTAAACATTAAATAATAACAATCAACTGGAAAATATAAACAGTAAATCAAGACTAATATGTACAAAACTAAATAGGATAATATGACAAGATGATTAGATCATAATAATAAGATAATAATGCAGTAGTGCAAAAAGGATGATGAATTAAACACGAATAAATTCTATTTCAGTATTTACAATGAAAAGTGAGCTTAGGTGAACATTTAAATTAAATAACATACATATATGTACATTCACAGTGACAGTTTAGGTCCAGGGTTATTATGTTGATCAAATTCAGATGTAATTATTCCACAGTATACACACTAGGGATGTCCCGATACAACATTTTTTCCCACTTCCAATACGATACCGATATTATAGCCTTACGTGTTGACCGATATCGATCTGATACGATATCAGCACAAATCATACATACTTTTTTTTTTTAAACTTATTTTGTCGTGGGGAATGTTAGAAAAGGCTTGATTATTTAAAAAAGAAATAATAATAATAATAATAATAATAAACCAATGGATTACATAATATTCTATGAGTGAATAAAAGAAATAAAAAAATAATAGAAGATATTGAAGAAAAAAAATTATATCGGATATTTTAGATGCAGTCCGATAAAAATCTGATATTTGTTTCGGATTGGGACACTCCTAATACACACACTTTAAAAAATATACTTCCATTATTTTACGAGCAAAACCAAGGTTCCCTATTACAGCATTATATTGCAGCTTATTCGCTCAAATATTGCAAATAAAATTTACCACAGATTAAAGAAAATATACCATGTAGGTTATGTTATCCTTTATTATTTACCTAACAGTGACATTTGTCTTTGCATTTCCACCCATTTTCCCCCTAAGCAGTAGCAGCGTCCTATGGCTATATACTATACATTTAATACAGTAGACTATAAATATGCCACAGGTTTTAGAGATGCACCGAACTGAAAATTGTTGGCTGAAACCAAAAATGAGGAAAGTAAGGCTGAAACACCAAAATAAATTATTATTCCAATTATTAGTAGTATTGCATTTATAATAATAATGCATCAGTTTTATATAGCGCTTTATCATAGACACTCAAAGACGCTTTACAGAATTATGGCATTATTCTTTCACTCCACACTTAGTGGTGGCAAACTACTGTTGTAGCCCTGGGGCAGACTGACGGAAGCGAGGCTGCCATAGTGCGCCATGGGACCCTCCGTCCACCACCAACACTCACTCACACACTACGTTCATACTAGGCAATGTAGGTGAAGTGCCTTGCCCAAGGACACAATGACAGATACCACTGCAGCGACTGCCACCCCACTGTGGCACCTGGAATTCTCAGTGGTCTCCCATCCAACTACTAACCAGGCCCAGACCTACTTAGCTTCCAAGATCTAACGGGATCTGGCAATGACAGGCTGGTATGGCCAGGCAGATATATTTGTGTTGTCATTTTTCATCCACAAGGCAATTCAATGACTGGTGCAACATTCAATAATATCCATAGCGATGCAATTTGGTGTAATAACCAGTAACCTCCCCAGATTTTCCTGATTATTGCTAATTTAAGAGTTAGATACCACAGCACACATCTCTTTCTTCACAGGTCATAGCTGTGTTTGCTGCTACAGTGACCCTAGATTATATTTTTAATTTGAGGTGGGTTAATGTTGCCATTCCTGCTTTCACAGTCCTGCTTGTATCTCTGTTTATCGTGATTTCCTGTGTTCTAGGATGCCTCTGCCTGCAGCGCTGCTGGCCCGTTTGGCCAAAAGAGGGATCGTTAAGCCATCAGAGCAAGGTACGGTCATCAAAAAACATCTCATTTCACATTTTGACATGATTTATACAACTTCCCTCACATCCCTTTCATCCAGGAGCCGACGAGGAGATTATTGCTGAAGATTACGATGACAGCCACGTGGATTATGAATCCACCAGAGTAGAGAATTTACCTCCAAACTGGTACAAAGTGTTTGACCCAGCTTGGTACGTACCAGCCGTGTAACCCAATAGGCTTGTTGTTCATGCTCGTTTTCATTCCTACTGCTACAATCTCTTTGATAACTCCCATAAATAAAATAAATCGATGCATGTTTTTTCACTCAACAAATCAGTGTACTTGTAGATGCTAAAATAAATGTTCTTATTCTTCTTTGGTTCTCAGTGGTCTTCCTTATTATTGGAATGTGGAAACAGATTTGGTGGCCTGGCTCTCCCCAAACGATCCATCCGCCGTCGCAACAAAAGCAGCTAAAAAAACGAGAGGTAGGTTTCGATCGGGCCTTGTTAGAGCCCGATTTGTAACAACGACCCAAATCTTTCTATAAAAGCAAGGAATATCTGTGTGTATGTGTGTTTGTGCCTCAAATATCTCTGGTGTTCAGGGACAGACAGAGCTCATACTTGCTACATAGCGGCAGCGACGTGCGATTTGTTTGGACCGAAATAGTTCATTTAATGAATAATTTAATTTAAAAAAAAATAGTTCTTTGCCAGAGCCTTTAGTCACGTGGCGCACAACAACCAATCACTGCACACCGCAGTCACGTCGTAGTCATGTGTGTGCACGACAGCTGAGCGCACACCCGTGCCAGCAAACACTGTGCGTGTTTGTGTGTGCATGCATCATTTTGACTGTTTTTAAACTTAGGAACTTAGCAGCTTGCACAAGCCACCGTCACCGCGAGCAGAGAGTGAGAGAGCATGCGCACGCACACACTAAACAATATTTATACAAAAAGTACACAAAACGACAACAGAAATGCACAGAAATATACAAAATGACTCCAGAAACACACAAAAATTATAACAAAAACCGACAAAATAACTGTGAATATACACAAAATGACTCCAAAAAACATACATTTCAGAAAAATACACCAAACGACAACAAAATATGAAAATGAGTGGAAAAAAAAATAAATATTTATACAAAAAAAATACACAAAATGACAACAGAAATGCACAAAACTACACCAATAAAGCTACAAAAATACACAAAATGACTCCAGAATCACTACAATGGCAACAAAAAACAATAGTTATACAAAAAGCACAAAAAGACAACAGAAAGATATAAAAATACACATAATGACTTCAAAAAATATACATTACAGAAAAATACACCAAACGACAAAGATATAAAAAGGAGTTTGAAAAAACAACAAACACATTTATCATGAATTAAACCAGGGAAATTGCACACGCTATTTTACTTTGCTCCCACAAATAAACCCCTTCATAACACTACAGAGTATGTACAACTCTTTGTACATCCAACCTTCAAACACATACTCATTTGACCATAACTGACAACTCTACTTAAGCTCCCACTATATGAATACATACTTCGGCGGGCACTGTACTAGTTGTTATAAAAATAAATGTAATAAAATCCAAAATGTTACAACTGGTCAATAAAGTAACAAGATGCTCAGACCAAAAAGTAAAAACTTATTTTTTCAATGTAGAATTAGTATCATACACAAAAGTGTGTGTATGTGAGATAACGAACCTCATCAACATCTTAATACTTTATAGAAAAGTTGTAACATTTTGGGTTTTATTACATTTCGGGCTCAGCATTTTAGTTACATTATTGACCAGTTTACATTTCTTTTATTAAAAAAAAAAATTTCATAACAATTGGGGTATTGTTACATTTCGGGTCGGTGTTTCTTAGCAGGCTCTAACATGCCTTGTGTTATTATATACACTGTATATAAAATGCAGATTTGTTCATGTCACTATATGATGTAAACTGAGGTACTATCATCATTCTCAACAGATGGAGAGGAAAGAGCTGAGAAACCGTTTGAGAAGCCTGACAGAGAGCGAGACAGGGAGCGAGAGAGAGAGCGAGATGGACACAGAGAGCGGGAGAGAGAGAGAGACAGGGAAAGGGATGAAGGGAGGGACAGAGACAGGAGGAAGCAGAGAAGAGAAGACACGGCACCGTACAGCAAGGGTAAAAGAGGTGAGGTTTGTTCCTCTCTGTGCTGCACATTCCATCAGAGAACCATTTCAAGTGTTTTGTTGCTTTTCAGGCAGAAAAGATGATGAAATGGACCCTATGGATCCAAGTGCTTATTCAGATGCTCCGAGGTACAGTATTATATTTTTACTTCTGTACAGCTTTGAAGGATACACTGGTAAACGGCATCGCTGCTAATTAGCTAGTCTTGGAATTATGTTTTTCTTTGTTTGTGCAAGGTGTTGAGTTTGCATGTTGTGTGTGTGCGGTTCAAAGCACTTGTATTGGGTATCTATTCACAAATGTCTAATTCCTCAACAGCTGCAGTGCTGCACGTTTTATTTATCCCAGCCACTCTCTGCTTAATGAGCAATTTTAAAACACACAGGGCAGCACCTGTAGAGGTAAATGTTTAGCTCTTACATGCACTGAAATATGTGCACCTTTATTTATATATATATATATATATATATATAAAGCACATTAAAGGACTTTTTAGAATGATTTTAAACCTTCTGGCACTACATACTATGGAGAGCCGCAATTTATTGGTAATACATTAAACACATTTTTCGTGATATACATTTTCACTACAGGTACCCATTAATGTGTCATAAGTTTCTCATAAATTTCCTTTATAGTTTGAATAGGGCAAAGAAAACAAAATTGATATTACGGTTCATTAAATAAAAGTATTAATTTGCATAAAAACAAAATTGACGTCCTATATAGGGCTGGGCAATATGGACCGAAACTCATATCTCAATATTTTTACTCGAAATGCCGATATGATATAAACCTCAATATATTTTACTCGAAGTCAGACAATTTTGGGTTAAATTTACTGATGCAAAATGCCACACAGGCACATTTAGTAACCAACAGCTGCACAATGTATGCCACTTTTGGCCTTTTTTCCCCTGTAAGGGACAGCACGTGTGAGTGAGTTCTGTAGTGTGGCTTGTTTAGGTGAAGGTTTGGGTTATGCTTTTATGCTGTTCTGATAAGTAGCAAAATAATAATAACATTTTTAATACAAAATAAGAATATTTAAGATTAAAAAAATGTCGTTATAGGCGATTTTGTAATTTTCTATATTGCCAAAAACAGAAAACTCGTTATCTAGAATCCTGATATATTGCCCAGGCCTAGTCTTGTACATCACAGAAAACATGTTGGTCCTGTTACAGGGGATCGTGGTCCAGTGGTCTGCCCAAACGTAATGAAGCTAAAACGGGCGCAGACACCACAGCAGTCGGGCCTTTGTTCCAGCAGCGGCCGTACCCCAACCCAGGAGCCGTACTGAGAGCCAACGCTGCAAACCAGATTCCTAAGGAGTGACGCTCCACGACTCACTAACACATTGTAACTGATGCTTTTCTCATCTTTGTGCTGAATGTTAACACCTCAGAGTTGTATGTAAATATGTTTTGATATGATGGTCGTTTTTTCTCTAAACTTTCAGTGAACATATTAATAAAAACTACCACTAAGTGACGTGAATCTTTTTTTACTGTACATATTTTATTAAAAGAACATTAAAAACCATTTCACGCATTTGACAAAACATGATGTGGACTGCAAAGAAGCATAAATAAAACACTATAGTGATCAATGATCTCCCACATAGTGACAAATGGTGTCATAGTCCAGTGTGAACACTTTCTCTTCCTCTCTGTCCAGCTGCACCATCGCTCTGCATTTATTCTTGTCCCGCTGAAGTATACGACCCACCTGAAAGGACAAATACACACAGATGAACAAAGCAGTGCACACTGACAGACAATGCACGTTCCATTACGCAGCTCACCTGTCCTCGGTGCTCACCCAGTACAACCATCACAGAATCCTGTTCACACTTAGGGACAATGGTTTCCAGCATGTTCTGCTTCACATCTACCAGGGAGACAAAAAAAAAAAAAAAGGTCTGAGACAACTGCAACACGTTCCTGCAGCTACAATATTTGGGAGAGGATTTATTTCCTGTTTTAACCCTGTAAGATTTGAGCAGACTTTTCATACATATCGAGGGTTTCAAAAAGCGATTTATACTGCACATGAACACACATTGTTATAATACAAAAATATAAATCAAAACAAAGAAGCAAAACACAACTAAATTAAAATAAGAAACTTGTAACATTGTCAACATAAACCAGTGGTTCAATGTGACTTCATTTTAATATCAAGAATTTCCGGAGACCGTTAAGGCTTTATTTCTAGAATTGTTTTTTTTTTTATTACAATTTTCTTACTGTATAACAAATAGAATAGTCAGGATTAGTGAAAAGTTGTGCCAGCTCAGATATATATATATATATTTTTACTGCATTTTATTATCCTTGAAAAAGTGAAAGTATGGATATACATTTGTTTAACATTGGTGTTTTAATTTGAAAAAAAAAAAATTACAAATTTCAAAAGTGTATTTTTAATTAGAGCCCCACATGACTTTTTTTAAAGGGTTGGTTACAACACATTTGCAGTTTGTTAAAACCAACAGATTTTATTCTGACTCACCATCCAACAGTCTTCCCTCCTCAGTTCGACACACACAGGTAGACGGCGATAGAACATCCTCCACTCGCATCTACAAAGAAAGAAGTAGTGATTTTAAAAGCTGTGACTGTGGCTGGAAAGCCATTAACGATGGCTAATACATGACAAAATTAATAAAAAGGTGATCATATTGTTTGCTTTATTACTACCTTTGAGTTGTAGTAGCGTCCTCCCTTGAAAGCTTTGTCTATGAAGCGCACTTTCAGGTCTCTCTGGAGCCAGGACGGAGGCGCTGGTGTTCGTTTCATTTCTTTCACTGCAGGCTTTTCTCTACATGAGCTAAAAGTATAAAAAATAAACAGGAAACAAAACTTTAAACTAAAGAAAAATGCACCATGTGGTAAAATGAGGATTGGGATGTTCTACCTGTCCTCTCTGTGTTTCCTCTTCCTTTCTTCCTTTCCTTCGTGTCGCTCTGAAGTCTTGGATTTGGTTTTGTCACCATCACTGTTCCTCTCTTTTTCCTCCCGTCTCCTTTTGTCCTTTTCTCGCTCTTTTTCTTTCTCTCTTTCTTGGTCTTTGTGGGCTTTACTGAGGCGACCTAATGGTTACATAGCATCACAAGTATTGTATTAAGTCAGGGGTATTAATCCCTGAGAGAGTCCAGCAGCTTTAACACGACTCCTCTACAACCTTCAAATGCATTTCCAACTGTTCACTACTGACTCTGCATAACAAACAATTGGAAGCTGCCTTTGAAAACTAGAGATAAACTCACAACGTCCTTAAATATTTAAAGTTCCTTCAGCTCGGACACTCACTGAGATCTTTGCAGTTCTTCTCGTACTCTTTACGTCCCACCAGTTTAATGGCGTACTCACTGATCGTCACAGTCTTGCCACCAATGGCAAGCTTCACCAGAACTCGAGCGTTGTCTGCATCCAAACCTTCGATCTGTGAAACAAAAATATAAATCATGACAGAATTTTCAGAAAAAAAACATTAACAAATAAAAGATGCGTTTAAAGCTTGAGTAAATGCGAATAGTCTATGTATCATGTGCTGATCTTAATATGTAATGTATGCATATACAAGTATATCATTAGTTTACTTTAATATTTGTATTTCTATGTTGTGTGTATTTCGGTTATTGTGTTTTATTTTGGTTAAATTTAATTTTCTGTGTAAATGTTGTTTGTACATCCTATCTAATCTGTTTGTTGAACTTCGGAATTGTCATGCATATATAGTCTGTGGTGTGTAGAGCCCAGGAAGAATAGCTACTGCTTTTGGAGTATAGCTAATGGGGATCTAAATAAAACAAACACATTATTAAAAAGAAATGCCCCTAAACATGAGGTCAGCCATACCTTGCCGTAAAGCTCTTTATGTGGCCCTGATTCCACCAGCACACAACCTCCTGGAGCCATAAGTAGCTCCTCCCCTTTCTCTCTCTCCTCACCAGGTTTCGGAGGACGTTGGGGCCTGCTGGGCTCCAAGTCTTTAATCGCTGACCGATCAGCTCCCAGACCGAGACCTTTTGGACGGAGCTGATGTTCGACTGGCTTCACATCTCTGTGACAAGCAGCGGTGACATTAAATCAATAAACAGGAAGATAAACGAGTGCAGTGTGTTAAATCCCACCTTTTGGAAAATGAGTTTAACAGTCTGAATTTGCCTTTTAATAGTTTGGCATAAATTAAAAAAAGGAACAAATACATTTTTACTTACTGTTTAAAGGTTCGCCCAATGCCTTCCCCTTTCTTCCATCCCATTCCTTTAATCATAGCAAGCCCATACGCCGTGACCGGAACACTTTCATAATCTGCTTCTGTGGACTGACAAATTACAAGTGTTCAAAAATGATCATGAAAATACAAACTGTCAGGATGAGGTTGCACAAGCTATCAATGATATTTTTAGTGGATTGATCGACTGTTCTTTCCAAACAACTACCAACTACCTGGGCTGCTTAAAGTAATATTAGCAGCCCTGAAGAAAGCAGTGACTCAAACGTGGTTACAGCCTGATCCTCAAACACAGACTGACTGGGAAAATATTATGACTACTATTGAAAATATGGAGAGAATTACTTTTGCATTGAAGCAGAAGATGAGTACATTTTTCGTTAATTGGGGAAAATGGATTGTGTATTGAAAGAGAGGAATTAGTTGATATCTAGTTCTTTTAGGTTTAAGACAGTAAACTGGATGGGGTGCTGATCAGGGCACTAGAATGAAGAGATGATACATCTTGATTGCTCTTTAACTGGAGTGTGTCCCAGCTGTATTTTATTCCAGCTAACAACAGATTGAAGCTAATTTGAAGCTGATTTAGAAGTAGTAATATAGTTTGGACAACTGCCAATACTAAACTAACGGTGACGTACCAAACTGCGACACTGAAAACAAGTGCGTCTTAAAGAGGTAGGCACATAAATCAGAGCCTTTTGAACATGTATGCAACACTGAGAAGTTCAAATAGATGACCAAATGTTATTTAGTTTAGTCTACAAACGTTAATAAAAATTATGTTAAAAAAATAAATAAATAAATACCAATAAAACGTTTACAGTGATGAGTCTGCAGGGCTAAATGAGAAAGTCGAGGAACCCTTGAGTTGTAAACGCATAGAAATGCTGGGGGTAAGTGACAGCAGAGGGTAGGTCTTACTCAGCCGTTTGGCTCTAAGCTGTCAGACTGAGTCCCGGCTGACTGAAGCAGTCGACCTGCTCCTCTCTCCCTCCGCTGAAGGCTTCCCTCACTGACAACCATGCATTAAAATGAGCTGTGGGACCCCCCTAAGCAGGTTTCCCTAGACTCTCATGTTCTGCCAGTCACATCTACAGTCACTGAGAGCCATTGCAAGGAGCTCAATGAGCAAAAAGTGAAACCTGGACCATCAGATGCCCCTCATGTCTTTCTGGCCAACATCGTTGCCAGCAAAGCTTTATAGTCTGTCAAAGTCACTTCACACACAGAAGCACATCATGCATTTATTGTATGTGCTCAGCACGGTTTTTCACATTTGGGTGTTTTTTGTTTTTTTTTTTTTACCTCGGTGGCAGCAAGCTTTTTCACACGCTCAATTTCAAATTCAAGTCTGCAGGTTTGTCACACACTTTAAATGCTCACAGACATTAATTATTGATAGTTCAGATTTACTTCATCACTTATTCTGTTCATTCTAATATTTGTTATTTTTTTCTTCCTGATTTTGTGTTCTTTTTTAATAATAGCAATAGTACAAATACATTACAGTTCCTTTTGTTAACAATAAAACACTGGTTAATATCTATTAATTATTGTTTTGATTACCACAATCCAGTGAGTAATTCAGGGCTTCAAAATAATTTGGTACTATTACTAATGAGGTCAGTTGTTCTGTATTACTTAATCCCTACACACCACAAAATGGTATTTAATGCAATTCTCTGCTTTTTATGGTTTTGGATTTTCATTTACAGCAAGTAAGTGAATAAACATATTAAGCATATCCTTGCTATGGAAATGTAAAGACTGCAGATGGAAATTACATTCAGCTAACTTTGGTAAAGTACAGCAAATGGTAACATTTACGTTAAACACTGTACGTGGTCTCTCTAACAAATAAACAATTAACTGACAACACTGTCAAGGTTCGCCTTTGGCTCTTGATTGTGGGGGAGTCTATCATACAAGGCTTTGTTGATTTGTGTACATACCGATTCAGGCCGCAGGTCCACTTTCACCTGGTCTCCATCCTCGTAGCCCTCTGGCACTTTGTTCTGCATCAGCAGTGGGATGGAGAGGTTGATGTTGCCTTCGGGCTGGGCCCCATTCTCCCACAGCTCCAACTGCCTTCGTGAGTCTGCACACACAAATTAACAAGTCCAACAATCAGAAAAGCAGAGGATAAAGCATAGTGTTTTACAGATAATAATAGCTGAAACAATATGGTGCACTGGTCAGATGTAATGTAGAGCAAATCAACTTTATTTAAATATCGCCAAATATTAGGGGTCTCCCCATACAACTTTTCACATCCGATACAATACGGACATTGATGCCTTGCACTTTGGCCAATATCAATCCACTATCATATTTAATTTGTTATTTTGTAGCGTGGAATGTTAAAATAGGCGTCATAAGTGATAATACCCAAACAGAGAACAATAGTTAACAACTGTAGGTACAAGAAAAAGTGACCCACATTATTTAATTAATCAATGGGTTACAGAAATATTAACCTTAAACATAAGAATATTCTAAAATTGAAGAAAATAAAAAATAAATAAATGAGAAGAACCTGAAAAATAACCTCAATCAATCCAACAAAAACTAATCATTGATAAGAGATTTTAGATGCAGGCCGATATAATCCAATCAGACTGATATCCTTTATCAACTCATTACAAAATAGAGTTTTGTTTTAACAGCAACCGGTGACACTGTGCATTCTGACGCCTTATATCAGCAGCACCTGTATCAAAATCAGGGAGAAAAAAAATCAATACCCAAGGGGTAATTAGTAAGGCAAAGAGCGGCATATTACAAAACAGTAATAATACCCTCGCAGAAAACAAGGACCAAGAATACACAAAGAGGTTGTAAGATAAACTAGATAACAAGGTGCAAACGAATGTGCAACGATGGCTATGAGAGCGCAAATGCTTCTGTATACAGATTCAAACAAAAAGTGCTCTGTCCTGAGTTCATTAACACATCTAGATGTAAATATCATGAAATAATAGCTGGAATTCTGAACTTTTGTCTCATATTCATGCTTTGACCTGGAACCCAAATGTCTTCAGTATACAACAAAAACAAAGGAATTGACTGTGCCGTTCCAATACTTTTGGAGGGGAATGTAAGTTAAAACATATTAAAATTAATAATAATTAAAAAAAAAAAAAATATATATATATATGTGTTATAACCTTTTAAAAGCTACCAACTACTACAGAGTAAAAATAACAGCCCTAAAGAGCTACAGCTTCAGAGATGCTCTGATTTATTACCACACTGCACACACCTTCAATGAGCTCTTTAACAGCCTGAGAATCCACATAGTCCTTGTCCTGGGTTTTGTCCTGGGTTACATCCTGGGATTTGGCCGCAGTCTGTCCTACTCGCTCCGGTTTGTGCCAGCGGTTCTTTTGGATCAGGGGGATGATGAACTCTTTGGGCTTCTCGGTGGATTTAGAGCTGTGAGTGAGATGTAAGATCAGAGATAGAACACTCTCATGGTGTGTATTTAACACCAGTGTTTAAAGAGATGAAGTTCACACACAAAAGCTTCTAAACTCGTTATTTAATCTCTTCTGCACTGAGGATAACAAAGGAGATTGGAGACGTAACAGTTACGTGAAATGGTGCTGTCAGTTAGCATTAGCATACAGAGCCTACCTTTGAAGTTCATTTCTGTCGAGTCCGGTCAAGTAGTCTTTATCGTCGTCGCCGTCGCCATGTGAAGGTTTAAATTTATTCACAGTTTTAGTGAAGCCGAACGACACCGTGGCCATTTTTTCCTCTCCTTGGTCCTCACAAGCGGTGGAACCGCAGGAACCCACATCTTCTCCGTGTGACGCCATTATTGTTTGAGCAATCAGAAGAACAGCATGATGGGAGATGTAGTTCTGCGGCATTTAAACGGCGCTCATTTTCAAACTACAGTTTAAAGGTACAGACTCCATGACATTTTCGATAAAACTCATTGACATTCTTACACATTCAAGTCCACACATAGATAAACCACCTAAAGATCAAATAAAAATTTGATGAAAGTTAATACATCATTTTCTCTACTGTACTGTACAATCAAACTGTCTGAGGCATTGTACTGTCTGTACATATCTCTCCTTGCCCCTGCCTGTTAATATGTATATATCTGTAACCTTTATTTTTATTAGATTATTTTTCTATTTCTATTTAATTATAGCTTCTATTATTGTATTTGTTATTTTATTTTTTCTTCATTGCACTATTTTAGGGTGTCGTTCGGGTTTTTCTGTGTGCCTTCTGTTGCACTTTCTATTGAGCTGTCATGTCAGTAAATTTCCCCACTGCAGGATGAATCTCTACTCTACTCTTCTTTTATATAGTTACTGGTTTTCCACCAAACAAAGAGTGGTAAATTAACACTTTTGCACATGTTGTTTTACAGTGTAATCATAATGACATGTATTGTGTTAATGCACTCCCATGACATTCAATGTGCTTTACCAAATGCACTGCTCTTTCCCTCTACTCTTCTATTAATGTTGGAAAGCCACAGCTGCAGACACTTGTATTCTCATTTATTTTGGCAGAAAAACCCAATCAGCCTACAACTTCAAACCAAACTGGAAATGAGTGTGATTCAATTGGCTAACATTTGGCTACCTCCTTTATCAATTGGCCAATCATTGCCTCAACTCAGATATATGTATTATTTAATCACAGCAATGATTGGGACATTCCAAGTGAATCAATAGATCTACTTCTATGACACAAAGAACAGATTTGTTTGCATGCAGCATCGGGTGCTTCACAGCTTTTCTTCAAGTGCGATACTAGGATTCAGCTATAAGCAATTGAATTGTGGAAAAGACGGAAATCTGTATTTAGAAATTAGTTAAAATGACAGGAAAAAATTAGCTAAAAATCCCCAGAGCAGTGACCACAATCATCATCAGCATGAGGATGGTTTTATGCCTTTTCCACAGTAATTGAGACTCTCATTCAGGATGTAAGCATTGATCAACTTCTCCTGCTCTTTCTGAGACATGGAGCCTTTCACTCTGGAAATGTTCTCAAGGTGGTAGAAGACTGGTTTGGGGATGGAACTGCTTAGTATTATGAAAGGACTATTGAAAGCATTTGCAAATTACTCAACCTTTACATCTCAAAAATTTCAAAAAATTATATTATCCAATCACAGGGGATATTAATATTAATGCTCTCAGGGTCAGAGCCATAGGGTCTTTTGGTGTTCATCTCCAACTCACATTGGGTGTAAGATGAGGTACACCCTGGACAGTCAGGCCATCACACACTAATGTAATCCTATATGGGCAATTTCAGCAACTTCAATTAACCTGAACATGTTTTAAGATTGCGGGCACACAAGGAGAAAGAGCATGCACACTCAACACAGAAAAGTCTGAGGAAGAAATCCTTATTCTTCTATTTGTCAGAACCCTTTTCATATCAAAATATTAAAAAGTAACTATCCCAGAGGTTTTGGCTGACGTGTGTTGAGGATGGAAATTTTAAAAATGCCTTGATAATGGGCGGGGCTCCTGGAGCAGTTAAGACACGACCAGTCTATTCTTGAAAATAAATCTCAAAAGAACAATCTATGCTATGCTAACGACCTACTCAATATTGACTGTCTATTTACAATTATCTCATTCCAACCTGTATTCACCATAGTTCGTATGGTCTACATGTGCTAGTTGTTTTTAGGAGGGGCGGGGTCAACAGCGTCACAAACCACCATTCTCCGCCAATTGCAAAATTATATTGTAATAGCCTGGTTTCAACCCACAGAGGGCAGTCACTTACTGCACATCAAAATGTGCCAAATTTGAATGAAATGTTAAGAGTTGGAAATGGATCAATCACCAACATTACTTCAGACCAAATTAAAAAAAAAAAAAAAGAAATCACCAGAAAAAAGTGTCTTAGGGGTTTCATTAATCTTTATATAATTAGAAATGTGAAAATGAACATACAATGAAATTTAAAAATAGCTATATAATAATAATAATAATAATAATAATAATAATAATAAAAATAGCAGCGATAAACGGCCCTCGTCTTTGCCGCCTTCACCTTCGCCTCTGCTGCCTTCACCAAATTGCACGGACTTCTGCAATCTGTGCCGCCTTTGCCATTGTAGTTGTTGTAGTAGTAGTAATAGTGTTAAATTTTTGTCATTTTTGCCCAAAATTCACGGCTCTGCCCAGCAAACACCGTAAAAGTTATCAAAAATCCATGCATAACTTTCGGTGTCCACTTCTCTCCACGAATCAGAATCAGAATTATTTTATTAATCCCAGGGGGAAATTGCTTTTGTTACCTTTTTCGTCTTTTCGTTCCCATTTAGCCCATGCTAAGCATTAAAGCTCACTTATCGGTGTAGTTCTCACGCTCCTACTTGTAGCTGATAGTGTAACGTGATGCTGCGGGCTCGGGGCGGCTCTGGGCGGGACACTGAACTCTTGTCCTCCCTCCCCTCCACAACTTCCCAAGGTGTCCAGTTCACCTTCCTATGTGTAACGTAACACGGTTGTTTCCTCCGGAGGTGCGTTTTAGCTGTAAAACTAGCACTTTTGGAGCAGCGTGGAGGTCGTGAACTGATAAAGGTGGCTCCTCCTCGGGTCAATACTATATCACAGCTGTTGTGTCTCGTGCTGATTGCAGTAATTGGCGCCAATGTGACCACGTTGTGGACGGTCGAGCTCAACAAAGACGAGG
The DNA here is from genome assembly GCF_900634775.1 of Gouania willdenowi. Taxonomy (NCBI): domain Eukaryota; kingdom Metazoa; phylum Chordata; class Actinopteri; order Blenniiformes; family Gobiesocidae; genus Gouania; species Gouania willdenowi. The sequence continues at coordinate 12,556,813 of NC_041050.1, forward strand.
TAAGACGATAAGAAGCCCCCATCAAAGCCAACGTTCAGTTTCCATTGTTGAATTAGGGAAGACTTGGCACAAGTTGTGGCAGCGTTTGTGTATCCCTGTGGTGTTTGGCCTCCAGCTGTGCAGCAGCTGCTCTAAATGATGCTGTCACATTTTGCCCGACGGTGCTCGTGTGTGTGTGTCCTCCCTTTCCCGCTCCGTGTCTCTCTCTCTCTCTCTCTCTCTTCCCTTTCTCTCCATCTCTCTCTCTGGATCACCGTGGCTCTCAGAGCATCACTAGTGTCCAAATATCCCGTCAACCGTGCGCATCGTGTCCGACTCTCACTCTGGGATTCACGGCAGCACCTCGTCGCCTATCATCCTCCACCTTGTTTTTTTTCTTTTTCTTTTTTTTTTATTTATTTATAATTAAGCAACTTCATTAATTGAAGTGCAGTCTCAGTCGGGTCAATGTATATAGACGCATTTAAACGGATCCTTTTTGAAAGGCTGAACTGCTTGAAGAGAATGTGCGTGTGTCAGCGGCAGGGAAGGTCAGTGTTTTTCCTAAAGGTGTGTGTGTGTATGTGTGTGTGTGTGTGTGAGATACTGGGTTTGTATGCATGTAAACTTGCAGGGTAAGTGACGGATGTGGGTGGCTCCAGTCCTGTGTGTGCGCGCGTGTGTGTGTAGAGCACGTGCATGTTCAGATGTGCAAAGTTTGTTGAGACCATTTCATTTAATGCATCTTCTTATAATACAGGCTATACCAGGCACGTGCACAGACATTTTTTTGGGTGGGGTGGGTGGGGGGGTGGGGGGGGCAGGTGCTCAAATCATTAAGAAAAGGGCACCTGTCATGAAAAAATGATTATCATTGGGGCGTACATCCGCCTCACAGCAAGAAGGTCCTGGGTTCAAGCCCTGTGGTGGACACTTGGGTCATTTCAATGTGGAAGTTGCATGATCTCCCCGTGCTGCGTGGGTTTCCGCCGGATACTACGGCTTCCTCCCACAATCCACAAACATGACTCATAGTTAATGTGTGGTGGTGTGTCTGTGTGTGTTACCCTGCGATGGACTGGCGCCCTGTCCAGGGTGAACCCCCACTTAATGCCCATTGAGAGCTGGAGATAGGCACCAGCAGACCCCCTGCGACCCTGAAAACACGAACAAGTGTGCCAGAAAATGGATGGATGGATGGATTATTATTATTATTATTAATAATAATAAACAATCACAGCAGAATATTTTCATCACACTTCTATACAATTGTTTTCGTGAACACAACCAATACAAACACATTTTCAAGTAGAATAAATAAATTAAGAACAGGCAAAAACAGACAAAACAAAGCCACAATGCTTTGTAATAACCTAATAATATATTAAACAATCAAAACATATCCTAATTTAAAAACCTATCAAAACTCTGTTCCTAATAAAAAGAATAAAAATGAGGCATCTAATCAGCATCATCAGCTCAGCTACTTCACAGGAGCATTCTCCTCAGTTGCAGCGTCACACTAATAATATCACATACCACAATATACCCTAGTCTAGCACACTGTCACTAGCTCAAATTAAAACCTATACCTTTCATCTCCATAATTACCATTTTAAATTAAACAAAACTGCAGAACAGTAATTGTTTTTAAATTCTCTGCCTCGCTTCCTTCATTAAACATGACAAAGGTCAGTACAGCTAGACAAGGCTTTGAGTTTGTGTTTTTTTTTTTTTTTTCCATTCTTTTTTAACTTTGGAACAGTAGTGATGTAATGTTTTCAGCGGTACTAATGTTGTGATTATTTAGCACCAAACAACATCAGTGGATAATTGCACAAACACTGTTATTGCCTGTCTGTCTGATGCTGGTCTGAGGGGGAGGGGGCACCGCTCAGCAGGTCGTGGAAGAATTATTACAAGAACTCAAATAAATGCACCTTCAGATATTTGGGGAAATTGATGACAGAGTAATTTATGTTCTTAAATTAATGAGAAAAAAAAGGGCTCCAGCAGAAAGAGCACCACTCGGGCTCCATCTGTGCATGTGCCTGGGCTATACGATGTGTCCAAATTTGTAGAGGGATTGCATGGTTTGTTTAAAAGCGTGCATTGATTAGCCTTAACATTATGACCCCCAGCATGTGAAATATCAAGCCCTTCATTATGGCTGGGTATGTACTGAGTATTTTGTACAGGAGATCTATGTCTCATAGCTAAAAGTGCTAAAAGTAACACTGCTTCTGAAATATACCAGACTGTACTATTCTTTGCAGTTTGTTTTATAAATAGGTAATTACATTTCAACATATGTGACAAAAGATAAGACATCTGGATGCTTCATCAGGGCATCTCTGCTGCAGCTTGAGTTTGGTGCTGTTCCTCCACGTTCTCTTTCTATTATGTAAATTGGTCGAAGAAAGAAAAGCACTGACTGACCCAGTGACAGGTTCATTGATGCATGATGGTGCAAACCAACAGTTGAGCTTTTGTAGCTGAAATAGCTAAAGAAGGTAACGCTGGTGCCTTATTGTTTGTTTTATATGAAACAAATGGGGGGGGGAGGGGATTATCCACTACAAACTCAATGAGTATATACAGTCGATTACTAAATACTATAAGTAAGATTATAATGATGATCGATCTAACTGAAGTATTCTTCCGAGTTTCCCAAGATGCATGCATTTAAAACCTACAAAAACCGGAAGCACACTGAGGCTGGATACTGTATCTCCGTTCATTCGCTACTTTTGAAAGTTCTGAAAACATTTTAAGCGAGAAAGTGACCAAGTAGAATATCAACATGTGGTCATTTGATCCATAAAACTGGCGGGAACTCATTTCATGCCGAGATTTTTGGAGACCCACCAATCATTTAAATTGTTATTACCTTGTCATTCAGGGTGGGAATTCTTGTCAAACTGTCTACTTTCCAATAACATACCATATTATATTGCATGAACCAATATATATAATATCTATATAAAATTATTAATCAAACAAGTTAAACCTATTTACACAACCTACGCTCACTAAGCTAAAGATAAATGCTCGAGTATATAATTCACTCGCCCGTGATGAGTCGCTTGAACACAGTGGTACTTTTTGGTCAGTCCATCACTTAATCACTCCAGTGACGTCATTACCAGGGAACAATTGTGTCTGATGAGAGTCTGTGGCCCGTCTCTTTGGCAGATGGGTCGGTAAAGAGTCTGAAACCGCAAGGCGCAGTTGTGGACCACGGAGTGTGTCCGAAGGGTCTGGTTCTGGACTTTTCAGCGGGTTTCACGGCTGGTCTCGCAGCTCGTTTCACAGCTCGTTCCGAGTCAACAGGTTTCAACTGGTTCTGGCTCGTGAGAGGCCTGGAGGGCCTGGTCCTTGGTCAGTGTATGCAGGCTTTGTTCTTGTGTTGGCTCCAGTTGCTCGGCTCAGCAGCAGTGGGAACCGGATGTTTTTCTCTGGAGCGAGCAATGTTTAGGTAACATCTAACAAAAGAAAATACTGATGTTGCAAAGGAAATATAAAAGTTAAGAGTACATCAATACATTGCAATGAGGGTGACTCAGCGACCTGTGCCTATCAAAATCCAAAGATTTGAATTTTGCACTTGGTCAATAATGGTGATGACATACTGTCTCCGTGTTTAAGCAGTTACCATTGGTTGACATTTTTGTGGCAGTTAGTCAGATTGATTTGGGTGATTTGTGGGCTTGTGGTTTGTTCGTGGGTGTGTCCTATGAGTGGATGAAAAAAACTTTTTTGGAAAAATTAATTTGAATATAACTCAGAACACAGTTAGATTATAACCTTCAAAGCACTTTTTTTCTGGTCAGTTTGACACTAAGCACCATATGCTGCTTGCAGTGTTACTGGCAGATATTAATTAAAAACACTTTACTGTATGTAACCTTATTCTAAGAATTTCCTAGTTTCCTGTGAATAAAATACTCTAAACCAGAAAATTCTTTTAAAAAGAGTTAATGGCACAGTGTAGGAAAAACACATTTCAATTTGTATCAAAAGTCTGTCCACTTTTTAAATGTGTTCATTGTTAATTCTTGGAGAGAAGCCAGAGGAAAGGGGGGTTCCCATGTGCTTCCCAGCAGGGGGTCAGAGAGATTGACCACGGTTACATGATATTTTTAAATTCAGAATTAGTTCATCCAAATTAAATCATTCGGAATCAAAGTGTTCTGCTTCATGTTTACATGGTAATAGTAATTCTGAATTGAGGTTTACATGGAAAACAGGTTTATGGCCTAATTCAGTTCCACTTTAGGTCTGGGGGTTGGAAAGGCTCGGATTAAAACGGAATTAAGTGTTTTCAATAGAGGAATTATTTAAAGTCAGTGTAAAGCAGAAATACATTTGTGTTATGAGTTTGTCACACCACAGAAACGTGTCATTGACCACTGAGTCAAATTTGAAAGATGAACAAAATCGCTAAGTTTATAAAATTAGGTCTCAAAATCGTGGAAAAACAAGCACTTGGGAGCATGTCAGTTAAAGGCGCTGGAACCACGCCGACGCGCGGGAAGGGCGCTGCGTTTTTACTGTGTCTATGGGAGAGAGTAGGGATGTAACGACTAATCGTAAGGCAGTTAAAAATCGATTCATAGGTACCACGGTTCACATCGATGGTCTGAAAATTAAATCGCAGTACTTTTTTTAAACAGCAGAGGGTGCTATATATTAATCCTTCCAGAAGCGGACGTGACGGGCGGAATCTGCTACTATTTTCTTTCTGGCCGCCATTTACTGTTAAACATGCTCATAAATGATTCTTTACTCCTTTAGCACCGAAAGAATATCTGTAATATTACGTCAATATCTGTAAAAGTCACGTTTTTCTATTAGCTCTATCTGCTAGTATAGCTTCTCTTCTTCACTGGTGGAATAACTGCATGCCAACCGACCACTGGGTTACCAGCGCCCTCTGCTGGTCTAAACAAATATCTGACGTAAATACAGTAAAATGACTGTTTTTTTTTTTTGTTTTTTAAAAAGTCCAATAGTTAAGGCACAAAATACATTTTCAGTTGCACTTTTAAAAAGAAAAAGAACTATTATGCAGTTTTGAATTGTTTATTATAGAACCAGAATTTAAATTAATAGGTTTCTTCTTCATTTGTATTATTCCTTTATTTATTTCATTCAAGATTTATTTTTAGTTAAATTGCATCATTTTGATTAGTTTATCAAGGGATTCTTTTGACAATGAAAAATAAAAGGAAAATAGTATAGTATTTTCCCCAAAAAAATAAAGCAATATTTTTCAGTCATTTGTCAACAGTCCCATTTTGTAAAATAAATTGTGAGAAAATCGTATCGTGAACCAAGTATCGTGAATCGAATCGTATCGGGAGTTGAGTGAATCGTTACATCCCTAGGAGAGAGCAATGTGAAAGTGGCTCCAGCTTTGATAGTTCTTCCAAAAGTGCTCGGATCGGGCCAAACGAGGTATCAGTTGCCCGCTAGAGGCGAAAAACAAAATCGCGGTTTATAAACGTGTTTATTTCTCGGAAAATGTGGCACCAGGGGACGCGTTTTATTTCCTTGAGTCAGAATATGTGGGTTGTTTTTTGCTCGGGGCTGAATTGTGCCTGGTGGAGGCCATGGAAGTTTGGTGTGCTTCAGCAGCAGGGACAGGTATATGCTAATGAGGTCTCTGTTACGTAACACGACCCTGATTTCTGACCCGCCCATTAAATCCTGAACACAGAAGTTGGAAACAGCCGAGCTCCACAATGAAATTATAAATGGTTGAATGGCTTTGTACATGTTTTAAGGCATACATTTATGGTCTTTTTTTAATGTGTTTAGAAAAAAATGTCAATTTGCTTTACGCTGTCTTTAATTCGGAATTAAAATCTGAATAATTCAGCCACCTAATTTGGATTTAAGTTTAATTCGGAAATAAATTAGCATTAGGAATTAAGTGTTTACAAGGTCAGTTTAAAGAAGCATTAAGTTTTCTTATTTTTTAAAGAGGAATTACAGGCCCCATGTAAACGTGGCAGTCTTTGTCTTAGTGAAGGGGGGTAAGGAAAGGCAGAAGTTAGATCCACTGTTTCTGTAGTAAACAGGGGTGCTGTGGTATCTGTGACAGGTCACAGGCATGGTCTCCTAGTCCTACAGATTTTTAGCTTGGAGCCAGTCCCAAGACGATTTTACATTTCACTCGCAATGCTTTATGTAGGGCCCTATAAAATCCGTGTTAATGGAATTGCGGAGGGAATCACAGAATCAACCAATGAAAATGGAATTGGATGAAACGCCGTTACCGTGTGGTAAAGGACGTTTTTTATGGGAAAATGTTTTGGGGGACCACTCGTTAGGTGTTTGTGAAGATCAGCCCATTCTCATTAAGCGCTGCAGCATTCCGTGAAAACATGAGCAGTCTTTACCACCGTCACCTGCTCAGAGCATTTAAACATCTCATCACTGCTACAGAAGATCTGTGGGAACAGTTGTGTGTTGTTGTGCACGAGACCATCGATGCCAGGGATTGTAGAGTCTGAAACATTGTAGGTTCATGATAACTTGATAGTTTCTAAACCCCTAGTGGTTTTGTTTAATGATTACGGTCTGCAATGATGTCATCATGATAATTTAAATTAAGTTTATCAAAACTTAATCAATAAACCTGCTCAGATTCAGTAAACTATTGATCCTGAGGGGAAATTGGGTGACATTAATGCTGCTCTCATACATCTTTATTTGACATTAATTATTAAAAAGGAGCAGTGAGAATAATCCAGTTGTATCTGACTCATTATTTTAAATTACATTTTTATTTTTGACATTCATTTTTTTAAAGTATTTATTTTGTTTCCTCGCAGTAGTTAAGAACTAATTAACTAACATTTCTAAAAAAAAAAAAAAAAACAGAATTAAAAAAAAAAAATTATGTGGAAAACACAAAATTTGGAAAAAAATAAAATGGATTTTATAGGGCCCTAATCATGGGGCACTTGTTGAGTATGACTAGTGTGCTCATTGTGCATACTTGAAAAATGTATTTTCGTATCTTTTCATACTATTTAATGTTAACGCGTTATGTACTAATTTTGACGTCAGACTTAGTATGAGTAGTACGTTAGTATGCGATTTTGAACACAGCCATCATCTTCCTGACTCTGGAGAGGTTGGATGGGAAGATAAATGAATGGTCTTAATCAATTAATAATCCAGTGGTCCTCAATCTCCTATTCTGAAGTTCAACAAGTTGTCTTTATAGTTATTGTATATGCTCTAATGCATATGTGTCAAACTCAAGGCCCGGGGGTCAAATCAGGCCCTTTTAAACATCCAATCTGGCCCTCAGGGTAAAATAAAAATGACTTAGAAAATATGAATCATTGTGTAAATTACCAAATAATTTAGTTGTGAATATCTCAGTGGGGTTTCAGAGGGATGTAAAATATCTGACAAATTTCCACAGGAACTTAAGCTGGGGAATTTTGACAATATTAAAAAAATAGACACTTTTCATGGGATTTATTTATTGAAATTAACCAGAAATTGGGATTGATTTTACATCAATGTATCATCCAAATATAAATATTGGCATCAATGCAAAAAAATAATACACTTTAAACAACATAACATTGCAAACAGATTTATTTGGAAGTAGAACTTTAAAATTATTCAAGTGGAGTTTAATTGAATAAATCACAAATTCAATGAAACTCAACATTTTCAGGGATTTCCTGTTTTTCATGCTTGTATAACTCGATGTAAGTCATTTTTACGCTTAAATTGTTAGAACAAACCTAGATTTTCTATAATTCTGCACAATCCCCAAATTATTTGACTAAATTTCCCCAAATTTAAATATATTGTCACTCCCTGTCACCTATTGCTTGGATATTGTTGGTGCCTTATATACTTTACCTACTATTATATCATTTATACATGGAAATGCAAAGTAGCACTTACCTGTATGTTGAAATTCCAAATCTCTGCATCCCACTCGAGATCAAACTTGTTTGTATTTGACCCCTGAACTAAAATGAGTTTGACACCCCTGCTCTAGTGTGAATAAAAAACTTAAGCATAATATAAGTGTAATTTGTGCATTTTTAAGGTTTTTTCCTAAAAGTCATCTGAATATATTTGTCTTAATAAATTAAGAAGAAATTTGAGTTGTGCTTGTTTACAGCTTACTGTACAATGTACCATAAAGGCTGTATGTGGTCCAACACTCCTCTTATATAAGGCGTGTCCCTGTTTTATGTTTTGTAGGATTGGTGACCCTGACTTTTGAGTGGGTGTGGTTCTAGGTCTGGTTGAACCTCAAGGTTATACTGTTTATGACTCAATATTTGGTTGCGAGGAGATGAGCGGGCATGCGGCGTGTGACACATGCTCTCATGCTGCTCAGGTGCTCTGTTTGTTTTGCCTCCGGTCTCATCCAGGATCGCTGCACCTGGTTTTCAGAGCCTTTGGGGGTTTTTTTTACACGGTTTGCTCTTTTTGCCTCTCGGGTTATAGCTTTGATTGTCCATAAAATCCACGTCTGTGGGAAAACACAAGCATTACTCTGCCAACAAAAAGGAATGAGGAGATGAGATGGTATCGTTTAGCATTTTATGTCGTTGTAGCACGTCATATAGGAGTTGATTGGCTCATTATGTGCCCCCCCTACACTTCCGTGTCCTTTGGCTTCATGAATATTCATGCAGCTGTTTTAAGGTGTACTGAAAACAAACTATGCGTGTGTGCGTATGCGTGTGCGTGCGTGCGTGCGTGTGTGTGTGTGTGCACGTTAGGCAGTTTACCCTTGACAGGGCAGGGCTACGCAGGCACATTCTCCCATCTGCGGTCTAAACCTTTGCTCCCAGCTACTGCATTTGAATTCTGCAGTTGTAGTCTACTCTATTCTTAGTTCTCCATGGTTCATGTGCAGTCTGATATGAAATCTCAACAACACACACATGCTGAAAATAACATTTATGTCCAGGCACAAACGAAATCCAGTTTGGTTTGGCTAAGCTTCTTTTTAAAAGCTCTACTTTAAATGTGGAACCCAAATCAATAACTAATCAATTGGCTCTGTGCAGTTACAATTTACACAGTGCTACTGTATATTCAGAAATGTCAAGAAGGCAATGAATCCATGTATCCTTGAATCAGATCTGATCTGGACAACTGGGATCAATATCAGGTGGTGAGACAGGCAGCAGGAGCAGGCGAGGGTCACCTTCAGCCATCCCTAGAACTGAATCAGCAGTATCACACACGCACGCACATGCACACGCACACACTTCAAGGTTTGCTTATATTACCAAATTGCAACCTCACAAAATGCTCATTATAGTGAATTATGGATGGTGACCGTTCCCACTTCAAGTATACTTCCAAGTTTCCCAAGATGCATTTCAAACCTACAACAACAGAAACCTGAAGCACGCTGAGGCTAAATATCTTAGTTCAGTGGTTAACAAATGATGTGACAACCATACATTATTTATTGCAATATACAAATACACATAAATAATTGTTTTTTAATTTACTACTTTGTATGCACTCATTTTATAATACAGCAGCAAACTCTATACCTACATGATATGAGTGATAACACATGTTATAAAGCCTGTTTTGCACAATAGATGTGCCTTCAGATTTTTACTTGTCCTTTGGTGTACCTTGGGCACAAAAAGTTTGGGAACCGCTGTTTTAGTTGATTTGCCACCTTTGAATGTTTTGAAAGCATTTTAGGCAAGAAAGTGACCAAATAGAGTATCAACATGTGGTCATTTGATCCATAACGTGTGGAAATGCCAACTCGCCATTGTGCAACTGACTGAACTTCTGGTTAACTTCAAAGCAAGAGCCCTATTTACAGAAGTGTTAAAAAGCTAATGGGAGACAAGAAGAGATGCTTTTGTTTTGAAACAGGGATGTTTGCCTTTTAGCTTGAAGCTGATCCCAGGACGATTTTACGTTTCGCTCTCAATGCATCATGTGGCGGTTGAGTACGACTAGTGTGCCCACCGTGCACAAAAATGTCCTGATATTGTATACATCCAGGTATTTCTCGCGTACTTTCCTTTCTATCTCATTGGAACGCACTACATACTCATTTTGACGTCAGACTTAGCAATTTCGAACACATCCCATGTTGCTACTTTGGAAACTCCATTTTACCCTCTTAATTTTCTGTATCACCCTCTACTTAGTTCTTATTTTCTCTGTCCATCCCCTCTCTTCTCATTGTTAATGGGGTGATCTGACACATTTAAATAAACTGGTTGCTCCTCATGATGATAGTGTATAAGGTGGCAGCTCAGAATAGAACACATGCCACATATTTAGTAAAGAAGACCTGTTGTCACACTTGTGTGCCTCAAAAGCGAGGTGTGCACATCATACTAATGCACCACATATACCTTGACCTTGATCCCTTGACTCTAAATATACAGTTTTCCCGAGGGGAGCTTCACTGCGCTTATCCTGACAGGTATGTGTACGTGTGGGTCTGACGGTGCAACTCTAATGCTCAACAACGTTTTAAAGCCATGCTTATCCTGTTTGAGGTCGACACAAGAGCTGCTTCATTATTAGGTTAATAAAACATTGTATGTTCTGGATTTTTTGTTGGCATGCAAAGCATTCGCTTGTCGTTTACTATATTCTCATCAGCTTTTAACGTATTGAGTTTATATTGCCTCTGTAAAGATGCCTCCGTGCACGTCAGCTTGTGTGCTGGACAGAGATATTTTCTGTTTTACAACTCACAAGCATTTAATCTTACATTTCAAATCTGCCTGTCAATTCTGAGTTGAGCGCTCCCGTGTCCCAGATTGAAATGCAATCGTGCATCAGGGGGTTTAATACACTGCACGAGGCTCACATTGTTTAGTGTAAATGTTCAGGGGTGGGGAGAGTTCAGGGCGGGAACATAAGACAAGACAATTAAATCGAAGCAATGGGATATTTTGCATGTATTTAGATCCATCTGCCACCTCATTAGGTTAAATGCTTAGTAGGTAAAGCATTGGAATGCTTCCCTGGCTAACCTCCAACACTAGCAATGAGAGAATGTTGTATAAGATTATGGGTTGTGTGCATCACCACAACGCAAAGTGAAGGCATGTGTGCGTTTTGTAAAAGGTTTCTCATTTGTTAAGCAATTTTTCTCCATTTTTGCAATTGTAAACAGTAAAAGGAGATCAAGATTATATTCACTTAAAATATCACAAGGCATTTTACATGGTGCACTGGCAACTGTGTGATTGTTATGATGTGCCTTAGCTGCAATGGTCACTTTTTTTCTTCTTTGTCCTAAGCTAAATGTTGTTATAGTTGAGTCTTTATATTCTATTGTACTGTCCATGATGTCTTATTGTGATGTTTTTAAATGTTTAGATTTTTAATTAAATGTAATTTCTGTTGTACACAACATCAAACTGCCACGGACTACAGATGGAAAGTAGCTGTGGCACATTTACATGTTAATGTCTATTAATGTGCATTGTCCCCTGTCATAAATAAATAAATACATAAATATATAAAAAATGGAAGTTGCTTCAATCAATCAATCAATCAATCAATCTTTATTTATAAAAAGTCCTTTTCATAACAAGAAAATGCAGCTGAAAGTGCTTTTACATAGTTAAAAATTCACCCACCCAGTACAAACCCTGTCCACCACAGACAGACACACAAGTTAAAATAAGGACAATGGCACATGGCTGGATACAGAGGATCTAGGTAAGGAGACATCACAGGGAACCGTCTGCACCAGGAGCAGGACACAGATTGTGGGCACAGGGCGTTGAGACAGAGTCCCCAGTCCAGCAAAACAGAAAAAGCTATTCACCAACACTGAAGGCCACGAGACGGCACCACTGCAGCCATGGTCCATCACAGCCCCCAACGCAGAGGGCCCCCCTCCGAGGAAACACTGGGACAGCAATTCTAGAAGATAAACTTAAAGACTATAAAAATTACATAAAAGAACAATCCTAAAACTATGAAAACAACAAAAAAAGAACAATCCTAAAAATATAAAAACAACATAAAACACAACAGTCATAAAACTATAAAACAACATAAAAGATAACTATCCTAAAATTATAAGAACAGCATAAAAGACAACAATAAAAAACATAAAATAAATAAATAATTAGTTAAAAGCTCATTTGAAAAGCTGGGGCTTGAGCCCTTTATTAAAAACATGAACGCTCTCTGCAGCCCTGAGGGGCTCCGGCAGACTGTTCCACAGATGGGGGGGGGCCATAAAACTGGAACAACACCTCACTGTGTGTGCGTGTCCTGACTGTAGAGATTACTAAGAGGCCAGCGCCGGAGGACCTCAGGGCCCGGGAAGGTTCATAGGGTAAAAGTAGTTCTGCAAGTTAAAAAGGCCTAAGACCATTAAGACACCTAAAAACCTGTAAGAGAACCTTTAAATTGATCCTGAAACACACGGGGAGCCAATGCAGTGATTTTAAAATGGGTGTAATGTGTTCTCGCCTCCTGGTCAGGACACGTGCTGCTGAATTCTGTAATAATTGTAAACTCGAAATACTCTTTTTGGGAAGACCTAAAGGGCATTACAGTAGTCAATTTGACTAGTAATAAAAGCATGCATTAGACTAAGACAGAATGAGACGGACTCTGGCTGTGTTTTTCAAATGATAAAAACCAACATTGTTAGTATATGTTATATACTTAAACATGTTGTTCATATAGCACAATAATGATGAAGTTGTTTGCTTTTCCTTTGAAAAATCAGGATGACACACAATGACCGTCTATATGTTTACATTTATAATTAATCTGTGTTTAATTATAATCTTGGTTTCCACTTAATGGTAAAATGAATAGAATATCTGTTGTGGTTATCTTCTTTCTTCCGAATGACGTTTTCTATGCAGCACATTATCTTAAGTATGTAGCAATAGTGCAGTTGGTCAGTAATAATGACATTATTATGTAACCCTTAGTCATACTTCCTTTAGAGCGGCTCATGCAGACTTATGAAGAAGCTTTTGTCTTTATGATTGTTTATTCACTGAGGCCTACAAGTAGAACCTTTTAAGCATGATATCACCCCATCAATATTCTACAAAATCTACTAATAGGAAACAATGGAGCATGCACATACTAACAAAGGAGTTTCATCGAGCTGTGCTAATTGAAAAAACTAATTTCATTATCGCAGAGTTCATCTAGAGCGGAAGAAAAGCACAGACCAAGGGCATCATCAAGGGCAGACATAAAATCATGCAGTCTGACTGAAGGGAGACTACATTTGATTACAGACAAGCTGTTAAAGAATTTCTTGCTTTTACAGAAGTCCGTCCGTTTCCTGCGGTCAAAGCCGATTACTTCAGAGAGAGTGATGCACAAGCTGAGAGACGGCTTTGATGGGGATGAGGGTCGGCATCTAGATCCACATCAGGACCATGTGGAGCGACACGAGCACAGACAGTTTCTACTTTCACATGAAAAGTCACACTCATGTTATCATTGCTGTTTTTTTTTTTACAGAAAATGTTGAACCGTCAACAAGAACATTATTCACCATCTACTGAACATGCAATAATCAATCAATCAATCAGGGTTCTATGATGTTTCTTCCTATATAAATGACTGATTATGCATCAACACACCCTAAATCTGGTCTTGGGTGTCTCAAGTGGCCTATTCTGGGTGTCCCCTCCCGGACTCTAGCACTTCTTGTCGTTAATTACCGTAACTTATTGATATGGCAAGTGGAAGGATTAATTGACATTTCAATGCATTGGACACCTTGGCCGTTTTCTTTCTTGATAAATCTGTCAAAACAAGTTGCTTTCTTGGCACGTGCTACATTTCACAGAGTGATTAATCATGTCACTTATCGGAATTGATGTATTTTTACTCACAGCTCTATTTTCTGAAGGTCTTTAAGACATCCTCCGGCCCAATGTCATCGGCTGTTCTACCGTGCTTTGGTGGCTTTGCGCGTTGACTTTAATTTGTTGAGCTCAGTGGCAATGCTTATCTCTAACTTTAATAAATGAGCACTCTCTGGAGAGTCAACCTGAAATAACAGCTCTGTTAACTTAATTTTCTCAGTAATTAAGATTTTTTTTTTTTTCGCAATTCAAGCAGCCAGAGGGTAAAATGACCCTGACTTCTTCAGACTAATCACCAAGAAGATTTTAATTGCATCAGACCTGAGATGGTAGCGATGCACTGTAATGCATTTTAACACAAGACTGAAGACTGAAGGAAAGGGTACATGTGTTCCTGGGAAGCTTAAATTAAAGCTTTGATCTGTTTTAGTGAAATTGCATTGCAGTTAATTAACTAAACACCCTGAAATAAAATCAGTCTGGAACAACTCCTTATCTTACACACTAATACCTAATAGCCTTTAGCTATTAATTCTGAGGTGAGGACATATGATTAAAAACTGCTCTAAAAATAACCACAGAGTGAAAAGGATGAGTTTTGTTGTTGACTGTGTTTTGGTCTTAAATTACTCTGGAGAACAGGGATGCTTCCAGATCTATCTGCTGAAGAGGAAGCCAGTGAAACAGGATCTGTGTTGGTCAGCTCTTTTGTGACCTAAAGGTCAGAAATCTCAATAGAGCAGTCTTTTTTTAGTTACATATCCTTGGTTGACTATGTTGCATCCTCTAACTTATGCTGCCATTAAGTTACACTGTTAAAAACATAATACTGGGATTCACTCTGGCAATCCATGGCTCTGAACAGGACAATCAGCTTTAAGAAATGGATGCCTAAAATAGTCTAGCCTCTTTTTTGTTGGCCATACAAGTTACAACCCTGACCTGTTGAGGATGGAACTCCAGTTTAAAGAAATGGATTCTACCAGAAGACAATGATTATGATCTCTTTTATCGTCCTTGGACTCTTGTGTATCTGATTGGCGTAGCATCTTCTAATCAGATCGATTTTAATACAGATTGGAACCTTGGAGATTTTAAGAGCTTGTTATCTTGGTAGGTCCAACATTTTTAGGTGTATATGCATAAATTCAAAGTTTTAGTAAAGGACATGGGTTCAAACCAGTGTCTCAGTGGTAGAGTGGGTATTCCAATAACCAAAGGGTTGGTGGGTTGAATCCCGCTCTATACCAGTCATTGTCGTTGTTGTGTCCTTAGGCAAGGCACTTGACCCACATTGTCTCATATGAATGGGTATGAATTGTGCATGGATGTTGGTGGTGATCAGAGGGGCTGTAGGCGTGCATTGGCAACCATGTTTCTGTCAGTATTCCCCGGGGCATCTGTGGCTACAATGTAGCTTACCACCACTGGTATGACTGATGTGAATGGTTTCTGTAACGTACTTTGAGTCTCATGGAAAAAAGCGTTATTTAAATCCAAGCATTTATTATTGCTCTAAACCCCAGTGATCCCTCTCTTCATGTTGTCCAGTGATGTTTAAGGGCTGATTAAGCTAATGATTCTATCTTCCTTTTTGTACTAGTACCTGTATGGTGCATAAAAGACCCAACCTCATTGTTGAGGACCATTATTGTTGAATATAGTTGCACTTCATTATATTAAATGTAATAGGATTTTATTAAACTTGTACAGTGCCCTCTGTAATTCAGAATCAAAATTGAATCCTCTTTAAACTGACCTTGTAAACACTTAATTCCTACTGCAAATTTAATTTTGAATTAAACACACACAGACGCAGATGGGCCGCCGTGGTGCAGAGGGCGGACGATGTCATGAACGGTATCATTGCAGTCCAAACAATGTTGAAAATTTCAGTTCTGTCTTTCCCTGAACCGCAGAGATATTTGAGCCACACACACAGACAGAGATTTCCTGCTTGATAGATAGATAGATAAACAGATCATGTAATATATAATAATGTCATTATAATCGCAGCAATCTAATTTATATTAAATTACATTTAACAATTATTAATTTGTCTATTACCTGCAAAAATATGCAACATTGTTATGGGTAGGTGTGCTTACGAAAACAATCATTCTTCAGTTATTTCATAAAAAGCTTTAGGATAATACATTTAGGGCATACAAAGCAGGTATAGAGTAACCTCTGTGAAGCCTTTTCAATTTCAGGCTATTGTTATACTTTATAACAGAATTGTAAAGAGATGAGATGGCATAATTTATATAAGTTTAAATGATCAAACATCTTTGTGTAATTTTGAGCATTTTTTTTTTTTTACCTATCTCTGGATGTTATGGTTATAACATTGTGTGGTTGTTGGTATTTAGTTAAAGTAGTTTACTTTTTGTCCTAAACTTGACAAAAATGTCAAAGCCTCTTCCTCTTAAAAGACACAATTAATTGTTTTTACGCTTTGGTCCAATGCTATGTAACTTCCGAGTCTTTGTTTATTAGAAATTGTCCCGAGTCACTTTTTCATTTTCATTCACTGGCTTAAAAAAAGGCATGAATATTTTAATCGGTCAGTCAAGGCAGGTTTTATCTCACTAAGCAGTTGCTTCTTAATGCATTTTCAATCCAATACTTTATGCACTAAGCCCTCCTTCTGGACCATTAAAGACTTGGCTGAACATATTGAGCCACCCGGTAAATATTGCGTTGATGTTACTTGATTAATTTGTGGGTTTACTCACGTGGCATTAGAAAACTTACTACATACTAGCACATCAGTTGTGAAAAATATCGATAATCTTTGATGGCAGTTATATATTATCTGTTGGCTGAAGTAGTTTTAGATCTGCTTTGTACCACAGAGGTACAAAAGGAAGCTAAAATTAAGTGGGTTCCTAAAGTTCCCACATTTGTGTGAAAGTGTGGACCAGAGTTTTTTAATGCAGTTAAAGCGTTCTACATTAGACTATTTTGCATTTATTTAGTCAATGTTTTTATTTAACACAGGTAGCTTGATGTGAGAAATTAGCATTGAACAGGAGCAGCAAACAGTGATTAGGAGGCAAAGTCTTACAACAATCCACGGCCAGTGACAATGATGGAGGCTGTACAGAGCTTGTATAACCAGATATTGTCAGTAGTCGTTCTAGACATGTTGTTCAGTGCAGTGCTGGAGCTGTTTTTTTAAAGTCTAGTCAGTAAAGACACAACACTGAAGCTCTGAGTCCACACCTTTGTAAAGCAGCACATCAGCACCCTGCTGCATCATGAACCTTCAGCTTCACCAATGATAGTCGGACTAGCGCCTGACTGATGGTGAATTTCTAGAGCCAATGCTGATACAGATATTTGGGGTTTTAAAAAGCTGATATTCAATGTATCTGTTGACAACTGATATATCAGCCAACATATGAAATATGAACATTAATATACACAAGATATTTACTGTACAGGAACACAAAGTCTCAAAACCAAAAATATGATTCAAGACAAAGAAGCAAAACCCAAAGAACTTTAATTAGTTCATAAAATAAAGTTGCTCAAATCTCAAACAGTAAACATGTATAAGTAAAAAAAGGAAATTGTAAAACAATGAAGACGTGGACTTCTCCCGGTGTTGTCATTTTGTAATCATCACTGCTGATTTAAAAGTGGCATCTTACAAGCATGCAGAAAGAACAGCACAGAGCCACAGAATTTTCACGCTGCAAAAAAAGTTAATACATCACTTACATTACTATTGATTAGCCGGGCTGTTGACTGCTATTGATTAATCAGTGATAGCTAAAATTTGCCCAAATGATCGGCCGCACCGATTAATCGGTCAGCTGTTACTATTGTAAAAATCTAACATGATACTTTAAAAATAAAACATGTAATCCTGCTGGCAACTGTTGCGTTGAGACTTGATAAGAAATGGACTTGAAGATGTAGCAGTATTGAACTTGAACCTGGAGCATAGACGGACTCAGCGTCTGTGATATTGCATTAGAAGAGGGAGTCACAAGAGTGTGGCAGAAGACCTTGGATTAGAATAAATATCAGAAGTGGCTTGATGTCATTTTGTGGGTCAAAGGTCGGCGTGGAGAAATATGTTGGGTACTCAGAGGATTTGTCAGCAGCGTACATGTATGAGTTCAGGTGTAGGAAGAAATATGAGATTTATTGACAGATGTGGTAACAATATAAAATCTTAATGTCATGTGGGACACTTCAAGTTGTTTTTATCTTTGCCGTCTGTGCTTATAGAGGTGGTGACAGTATTTAAATAATGTAATGGTAATGTGTCTTGATATTTTATACACTTCACTTGAAAAAGTGAGTTGTTACTTGCAAATGTAAATAAAAACAGTACAGCAGAATGCGTTAACACCATTCTTACAAAGTTTTCACGATTGTGTAAAACTTAAATTTCACAATGTCAAAGACCTAGAGGCTACAATATTTGCAAAATGCTTACGAGTCAGGTTCAATCTAAATATCATGTTACACTCAAATACAAGCGACCGTGAAACAGTGTGTGGAGTTAAGACGGAGGGACTTGCTTAAAAAAAAAAAAAAAAAACCCAAAAAACTTTTTATACCTACACATGCAATTATTCCAACACTGAGGAGCAAGAAGCTTGAAGCAAAATTTACTCTAGGGGTTGATAAGGGTCTTGCTTAGGGACCCACAGGGTGGCGTTCAGGATGTGGTATAAACATGTAATAAATGATCCACCTTTTATTTTGCTTCTTTAACCATTTGACCCACCTTGCCTTCCTAAAGCCACAGCTTCCAAAAACTGATAAAGAAAGGAAAGCATAAGGATTTTTATTGTGTCATCAGCAAGTATTATTGCTTTGCTTAAGCAAAAAGAAGAAAAAAAAACAGTTTCTTAAAAAATATTGTCAACAAAATCCATTTTTTTGTTACATAACAAATCCATCAACCAATGAACATTATGCAGTAGCTTGGAATGAATGCTGCATTTTACCATTTAGAATCATTCACTTGTTAATTAATTTAGAAATCACAAGGCAACATCTCAATTAAAACAGCACGCAGCATAAATAACTTATTTTTTGGTAATCCATAGAAATATGTGAGGGGGGATTATAATGGGATTATGCTGCACATGTTGCATCTTTTCCCCATTCCCTTGACAGCTCCGTCTGATAAGTGTCCACGATCAGTTTGTTGCTCACAAACACAGAGAAAAAGTAGCAAAGCTACGGTGTGTGGCGAATGCAGGCTTTTATCAACCTGACAGGCCGAGGCTCATTAAACACCGTCAGACGGAGTGAGGTCAAACTACAGCTACGTCTCGGACGACACACTCGGTCCGTATGCGTATTATGCAGGCACACAGTGCATGTGTGTGCGGAATCCAGCTGGATAATACTCCGCAACCTATCAGTTGTTTTATTTTTAGCAATTTAATCTTTTCCACTGAGAAGTTCCAAGAAATCTTCAGATCAAGCATGAAGAGGCAAACGGCTTATGTAATTAGGATTGATGCACATGGGAGCGTGCTTTATGATTAGATACAACACAGTAATACTGGTTCTGTGGGTTTGTTGCATGCGTAGGCGGTCCTCTGACTGGCTTCGGAGAAACAGGTCAACAATGTTGGTGCAGAAGGTTTCACAGTGGGGTAGCGGGAGAAGGACCGGGGGCGCTCCGTGGGAAGAGTGAAGTGAGAACTTCACTTTCAGGTCAAAACATGCCAATTATTTTTTAAATTTTGTTTCATTCAAATGAGTCCCAGTGAATGCAGATATGTGGAGTGAAAATGAATTTTTGCCTTTTTTGTTAAGATTTGACTCATGTTGCCAGAGAACTAGAGTCTTGCAAGGTCAAACCAGCGGGTCCAACATCAACCCCAGACTATGTGGCGCCTCTCGATCTCTATCTGACCTCTGAGCTTCTTTTATTTCTCTCCTCTCTTATTACTTTGAGTGCAATGCAAAAACACAATCTACTCTAACTCACTGTTACCCAGCTTTTTTTTCTTTCTTAAATCCTGCTCCTCGTCCCAGTCCTCCTCATTTATCCATTCCTACTCAGTGGAAACCCCTCCAGGCACCTCACTTCTGTAGCTGAGCAGAAGGACTGAGGATGGAAGAGGATCTCTGTCAGATCAGACAATTGAAAGGCCAGTCAAGTGGAAAGGATTAGATACATGTATCCTGCCCTTCTTTCACCCCTTTAAAGCATTCTCATTAGGTCTATTGGGTCAGAGGACCCCAGGGGACCCTGCTAGGTCTGAGCTGGGTCTGGCACTCATAGCATGATATCTGTGACAAGCGAGCGCCACAACAGGCACATACTGTTAATCAAGTGGATTGCATCTTCTTGGAGTTGTTGTGTAGCTGCTAATCTTCTCGCCCTAACATGACTGCAGCTTATTTTATTCATTTCAGAGGCAGTTTCAGAGTAGGAATTACAGTGTCTGTAGGAAACCGAAAAATCAATCTGACCCGTTTTTTTTTTCTCTTTCTCTATTTAAAATTATGACACGGAAATGCCTCACATGCATGTTTTTGGTCAATATCGCCCATTTACATTCAATTTTCCCACTGGAAAACAAGTGATTGAATGTCTAGAAAGTGTGACAAATGTATCAATATGTCAAATTTTACCTAAAATTTTGTTATGCAAAATATTTGCAAAACATTTGAAATAGAGGTTGTGTTTTCCTGTAATTGAAAATGAATGCAGAGTTTAATCTGAAGTGTGTTTTTAATTTTAAGTTTATTTGATGGCGTATTACCTGTAGTTTTACTGGTGATCATTTTAACTGGCGACCATTCGCTGCAGCAGCATCTCTCTAATCACATGACTGAGTGGGGTTTTGTGCAAAATGTGAGGGTGATTTGGCGGTATTTAAACTGATAATGTTTTGGGATTTCCATTGTATTTTCCCCAGTAAACGATACATCTTGAGATTTAATATATATCGCGCGATTTCAGCCTAACCATTCCATTTACATTTGAATTATATAAAATGTAAAATTAATAACTGTTGACTGTATTAAACCCTTGGTTCAATTTCAGGAACTTTAATAACCAGTATAGTCATCGAAACAGGGAAAGATAATGTAATGTAAACGAAACAAAAAAAAAAAAGTGTAACATGACTCGTAAAATGGTGAACCCTGAAATGAAATTTAGGACATTTTGAAACAGGAAATAGGAGGGTGGAGGCCCTATGTTTGACATAAGTGACTATGTATCCATAATCAACAAAGGACAGCAATGCTTTTTGCATGATGTTTGTATGAGAATTGTGGGTATTTGGTTCTCTGTTCGTCTAACATCAGAATATAGGCCAAAGTCAGAGCAAAGTGTCGAAAAACACAATTCTGGCTGTCTTTATTAATATTGTAGTTATATTAGCTTTCTCTTTCAAACATTTTGTCCCAAAACACCCATTTCTTTATTTTATGTATTGTTTTGGTTGCTTTTGTATCTTGTTTTCAGTCCTAATTTTTTAGTTTAATATTAATCGCCTTCTTATCTCCCTTTATTGAAGACATTTCTGAGCTGCAGCATTCCTTTGTCCAAAGCATATAAAGATACTTCTTTTGAATCATCCCTTTTTAACTTATTCTTAGAAACCGCAAAGTTCTTCACTTCAAATTTCCACCTTTTTCCCTTCATTTTTGATTATTTTGACCCTATCTGTTGCCCTTATAGCTCCCGTGTCTGTATCCCATGTTGCACGCATTAAGGTGGCAGTGCTGCATCTGTCTCGTCATGCTCTCTGGAACTGCAGCTGTCACATCACAGACATTGCAAGCACATCACGGTCACATCAGCCACATCTTTCCCTGCACACTCTCAGACAGTAACGCTTTACAAAGCCTGATACAAAATAAAACAAAATTATTTTCGTGCCTCCAGACTTCTTACCTCAGCTCCAACCAGCTGCCGTTAACTCAAAATATGTGCCATTATTGCCATTACTTTGTTTGAGGAGATAAAGGGAGTTCCCCTCAGAGAGGAAAGAGAAAGTGAGGCAATTAATCGTTGTCAAGGAAAACCTGTGAAATCTATTTATGTGTGAATGCATTGTGCATCACTTAAAGGGATCCTTCACTGTATTTACAAATGTGGCCTAAAACCTTTGAAATGCCCTTATTAGAAGATCTATGCCTAACAAAACATTATTTTGAACCATATTTGTTTTAATAACTTTTAAAAAATGGGACTACTTTACCGTTTGAGTCTGTGCGCCGCTATGTTGAAATTACGTTCAGGATCATTTAGCAGCTTTTCCAGTCAAAATGACAACTTGTGCTGCTTTAGGTTGCTCTAAAAATCAGTAAAAATGAAAAAAGTCGATGTAAACCTCTTTTGTTTACAAAAATTTGATAAACAATATCCGTGAGCCGAAAAAAATCTGTGACCACAGGGGATGACAGTTCCATCTCTACTCTTTCATAGACGGCATAAAGAAGAGAAGAGGAGCTCCGTGCATGTAAATACAGGCAACCAGGATCGACTGCTCATCAATGCCGACCCTAGTTTAATTTGTCTGCTGCAAAGAACTGGTGTTCTTGTCAAAAATGGTTGAAGGTATGGTTTAATGGTTTAAGTATGGATTTTTGGCTCTTTTTCTCTTCTTCATGGCGTCTATGAAACAGAAAAGTTGGAACTGTCGCCCCCTGTGGTCACAGATTTTTTCGGCTCTTGGATTTTGTTTATCAAATTTTGGTCAACAAAAGAGGTTTACATCGACTTTTTTAACTTTTACTCATTTTTAGAGCAACCCAAAGCAGCACATTTTGACTCAAAAAGCTGCTAAATGATCCTGAATGCTTCACCTCCTATAGAACTCAATGGGCTGAAAGGGACAATTTACATCTCCAATGACGTCATTTCAACATGGCGGAGCACAGAGTAAAGTAGTTCGAGTTTTAAAAGTTAATAAAACGAATCTGGGGCAAAATAATGCGTTTTGTTAGGCATAGATCTTCTAATAAGGACATTTCAAAGGTTTTAGGCCACATTTGTAAAAACAGTGGAGGATCCCTTTAAGATGAAGAAATTGCTTCGGCGTGTATGGAATCAGAACGGTATCATAATGAATGAACTCTTGCAGGGTTTTTCACGAATGCACATGCTTTGTTTCACAGTTGTATTTCAAATTCACAAATGCACATGAGCTGTTTCACAAATATATATTTTATGCAAATATATATTTGTGAAACAGCTCATGTGCCTCAAAATAATATTTATAAAGTGGAGCGTGTGCATTTAGAATTTATGTTACGAGTTTGCATAAAATACGTATTTGCGAAACAGCTGCAAGAGTTAATTCATTATGATGCTGTTCTGATTCCATAAGCGTGCAGCTACTCCATGTTTGTTCTCCTGTCAGTGGGTGTGTATAAGCGTGTGTGTGTACTCAACAGTCAATACCGCTGGGAAAACTGTATTTTCCCATGCGACCTTAGATGTGGTGGAATGTGCACTGACTACTGTGTTGTTTACATGTAAACATGGCGTCATCCTGCAGTGTACACTGTGAACATGGGGAAATATTTTTCTTTGCCTGGGTTGTATGCTTACATCACTATGCTGCAGTGTGTTTGCACTGAAAACACAGATATGGATTAAATTAACTTGGGGTGTGAATTTTTAAAGCAAGTCACGATTCGATTCGATCCCGGTTCTTGGGGTGACAATTCCATTCAAACCGGTTCTTGATTCACAACCAATTCTCTTAGTAACAAAGGGTGCAAATAAAAACTGATTATGTTTAAGAAAATGCTTACCTGGCAAAATGTAACGTTTTTGACACTTAATAGTAGTTTTGAAAATATAGCAGTCAAATATTTTTCAAGTTTCTGTGGCTACAAAGTTTAACAATTCACTAAGTAATTAAAAGTCTTTCTTACAACAATAGAAAACAACCAAAGGAATTCTCATTTTACCAATACCAAAAAATAAATACTTAAGTCTACAATTTCTGTTCAAATAAGTAAACAAGAATACCCACTTATTAGCTTCAAATGTAAATATTTGAGAACATTTTAAACTAAATATGAAAACAGAATATGACATTTAATTACCTGTGACGTTTATCAGCAGATTCAAATATAAATGAGTACATCTGAATTTTGGTACCATAAGGTTTGGCACCATAAGGTTTGGCAAAGTGATGGGGGTGTGCGTTGTGAAGTTGGTGACGACAGCTGTTCGGCTTCTTTTAAGTGTTTTATTTTCATTTTGCAGAAAACATCTTTTAAAAAATAGATTTTTGAAAATTTTGAATCGATTCAGAATCTTAATTAAAAAGTACCATGATTCGGACGTGAATCGATTTTTTTTTTCCGCCACTCTTAGAATGAGATTGTATTAATTAAATCCATATTATTTCCACAATTACCAAGGAATGGTTAAATAAAGTCGTTACAGATTATTTCCCTGTTTATTATATTGTTGTATGTTTGTCCCCGCCTGTCTCTCACACCTTTTACTCACCTTCCATCCTCTGTGCTTTCCTCTGCAGCTCGTTTGCAATGTCCAAGGGGATGGGGAAGAAAGTGCACTGGCGCTCCAAGGTACAGGACAGCTTCGTCCCCTTGCTCGGGGCGTCAGGAGAGCTGGGGATCTCCATAGGTGGTGGAGCAGATTACGGAGAGTTTCCTTTTGTCACATCAGCACCGGCGGGCGTTCTCACAGTGGGAGACGTCATCTTAGAAATCTGCGGAACGCCCGTGTTGGGAATGACGTTAGGAGACGTCCGAGGTGTCCTCAACACTTGCCCCCATCCTATTCGTATCAAAACGGCATCACCAGGTACGATTCAGTCCACACATTAATGTTTACACAGGAGAGGAAAAATATAAACCTAAGTGCACTTTTGGTTTTGTATTAAATGAGGCTGCCTGCCACGGAAGCACCTGGCTTTTAGGATCAGCAGGTAGGTTAAAATGAATCAAGGAAACCATTAAAAAAAGTTTACTAAATATATCAATAAACTTTTTTTCCCGGAATTTGTAGACACACTTTAAGACCAAGACACACAGGGATAGACTCTACTGCCAAGTGCATTTTTCTCTGTCATTGTTCAGCTATGATTGTATTGTCTACATCAGTGGTTCTCAAACTTTTTCAGTTCATGTTCTAATTAAGGTCATTTCCATCATCATTATTATGATTGTCATTTTACTTAGAAATAAACATTGTAAAACCACATCATTTTAAGGCTTTCATTTG
Organism: Gouania willdenowi; assembly: GCF_900634775.1. Taxonomy (NCBI): domain Eukaryota; kingdom Metazoa; phylum Chordata; class Actinopteri; order Blenniiformes; family Gobiesocidae; genus Gouania; species Gouania willdenowi. Next base: position 12,581,854 of record NC_041050.1, read on the forward strand.
TAAATTTTACACTTTCTCTCTATCTCAAGTACCCCCCGTAGTGCCATAGCGTACCCCTAGGGATACACCTACCCCCATCTGAGAAACACTGGTCTACATGTTGCGAACAGTGGTCGGTATCATTAACTTTAGCAAACAAAAACATTCTGTAGACATTTTGTTTCAAGGATCCTCAATAATATCTGAGCATACTAATAAAGCTCCTTTTAAAAAAGACTGTCAAAGGTTCAATCTGCTGCTCCTGGCTTTATTTTACTCATCCATTAGTCTGGATGTGTCAAGGAGATCAGTCAATACATGGTATATGAGGTCAAGATTGACACATGACAGCGAGTCAGCAGAATATGCCTCTGTCACTCACGAGGGGCCTTGATGTTTAGAAAAGGGTGATGGAAAAACGGATATCTTTGTTGGGTGTGAACGGAACGATATGTCATAGAGGTGACACCTGAACGACACCACCGATGGCCTTGCTCACTAGATTGATAGCTGATATGGCCACAGGGGTGTAAAAGGAGGACCTTTGCTCCCGGTCTCCTCACTCCTCCCACCGAGGGTGGATCTGCTATTATTCCAGGAGTGTGCCTGGTCCTCAGCGTGCAGCTTGATTCTGTGGACAGTGATGGATGAGCTGATGCTCTGGGTTGCTGTGTCAAACCTCTATTTCCCCACCGAGTGCTACTGATACGACTACAACTCCCTGCTCCATCTAATGGATGCACTACTCAGGGATGAGTTCCCTAGGGACGCAAGCAAAAGGATTTGGCTGGGCCGCTGTAGTAGTAGCAATGACACACACACAGGTCATATATTTAAAATTTTATTAAGCAATAAGAAGCGACATGTTTTATTTTATCACCTATGTCTTTAGCATCAGACGAGTGTGCAGCTGCTGAGAACAAATACTCAGTTCTAAATTTTACTCTTCAACAGATGAGAAAAAAACGATAACAAAACAGCTGTTTTATGATGATGAGGATAGAAGAAAAAAAACATCATTTGTTCCAAAAGGCCGCTGGCTTTACTGTTTCCCTCTGACAAACAGCAGCCATATGTGACCAGCCCTAAGTATACACAGCTGGCTGCCAACACTAATAAAGTTATACCCGTGTAATGTGCATGTTTTTGTTTTTTTGAAGACACAGCGCCATTATAAGCATAGAAGGGGACAGGGGATGACAGGGTCTGGACAGCCGGGTGTATGGCTGCCTGTCGGGGGAAAAAAGCCCACAGACATGTCGTCTGTCAGACTGACAAACAGGAGGTGTGCTCAGCCCATCCATAACAGCAAGTAGTCTGTCATCAGAGGTAGTAAAGCTCTCCAGATGATATTAAGAGATCAGAGAGAGGAAGCAGAGTCCTGCTCATCTGCTCTGTCCTCTCCGTCCCCAACCTTTGTGGCTGATGCATTAAAGTATTTATTTCATTGTAAAACTTGTAAAATAAAGATATCGTGTGATTTTTTTATTCATATTTTATGTCTTAAAATTCCACACAGACATCTTATCTCTGTCAATATTGTTGGATTGTGAAATATTTTGCTCAAACTCATGTATATGAAGTTATGTTTGCTTGAGCTTTGCATAATCATGTTGACTTGAAAAGTTGCGATCCAAGGATATTTTTGGACGTCTTTATAAGTTGCTTCTCGTATAAAAACGAAATTTTACTTAACAGAATGAGCGATTTCATGAATTTCCAACTTGGAGGTCAATAGAGGTCATCTTGTCTTAATGCCTGCAAGAAGATGCCTCTGAACAAATTATTAAATGAAAGAAAAGAAAAACTCATACACTGTACAAATGGAAAGAAAACTAGATGATTTTTAAGAAGTTGCTTGAAGGATCCTACATTTTTAGTGTTTTTTTAGACGGTCAGGCAAATAGATTTAATATTTACAGCTAAATCTTTAGGAAATCAGTGATTGTCAAGCTAACTCCAAAATCAAAGTTTGTCATTTAGGAGCAATCCTAAACATATCCTAATAAAACCAGTAAGTCATGTTCTGCTTGATGAACCATTTTTTGTACATTAAGATAATTTAAACTGAATATTATAGGTCTGTGATATTGTTTTGTAATAACTGAATTTATGGAAATAAATTGTAAATATGACGTATGGTAATAATGTTACTATAGCAGGCTTTTTTAGAAGACTTTAGTTTTTACTGTTAAGACAGTAGATATCTATATGCTTATTTTCAGCTGTAATTTCTCTGGGCTTCTACTAGACCTTGAGCCTGATCACAGCGACATTAGTAATGAGATTTTTTCAAAAGTTCTTGGAAAATATATGTTTTAAATGTCATTAGAATAAATCCTGTCTGGTTCAAATGTTACATTTAAAAGAATTTGCAGCAGAACTTCTGTGATTCTAAAGACTTGCCCGAAACCAGAATGCACCTCGACCAAGACAACGACCAAGACTTTTGGGAGTCAAGACCAAGACCATTAAAACCAATTTCAAAAACCATGACATGGTTGAACAGTGAATGAAAATTCGCCCTTTAGTTTTAGTTTTTTTTTTAAAAATGTATTCGACAGTCAAAAAAAAAGGTTCAAAACAGAGCATGTAAAAATCTCAATTCTTTACAAATTGGTTTCATTAAATTCTTGGAAAATCACATTAATAAAGTTGAAGAATAGCAGAAATCAATGCTGGTCCGAGAACGAGACAAGACCAAGACCAAGACTGCCAAAATGTGGTCTCGAGACCAAGACCAGTCTTGAGTGCTACAACACTCATCTTTAGCAATAAAGGTAATTTGCTGTGAAAAACCATGTTGCGTTTAAATAATAATGAGGGATATGGTAGATTATTTTACATATCCTCTGATTTGACCAAACGCATTGTCTAGCTTAATAAAAGACACAAAGGTCTGAGGAGAACACTTTTATTTCCTGCTCAGGCTTGAATAGACGAGGTACAAATCTGACTGTTTAAAGATGGGAGTGCAGGATTTAAAATCTTTGATTAATTCCCCATTAATAACTAAACTGACACCTGAGATAAATTTAAACATTGTGACAACTAAGCCTTTCTCTTCTCCTCTTCATCTCCTTTTCTTACTCCTTCCCCACCATTCCACATTTTTTTATTTTTTGCCCTTCCCTCAGGCTCCTCGTTGTGCAAGGATCTCAGGTTGTATTTGAGTAAGTGCTTCACACCCGGCTCAGTCGACAGCCAATTGCAGCAGGTCATCAGAGAAAACCTCTACCTCCGCACTGTACCCTGTAAGTCCTTTGTCTCCTCTTACCTCCAGTCTGGCTTCTGTTTTCTCCGTCCTTTAAGTCTCCTCTGTAGGACATGAGAGCTGTTCCTGTCTCAGTTTATTTTTAAGACGATTTATTAAGGTTTTATTGTCACCACATTAATTTATCCAGAGAGTTTATCTCGATATTCTGTGGTATGACCTCTACCAGCATGAATCTGGTTGTTAAACTTGACTTTTTTGTTGTCATTGTTGAGCTTCAAAAGAAAAATATCTGGATTAAGCCCTAGAATGAATTTTTCAGCAGTGAATGCAAAATGCCACAATGGTGGATTTACCTTCCATGACCTGGATAATTTACCCCCCACTTCTGAGGCCACAGTCTCTTTGTTAGGGCTGAGATAAATCCAATCACACACTGTATCTTAAACTTTTAGTATTGTTGTTACACCATCTCTGGTAATAAACATGTAGTCTAATATTTTGTGCGACCTGATGTGAACGTCTCCTCAAGGTTTGATGGGGTTAGAAAGATTGAGAGACTGAGTGACGCTATGATGATATTTGGTGAGAGCTCTTGCATGTAAAAGTGCGATGAAGATGATTAGTTTGAATTATTATTGCATTGGATTTGTTGCCAGAGGACTATGGGTTTAAGACCTTTTTTCCTTAGCAGAACACAAGGATTTCAAAGAAATTTCCACATTGCGCACGCTGATTTATTTTATTCCCTGCATATAATCAAGCAGCCAAAGGCAGCGAGTAGTGCATCTGTTGCTATCTTAATCCTCGATGACGTCATTACTGTGGCATGGCTTAGTTCACATAGACTAGCACTGCGTGTGTATTTGCAGTGATTTGTGTGTGCGTGTATGGTTCCTTGCTCAGGTGGTGGTAAACAGGCCACGGACCTTACAGGGTCTTTAGTATCTCTGACCCTGTTGGAACAGCATAGATTCACTAATCTCTCCTTTAGTCCAGGAAGTAGGTCAGAAGGGACCGACTGCCACCGTGCTGCAGTTCAAAAGTCAAAGGAGTGAGGGAGAAAGACAAAATGGCCTCTCCTGGGCTGCAACATGCAAATTCACATCATCATGTCATTATAATTTAAAGCCATTTACAAAGCAATCTCATTACTTAGCAACTGTGTCTGCAAGCAGCTGCTCAGCGACTGAGTTTCCCAAATTGCCATTAGAGTGTTCAGCTGCTTTGTAATGAGGATGGGATAGAAAAAGAGAAGGCGGCTGGATCCCAAATCAGGAAGACTTGTCTCTTCAGGAAACAGGATGGGAATCAGTCCAGTGTTCTCTTTCCATTAGTTTCTGTCAGGCTTCACAATCCTCCTCCCATCTTCCTCACTGTGCTTTAATTTAGTGAGAGTGACCACGAGCCAGGCTCGGCTTCTCCGCTACGTAATCCCTGGATCTGTAGGAGATGACACTTTAAGATGCTGTTGTTCTCGTGCTGACACTAACACATGCCATGCGAGCTTTATCCCAAAGAGGCTCTCAAACCCTTCACACATCATCTCAGACCACCTGAGAACAAAAGATGAATCTGCTGCTCCTTTTTTCGAGCAGGTGGCTGCATTTCACTTGAAGTTAAAGCTGAGGAGTCTTCATCAGTGGCTCATTGTGGCCCTCTTCAGGATCATATGTATGTTATTCCACTTCTCATTGTGTAGTTTGTTAGATGTGTTGTGATGCTGATGTTTTTGCTGGCAATGTGTCGTCTCTGACTATAAAAACTACTTTAGTGTTGGAACTCTAAGCTAACGACACAGGCCTTCGGTTTTATTTTAATCCGGATGTTTTGTCTGTCTCGGCGTCTGTGCCTTTGAACTTCTGTGCTATTTAGAGACTGTTTCAATCCCTGAAGTCCTTTTGATGAGATAGTGTCCTCTCACATTGAAACTATTGCTGATAAATAGCATAACAAAGGCTTAGTCTGAAGGATGGGAAGTATTCAAAATGGAAATGCATGACAGAAGTGTTTCACTAATATAGAGGGAATAGTTTAATTAAAAGCAAATGTCTATCAATGTCAGAGTGGGGGGGGTTGACTGTGTGATGGACCTGTGTGCTAATACTGAGGCAGACAGGGGGCTGGCTGTATCCCCGAGAGCCATATTTTCTAGCAAACCTTTTATGCAAACCAGCTTTTCCCACAATTTCCCCCTTTTAACTGCTTTCATTTTTAGGGTTTTGTTGTCAGTGATGGATTTATACATCGTCAGTTTTCCCATCCATTTCCACGTTATCAGCCCGGCCATTAATGTCTGCGTCCTTGGATGATTCTGTCAAAGTCGTGGTAGAAATGCTCAGTCTCTGTCTTCCTCGCATAAAAGTCTTTTCTAATTGTCTTCACAGCGAGCCAGAGATAAGAAACGTCATCATTTAGTCATTCATACATGCTTAGGGCTGCATGTCTGTGGTCTTTTAACTGTACGATTCAGTAGCTGTGTGTGTGTGTGTGTGTGTGTGTGTGTGTGTGTGTGTGTGTGTGTGTGTGTGCGTGTGCGTGTGTGTGTGTGTGACATTATCCTGACAGATAGCTCTGCCTGCGTGTTGTTTGGGAGTTGTGTGTAATTACCTCACCAATCCCTTTGCACCCCCCCAGTCCAGTGAGATCAGAGTGCAGCGCCGACGGGGACGGGAGGGGAAGAAGAAGAAGAAGATGTCAATAATCCATCCTATCTCCCTGCTGACTTGTCACATATATCTTCAGGGAGAACGCGTACATAATGAATCCCTGCCTCGCCCAGTATCAGCTCGAGCGATTTCACACGTCATCAGACGATTTACTATTAGATATTTAAGCAGATACAAAAATGTGTTAATTAGTTTTATGAGAGCAGTAAAATAAAGCAAATTGGAAACCATTTTAAGTGTTTGTGGATGGAGATTTATGTTGTTGGTCACTTGGAATGACTTAAAAGATATTGTCCTTTGCTTCACTGTCATATATATATTATATTAATAAAAATATAACCTTTATTTCAGCAGTAGATGAATAAAACAGCATCATAAAAAATGGAAAAAGGAAGTTATATACACACATGGGTCTGTACACAGTACAGAGAGAAAGAGGGAAGACATGTGGCAAGAAAGAACATTACACAATAAAAACAGAATATATACATATATGTACACACTGTTAAAATGAATGTGATCTCTCATAGCTAAACCGATAACCTTGTTTTAATCTTAAACATCTTCTCAAGAGTCTAGTGTTGCTTTAATACTGATTTTAAGAAGATTTTGTTTTATTATAGCAATATTTGTGACTATATAATTTTTATGTTGTGGCTTCCTTGATAAAAAAACTTTGTTAAATAGAATTCAGGATTTGAAAAAATACTCATTTTTATTCAAAGCAGCAGATCTGTAAAATTAGTAAATTACTTTTCCTCCAAATGTCCAAACAGTAAATTGAAGTAATGCTAAATTCTTAACCTGTCGTTTTATTTATTATAATTTTGCTGAACATAGAGTACAGAGGGAAGTGCAATCACAGCTGACCTGTTAGAAAATACCGTAAATATTTATAGAAACAGAGTTAAAGCATGGAATTAATTATGCTGGTATTATAAAGTCATGAAAGTAGATGGGAGTTGTATTTTTGTTTTCAATTATTTTGTTGTTAGCTGTTGTAGTGTAAAACAGAAGTTGATGGCAGATCATTTTATAACTGTCTTAAACTTAAAACTAAATTTATATTTTGTCAGGCTACGAGTAGGTCAGATCTTAAAATATTGTCTTGTTAATTTGATCAGTTCCATGCTACCTTTAGCACCACCTTAAGGCGACTATAAAAAACTACACTCACTTTTAAACAAATATTTATGGAACCAGAAAAATCCAAGGATTAAAGCTTCAACTTTATATAGATTTAAATCATCTGGGGGTGTAGGACTTCTGAATTTTGAATGGTATTCATGGTGCTTTGTATTAAGATCACTAATGTCATGGTCCAAAACCAATAAATCAGCAGAGTGGCTGCCTATTGAAGCAGAACTAATAAAACCCTATATCATCCCCAATCTTTTATATTCTAAATTGCCTTTAGAAATGGTTAAAGGTCAATATGGGCCCATTATGGCACACCTTGTAACAGTTTGGGATCAAGTCAACAAATATCTGGGCAAAGATAAAGACTTTTTCCTTCAAACACCAATATTCCATAACTATTCTCTCCTGATTGACAACAAACCTATTTCTTTTCCCGCACGGGAGCACAAAGGAGTTCACAGTGTAAGGGATATTATAGGACAGCATGGATTAAGGGAGTTTTATGACTTACAAAAGTGTTATAATTTACCAGGCTTCTCTTTCTTCTTTTGTTTACAGTTGCTAACTGCTATGTGTTCTCATGGGGTCCCTTGGGGATGCATGTTAAGAAAATCATCCTCTTCACATATTCTGAGCAAAGCAAAAACCACTGGCATTGTCTCGTACATGTACATATTATTAGTTTGTTTTTCACAAAAAATATTGCCTATTGAACAGCTTTGGAAAAGCGGAATTGAGGAACCACTTAGATTGGGACTGGAATCACATCTGGTCAAATATTTCTCTCTCATCTAGAAATCCCAATCACCAAATGATTCATTATAAAAGTATTCACCAAGCGTATTTATATCCTAGGAGACTACATCTAATGAAATTAAAAGACGATCAATATTGTGATTTCTGTCCAGATAATACCATACTCCGAGGCTTCTTTTGTTTGGGGATACTTCCAAATTAAATCTGACAATTAATAACCACCGAATATTATTAGCTGATCTTACAGCTGCCCATGGTAGTACGCCGTTGGAAGACAGTGCAGCCTCTGACTGTAAGGGAATGGCTACCGTCCTATAGAGATATAATTCAGTTGGAGCTCTCTGCCGCTCCAATTCATGGATCAAAAACTGAAAATATCTCATGCTGGTCTAATTTATTAAATACACTCAGTCTGGATTCAATTTTGTGATATAAATCACAATGTTACATTTGACATACCTTTGACTATACTGTGTATTGAGAGAAAGTTTATTACATAAGTATATGTATTGTGTGTATTGATTGATGTATTTTACATAGTCATTATGTATATTGCTATTTCTGTCTCTGACGGAGGAAATCAACACCTTCTTTTGCTCAATTGTACACTTTGCTATACTATTAGTTCATTGCAAGAACAGTTTATGTATGTTTAACCTGGACAGGATTTATTATTATTATTATTATTATTATGTATCAATGTATTTTTTTCATTTAGAAAGGGATTGATTTTTGTGTAATTTTGAGTTTCTCTGCCCATCACAAAGGAAATGGGGATGTGGGGAACAAAAAAGGGAGAAAAAGGACACAAACAAGTGCAAAAAATGTAAATGCAATCTTAACACTTGAATAAAAAATGGATCACAAAAAAATTGTAACAATTGCATCTACAGTGAGCTAAAATAAGCTTCAAACATTCATTTAAACTTAGAAAATACTGTAAATATTTATAGAAACAGTTAAAGCATGGAATTAATTATGCTGGTATTATAAAGTCATGAAATGAGATGGGAGTTGTCGTATCTTTGTTTTCAATTATTTTGTTGTGAGCTGTTGTAATGTAAAACAGAAGTTGATGGCAGATAATTTTATAACTGTAAAACTAAACTTATATTTTGTCAGGCTATTAATAGGTCAGATCTTAAGATATTGTCCAAAACAGATTTTTGTCATGGATTACAAATCTACTGTAATGTGTTGATAACAAACATTTACATATTTGTGGCTATGAAATCAGCATTGTTGATTGCATCATAATGCTGCAAAATATGGCGCAAATAAGAGTTGCTTGTAATTTGTTTGCAGTCGTGACCTAAACCTGAAGCTGCATCCCCCTTCGGGTTGGACATGAAGTCTATTCACACATGTTTAAATGTCCGCTGAAGGCCTGCTATATTTGTATTTTATTGTCTGTTACAGTTGATGTAACACAAACTACATTCTACCTCACAGCGATCAACGTGCAGGCGAGAGCACATCATAGGTGTGTTCTCTTCTATGGTTCTGTCCAAATTGTATGGTCATTTGATATATAAAATTTAAAAAAAGTTGTCATTTGATTTTTAGTTTAAAGTTTAAAATCAAGAAATGTTTTTAATCAAGGTCAAGAAAGGATAAACAAAACTTTAAAAAAACCTGTTGATTTTCAATTTCTATTTCTAAAATCGCGACCGGAAGTTGTTGTTTTCAAAGTAAAAGAGTGTATAAGGAACATGTTGTGTTTATGGCAAATGCGCCAAATAATGACTTCTCCCTGAGGTTTCCCGAGCTCAGGCTAAAATGTCTTTGGATCCTTACTCTGATGTGATTTTCGACATGGCATAAAAAAAATACCATGAATTTCACTATTTTTAGTTTTATTATCTGTTTCTTAACGGAAAATCCAATGATGAAAATATGCCCTGAACCAGTAGCTCTACCTTTTATAATACCAGTTCACAGCCACCATCCTTATGGATGCATTCAGAAGCAGGAGTAGTTACAAACAGAGAGTGAAGCTTCACTAGAGCTTCTGTCCTTTTCCTGAAATTGCATTAAGTAAAGCATAACGCAAAATAATTCAGAGCCTGGACACAGACGTAATAAATTCGGAGGCTGATGCGTCATCGTCTAAAGCTGCCTAAAATAAACTTTGTTCTGCAGAAATATGACGTTGTGCCTAACTGCCTATTGCTCTTGAATATTTGTTGCTCATTCATTTGTGTAACTATTGTGTACTGTGTGCTCATTGTGCATATTTTACTGAGTGGTGCTGAAGCTTTCAGGACATTTTTGTGGTGAGACACATGCATAATGTTGTTGTTGTTTCCTTCGACCAGTGACGTGGATGAAAAATAAGATCGACTGTATAAACAAGCTCTAACATTTGGTTGAAAGTGGGGTTTTTTCTAGTTAACTGTCACAATCAACCTTCCTGCCATTATTTCAAACTAAAAGACATGTTTCTAATGTGTTATGAAGCCAATGTCAAAATTAACCAGGGACGATATTTATCTCCTGAAACCACAAAGCGTGAAACACAGCATAGAAAAACTGAGCTTGAGTGTCTGGAACCTTAGGCGTAATAAATGCGTTGAATTTGAATATTCAAGATCTTTGGATTAGAAATGAACCTAAAGAGCACCTGTAGTAGTATTTTATGTAACATAATATCTGTTTAATGTATTACCAATAAACAAAATATGTGCACATGTGTAAAAAAAAATAGTCATGTTTGTTTTATTGGTGCATTGGGATCATAGTTAAACACTTTTTTTCCTACCTCGTCTGCACATGCTGTCTAAGGTCAACACTACATGTATTGCAATCTTTTAATGACAGCTATGCACGTTTTACTATTGCAATTAAATAAATAAATGTATTTTTTTGCATCATTGTGACATCCCTAAATAAGGGTAAGAAAAGCCTTATTAAAGGGAGAATATAAAAAGAGAGGGCAGTGTTACACCTTAAGGAGAAAGGAACAGGAAAGAGGGAGTCAGGGTAGGACAATGAAACGAGTAGGGAAGAGACGCAGTGTGACTTTTCTAATAATACGACATGAATAATAGTGGTTATTATTTCACAGACCCCCAAGATACAGCTCTGAGGGCCTTTATGTGGGTCCTCACACCCCAGTTTGAGAGCCCCTGCTATAGTTAGACCTGGGCAGCGAACATCTCACTGCAGAGGAACAGTGAGTATTTAGTGAATCTGTGAACTGTTGCTCACTCAGGGTTGGGTCTCACTCCAGAGGAAGCTCCATTTCTAATTGAATTACCTTTAGTTAAGGTGGAGATGTGGATCAAGGTAGATCTGCTAATCTTGTGATTTCTTGCTTGAAAATTATCCAGTTTTTTTTTTTTATCAACCTTTTACCACCACATTTTGGCCTTCTTTAAGAGCTGTAGACAATACACTTCACCAAATGCTCTTCGTGTGGCTGAGATTCTTTAAATATTTGTGTTGTCCTTTCGGTTTGGGATGTGACTTTGTGACTGAGGGTGGCAGTGCATTAATCATGGGTTTTATATGGTAGCTGTGTGACTCCCTCCTGATGGCCCTGCACTAGCATCATACACATGATCCTCCAGCAGACGAGCAGAGACATGACCTGATTCTCTGCAATTTTGTCACGAGGGAGAAGAATTACTGCTCTCAAGGTCAGACTTGGTGCTTCATGGTTTTTTTTTTTTTTTTTTTGCAAATTAGGCTGATTTCACCTCGTCCTGCTTTCGTCCTGTGTGATAAATTTCACACCACATCATGTTTGTACTTGTTAATTGTATTGAATCTTGGGGGAAAATGCCGAGTAAGTGTAGAATGCTGATCCTTGCGGGGGTGCAAAAATGCTTTTCGTTCTGTGGTTTGTGCTTTCTAAGCCACGGTCAATGCGAATCAATTACAATGACACCTCATTGATCATGTGAGTGCTCTGTCGTTTCAATGGTGATGGAATGGCTTTAAGACTTTCTCTGCCCCTCATTAATGTTTAATTTTGGTGGTATTGATCTGTTCATAATAAAAAAGCCTCGACCAAGGCCTGGTGTCATTATGGCACTCCTTGTACTAAGCAATGATATATTGTTTGTGGGGCGAATTCTTTGTTAACCTGCTGTAAGGTAATTAGAGAAGCAATTTGTTGAGCTCAAGTCAAAGCTTGTAAAAGATTTTGACCCCACAGGTTTAAAATGGCACAAAGGAAAGAGATTTATACATTTTAGACCATTTTGTTTATGGCTTGTCAAACTAATGTAATCTAAGGCTTTTTATATTTTGCTGAGTTGCAATTTATTCAAACCCGGAGCTCAGAATGATGGGCCGAGCTTAGAGGAAAAGGCTTTGATTAATTGATACATTGTCGATGTCAAAGCTGGTGATGCATCAATGATTTATTGGATCACATCCTCTCTCCCAGGTACGACGAGGCGACCCAGAGTCGGGGACATCTCAGGAGTGGATTACAACTTTGTCTCAATTGAGGAGTTTTTCTCTTTGGAGGAGTCGGGGGCACTTCTTGAGAGTGGAAAGTTCAAAGGTGAGATGGATATTGTATGGCGCTGCTTTGTTACAGTTACAGTGAAAAGGGTCTTTTCTGAGACCGCAGGAGGATGATTCAGCCGTAATGATTCATCCATACATTATGCTGAATGCAACATACACAGGGCAGCATTTAAATAATGAACCAGCCCCTCCTACAGACAGTGTGAATGTTCATTTCAAAGTCTTATTATTGAATTACAAAGACACTCTGATCAGCCACGGCAGCATGACTAATGACTTATTATTGTATAGAAAATAAAAGGAGAGGCTGCTTGGTGATGTGGTCCGTTGCATCACTTCCTTCCAGCTAGAAGTCCTTGTCAAACTAAAGGCCCGGGGGGTCAAATTTAGAGTGTTCTAACCAGCCTACAGGAGAAAGTAAAAATGACTGAGAAAACATTCATTATTATGTAAATGATTAAATACTTCAGCTGTGAATATCTTCATCCCTTCAAATCCACCATTCAATGAAACTACACAATATTTACAGGGTATTGTTGTAATACTGTGCCTTTATCACATCACTAGAGTTATTTTTATTTACAATCCAATCACATTTGTTGAAAGACTGGTCCTGTCTTCTAAAATCCTGCAAATTCTTACAAACAATCCCACAAATTTGCCCTAAATTACACAAGCGATGGTCACAAAAACAAATCCATTTTGAAGTAAAGATCCTGCAGGGACTGACATGCATTTGTTTTTTTACTTGGATATTTTACAGACAAACTGCATATAATTTATACCTGGAAGTGCAAACTAGGGCATACCAATGTTGAAATGTCTTTTTTTCCACCTGTATTTTTTGTGGCACTGGTCTTACAGTGCAGAGTTTGCATGTTCTCCTTAAGCATGCAAGCTTTTATTTCATCTGAGAATCTAATACTAGGTATGTACAATATTGTTACCATTGAACTTCTTTGTGTACTGTTCTGTAATGTGTTTTTATCGTCTTATTTTTTGTTTTATTGCTAAGTTTGTTTTTTAATTGCCTAGGAAGTGTGGCTGCAAATGAGCATTTTTGCTTTAATTCATCATTACATCGATTGTTGCTAAAATAGATGTTAATTAATATGCACCTTCCCCATCAAACACACAAAGGAAAAAATAATAAATAAAGCAATTAACTTGTAACCTGTCCAAGATAAAAGCCATCTCCTGCTTGAGGAGTTTGGACTCCATTAGGTTGTTTCCCTGCACAGAATAAGGACAAATGGATGAATGAGGAATTACGAGAGGTGTCACTTTAAAACTTTTCTCGGTGCTCAGCGGATCTCTTTCCTGCAGACTCCTCACTCAGTGAGGGTCAGAATGCTGCATCTTAATCAAGGCGCTTTCATACATCAGCATTCATAATTTATAGGAGTTTAACAGGAGCAGTGAATGTCATCCTCACATGTGGCTCACGTGTGACACTGAAAGCCACAATCAGGAGTATGAGCAGCAGCTTTGTGCCTGAAGAAAATACAGTAGATGTGTGACGGCTGCTGATCTTTGTGTTGTCTCTATACTAATAATCCTGTGATTCTCATCAGCCCAACTAAGGATTATTATTCAGATACACATGAATTATTATTGTTTAAACAAAACGGTAAGGCTTCAGTTAGGGTAGCCAAAGTGTGTCCTTTGTTTATCTATCTGAGAGGTTATGCTAACTTTCATGCACTTGAGGCATGACTACACAGTTTGTTCTGGCAGAGAAATGAAGTGCAACAGTTCTGCCAAACACATAAAGGAAATAAGTAATAGAGATATAACTCAGAGAGTGCAAATTTCTGTCTTTGCCTGATATTGGCAGTTTTCTGGATCAGTGATCCTGATGATGGTACCATGATCATTTACACTTTAAAGGCTTGGAAGAAATGTTAATCGCCATTAATAACAATACAGTAGGTCCAAATGTATGGGCACCCCCCCCCTTTTTTTTTGTTGAAAAATCACAATGAAAGGCACAATCCAGATCTGATCAGTATGCAGTGGGATAATTAAGAAAATGCCCTATAACTGAGTCGAATTTCATAAATGTCTGTCAGTTATGAACCAAAATATGACATTTTTAAAATTTTGTTAATGACGAGAGATACCGATTTTCTGTTTTTTCAAACTGATCAAGTACCAGTTTATTGATCTGGATCCCCTTCAAAATGTAATGGAATCTCCCATGGTGTAAGGTCTGTCTTTGGTTAAAGTTTTGTCAGAATCATACTTTTGATGTAATCCTGCTAACAGACAAATTACGTTCTTGTTTTGGTATATCTACTAAATTGCATATCATATGTGTCTAGTATGTGGACAATGCCTCATTCTGATCGAGCCAAACACGGGCATGGAGGTAATTTAATTTCTTCTTAAGCCGCTGGAGCAGATGGCTTTATGGCAGGATATGGGGCAAATACTGAAGGAATATGATCTCAGGAGACACATAACGCACATATGATATGAGTTTAGTCGCTACAATATTGCATTGAGCAGGTGCTGCCACTGAAAACCCAAATGTGATTTGTTTTCACCATTGAATATAATATAAGCCTCAAGGACACCTATGTTTCTAAATCGACATTATAAATTACGCCTCTGAGTTTTGTTTCTGACACTGATGATTTCCCATTGGTGTGAAACATGACACTTCTGTTTACCCACACAAAAGAGATTTTCTCAATTGTATTTCTTATGTATTTATAGCACCTTCCCACCTTTCTCTGTCACAGGAAATTACTATGGCACGCCTCGGCCCGTTCACATCAGTGCAGAGAGCCCCCCCATTACCTACCAGGAGCACCGCAACCTGCTCAGAAACTTCCGCACACGCAGCAAATCACTCAGCAACCTGGAGAAGTGTGTAGAGGAGGGCGTGAACAGCGAGGACGACAATATTCTGTCAGGCAAGTTCATTTTAAAAAGGAAAAGTGGAAAGTGACTAAGATTTACACAAGGAAAACTAAATGATACAGTCAGACACTGTGATGGAGTCCAGTATGAGTTACAAGTGAACCACAGAAGGGCTAAAAGTTAGTTAAACTCTGCACTTGTATCCCTCTATGGCTTTTCGTCTGTCTGTAGCCATCACTTTGGTTCCCAAATTAATCAGTCATTAGCGTCATCATTGTGCTCCGTATCCTAAGAGGAATTGCAGCCTCATTGATTACTGGAATGACTCCAAAGGAAAGTCAGCATGAGTTCAATAAGGCCCGGAAGTATTCAGAAAGGCAACCCTTAACAAAAACTGCAAATGTCACAAAAGATTACTTCATAATTTGTCAACTTTTGCATTTGTAGACTTGATTGAGTTTTATGGCAGATTCCATTATTATTAAGTAATTATAAAAAGCTGCAGATTTCAAGAATGACAATTCAACATCACAGTGTAAAAACGAAATGTTATGTCTATAACTTCTGTTCCCTGAAGGAGAGGAACGAGGTACAACACATATAGTATGGGATATCACGCCCCCGCGTGGCCTACTGAAGAAAACCTCTAATCACGCCTTTAAGGCAGATGATCTGTGATGACGTAAATGAGGCTCCGCCTGCCTCATAAATACGCTGTCATCACAGTCATCCTTCAGTTCAGTAGCCGCTCTTCACCGAGCCCATCTGTGTAGCGGGGCAAAGAAGTGTTGTACCTCGTTCCTCTCCTTCAGGGAACAGAAGTTATAGACATAACATTTCGTTCCCTTTCAGTCGATTCACTCGGTACAACACATATAGTATGGGACATGTATACACGCCCCGCAGAGCAGCTATGAACCGGAAGCCAACCTCCAGCACCTCTAGTGCATGCTAGACCCAGTGGAAAGAACCGAATGGGCCACCGAAGGGGCCGTTACATCCAGACGGTAAAACCGAACAAAAGTGTGTGGTGATGACCAACTGGCAGCACGACAGATGTCACTCAAAGATACCCCCCTAAACAAAGCCCACGATGTACATACGCCCCTGGTCGAATGTGCTCTTACACCCTGAGGTAACTGAAGACCCCTGCTGTTGTAGGCCAGGGAGATAGCCTCCACAATCCAGTGAGAAAGCCGCTGTTTAGACAGGGCTTTACCCTTAGCTGGATTAGCAAAACACACAAACAGCTGGTCACATAAACGCACACTCCTAGTGCGGTCTATGTATTCACGTAGAGCACGTACAGGACACAAGGAATGTAACCTCCTTTGCTCCTCAGATGCAAAAGGAGGAGGGCAAAAACTAATTAGCTCAAAAATCATGGAGCTATGAGCTGACGGGATGATCTTAGGCACATATGCCATGTTTGGGCGTAATGTGACCTTAGAACCATCTGAAGTGAACTGGGTACAAGAAGGATGCACTGATAAAGCATGAAGATCGCCCACTCGCTTAGCGGAGGTCAAAGCGAGAAGTAGTGCAGTCTTATATGACAGAAATTTCATATCTGCTGACTC
This sequence comes from Gouania willdenowi, assembly GCF_900634775.1. Taxonomy (NCBI): domain Eukaryota; kingdom Metazoa; phylum Chordata; class Actinopteri; order Blenniiformes; family Gobiesocidae; genus Gouania; species Gouania willdenowi. The sequence continues at coordinate 12,598,542 of NC_041050.1, forward strand.
CATAGGCTCAAAAGGGGGGCCACAGAGAGCATCCAGCACTACAGTTAAATCCCATGAGGGGATGATGGATTTCACCACAGGCCTCAGCCGGCGAATTCCCTTTAAAAAACGCATGGCCAGCGGATGCGCACCTGGCGTCACTCCATTGAAACCAACATGGCAGGCAGATATAGCCGCCAAATAAACCTTAATAGTGGAAAAGGACAGACCTTTATCCAACAATTCCTGAAGAAAAGTCAAAATCTCCACAATCGAACACTGAAATGGGAGTACATCTCGGTCCTGACACCATTGCTCGAATGCTCGCCATTTATAAGCATATAAGCCACGAGTGGATGATGCCCTAGCACTCTGGATCGTTGCCACCACACTTGGGGGCAGACCCTGAGCCATTAAATTTGACCGTTCAACAGGTAGGCACGTAGCTGCCACAATTCCGGACGTGGATGAACCACTTCTCCACCCGCCTGCGAAAGGAGGTCCCTGCGTAGAGGAAGCTGCCACGGCTCCGCTGCCAGTAGATTGATTATCTCGGCATACCATGATTTCGCAGGCCACCGAGGGGCCACCAGAATCAGGGACAGACCCTGACGACGCACTCTCTCCAACACAGGCAGTATCATTTCTACTGGGGGAAACGCATACAGGAGCATGTTGGGCCATGGGTGCGCTAGCGCATCCATACCCAGAGGTGCATTGTGGTCTGTTATGGAAAAGAACAGGGGGCAGTGGGCGTTTGCCCTGGAAGCAAAGAGGTCCACCTCCGCCCTGCCAAATCGAACCCATATCTGAGCCACTACCAAAGGGTGTAATCTCCACTCTCTCACAAGGGGACCCCCTCTGGAGAGAAGGTCTGCACCCAGGTTCAGGCGTCCTGGAACATGAGTGGCTCTCAGAGACAGAAAATGAACACTGCCCCACATCAACAGAGAGTGAGTCAGTTTTAGCAGGGGAAGTGATCGTGTACCCCCTTGCCTGTTTATGTACGAGACCACTGTAGTGTTGTCCGTCCTGATCAGAACATGTTGGTCTGATAGCACAGAGCGAAAATACTTCAGGGCCAAGAAAGCTGCCAGCAGCTCCAGATAATTTATGTGAAGCCTGCTCTGTACTGAGGTCCAGAGTCCTCTCACTGCTGCTCCGTTGCACAGAGCCCCCCATCCCATCAGGGAGGCATCTGTGGTCACCACTTTGCGAAAGCACACCCTCCCTACCGGGGAGCCCTGGCTTAGTAACCCGGGATCCCTCCAAGGGTGGAGAGCCATCATACAAGACGGAGTTATTATCAACATCCGCTGGAGGTGACGCTGTGGACACAGCCGGTGTGAGCGAGACCAGCGCTGAAAAGCGCGCATCTTTAACAGTCCGAGCGGCACTACAGCAATCATAGACGCCATCATGCCCAAAAGCTGCAGGACCAATCGGAAACGTAGTTTGCGTCCCAGTTGAAACTGAGCGAGGCAGCGGTGAAACGCGGCCACCCTGCCCTCCGACAGACGCGCTCGGCCGGTTAAAGAGCATATCTCCAGACCGAGGAAAGAAAACTGCTGACTCGGGGTCAGCGAGCTCTTTTTCATGTTCACTGAAAAGCCCAGAGCTCGGATATGGGACAGAACAAGAGACAGATCTGCTGCTGACTGCTCTCTCGAACTCGCTAACAGAGCCCAGTCGTCCAGATAGGCTAAGACACGCACGCCTTTCTCCCGCAGAGGAGCTAACGCCGCCTCGACACACTTGGTAAAGGTGCGAGGGGCGAGCGACAAACCGAACGGAAGCACAAGGTATTCGTAGGCTACACCTTCGAATGCAAACCTTAGAAACTGCCTGTGGTCCGGGTGTATTGCCACATGAAAATAAGCGTCCGTGAGATCTATAGTTGTGAACCAATCCCCCGGATTGATAGCGCTCAGTAGCTGTCTGAGTGTTAGCATCTTGAACCTGTACGTCCGCAGATACCTGTTCAACACTCGCAGGTCTAATATAGGACGGAGTCCCCCCCCTTTCTTCGGAATAATGAAATAACGGCTGTACCAACCTCTTTTCATCTCCGAAGTGGGCACCACTCTCACCGCTTTCTTGCTCAAAAGCGTGTGTATTTCCTCCCTCATTACAGCTGCAGCCTCCTTCTTTACCACTGTGTTTATTACAGAAGTGAAGCGTGGAGGTCTGACCCGGAACTGTAACCGGTAACCCATAGCAACGGTCCTCTCTACCCAAGGGGTGAGTGCGCATGCGCGCCACCTGGGAAGGTGGGCAGCGAGCGGACTGACCTGTAGCACTGTGGGTGGAGTGCTGCTGCCCTCTAGCGTGCTGGGGGGTAGCAGCCTCACATGACCGACCAGGTTTACATGAGTTGGAGCTTGTGTTGTTTTTCTTTGTTTTTTTATACAAAATGCACTTTTTATTGAGTGCCACATGGGCATATTTGCAGTAGGCACAGAGTGAACCTTTAAAGGGGCACCAAGAAAGTGACGAACATTGCAAAACTTTACAGTAACCTGAGAAACATTCAACACCCCCGAACTGGGGTTTATAAACAGAGGTAACAGATGTGCATTTGTGTGCATGGGGGGAGTGTGCTTGGGAGACTGTGTTAGGAGAGAACAATGCCTTTTGGGATTGGGCCCCTGAACAGAACTCGGCCGGCGCCTTTTCGGCGGCAACAAAATAGGGACAGCAGCGTCTCCCTGCTGCTTCAGTCCCTCTCCACTCAGTCCCACTGCTAGGAGGTGTGTGGCTTCTTCCGCCTATGCGCTGGGCCCTTTTGGAAGCCCTGCGGCGGACCTTTGCTCCAAGCCGAGTGGTGTGGAGCATGATGAGGAACCTGCGGCGCAGGAGGCTGCACCTTCCCCGGTTGTCCGAAACCTGACGGAGGTGTAGCCTTCTTGTAGGGCGGCGGAGGTGGCGCTGCAGGCCTGCGTGCACCTGCCGCTTGTTTGGGCTTAGCGTCACGCCTGGGTATGATGCTGCGCAGGGCTTCAGCTTGTTTCTTCCCTAACTCAAAACGTGCCTGAATGGCGTCAAGAGATTGCCCGAACAAAGCCATGGGAGATACCGGCTCGTCCAAATAAACGGCCCGGTCTCTCTCTGGAACATCCGATAGAGTCAGCCACAGGTGTCTCTGTGACACCACGGTAGACGCCATTCCTCTGCCGAGGGAGAGCGCTGCACAGCGGGACACCCGGAGGATATAATCCGTGGCGACCCTCACCTCGTTAAGAAGAGGAGCCAGAGAGCTGTCGGGGGGAAGCAGCGAACTGAGCTCAGCCAGCCGCATAGCCTGATAGGTCTGCAGCATGGTGACAGAGCTCAGTGCACGAGCGGTGCCTGCCTGTGCTCTGTAGATTTTATCCAGCTGCGAGGAGGAAAATCTACAGTGCTTGGAAGGAAGCGATGTGGGGCCGCTCACGCCATGGTTGTGAGAAGGCGCCAGATACGCAGCCAGAGAAGGCTCCATAGGTGGAGGGTTGACTAAGCCAGCCTTTTCCGCTCCATCCAAATCCAAAAACTGTCCATAGCCGGGCACCGTGACGCGGGTAGACAGTGGTTTGTTCCATGTTGATGTCAACTCCGAGATAAAATCCGGGAACATGGGCAGGCTATTCTTAACCACCCTAGGCTCGGGAGGGAGAAAAAATCCCGCAAACCGTGACGGTTTTTGAACCGGGGGAGGAGAGGGCCACTCCACTTCCAGCCTCTCAGCTGCACGGCGGCACAGAGAGTAGAAAGATGTGTCGTCCTGGTTAACCGGCGCAGCAGCGGCGGCACATTCTCCAGGCGACAACGCATCTAGCTCATCCTCCGACAAACCATGAACGTCCAGACCGATGTCCAGCACGTCATCGTCCTCACGGTCGGCTTCTAGTCCTACCAGAGGCAGGTTAGAGCCCTCGGAGAACTCCGGCTCGACCTCGGCCAACCCGTGCACGTACTCCATGTGGTCAGCCCAACTAGTAGCGGGGACTTCGACCACAGGTTCCTCATCACCAGACTCGGACGAAGCCGGGTCCCTAGACTCGGATAGGAGAGGGTCATGCCGTGCGACCGCAGCTTTTCCCAGAACCTTCTCCACGAAAGTGACCCGCCTTTCCAAGGTTGAACGCCGAAGCTGGCGACAAAACGTACAGGACTCGGGCTGTGTCAACGCTCTCCTGGCGTGGACTATTCCCAGGCAGACGGGACATGCTTCGTGCTGGTCCTTATCGTGTAAGGAGAAGCCGCACCCCTGAGGACAGGGGCGAACAGAAGACTTCTTCCTTGCGTTAGCCTTTGTGCTCATTTTGATACACCGAAGCTTGTTAATAGAACTAGCGCTCCGCGGGCAGCAGCAGCAGCTGCTAACACCAACAGGAGCAGTTAAACTAATTCTAAGTAGGCAGTAGCCAAGGCAGAGACAGAGCTAACTAGCAGCAGCTTGTTAGCTCCACTCGGTAGAGGTGTTCTTAGCGAGGTGAAGAGCGTAAGAACTGAAGGATGACTGTGATGACAGCGAATTTATGAGGCAGGCGGAGCCTCATTTACGTCATCACAGATCATCTGCCTTAAAGGCGTGATTAGAGGTTTTCTTCAGTAGGCCACGCGGGGGCGTGATATCCCATACTATATGTGTTGTACCGAGTGAATCGACTGAAAGGGAACTACTTTATTACTAATAGAGCAATTAAAGGGGAGTTTTATAAATAAAGATTTGTGCCATCATAAAGGGACCCTCCACTGTTTTTACAAATGTAGCCTAAAATCTTTGAAATATACCTATTAGAAGATCTATGCCTATCAAAACACATTATTTTGCACCATATTTGTTTTATTAGAATCCAGCCTACTTTTAGATCATTTTAGCAACTTCTTTGGTCAAAATGCCAATTTGTGCTTCTTTTGGTTGCTCTGAATAATCAGTAAATGTAAAGATGTGATGTTGGTTGTAGTAGACAATGAAGCAGAGAGGAAGAGCTTTCCTAAAGGACCTTTACTCTCTCTTGAACAGTGCACGGCTGATGCTCTGATGGAGGAAGTTAAGCGAGTAATCACGGACTTTTGAAGGACTCCCACTCAAAATGACTTGTATTCTCTGGGTTTATGTCCTATACAGCCCCTTTCATAAACTCCTCTAAATGTATTTTATTAGTCAATGTCTCAGTTTGGATAATTAGGATTAAAGGTCTCACATTTGAGCAGAAACTCACACTTTTATGGTTGTTGCTATGCTTAAGGCATGCCAGACCAAGCAAAAGCGCACAATATGTCACAGTATGGCTTGGGTGGTAAACTGTTTGATTCCAAAAGGTGGTGGCATTAAGAAACTGGTCTAAAAAGGGAAATTGAAGACATTTAGATAATCTCCGATAGACAGGGAACCAAATCTTCAAACGGGCAGATATGGCAGCAGGCAGCCATCTTTGGGGTGAGTGATGGCACAATGCAGGCAGGATGAAGTTTGATGAGAGTCATCCAACACCCTGACCTCTGCTGAGTCATCTTTTGAAGTGATAGTGGGTGGAGGAGTTGGGCAGCACTGGTTGTGTGTACCTGGGATGCTGGGCGCTCTGCCTGACGTTCTTTAGTTTTGCAGCAGAGCTCAGATCTGAAGGACAGCTGCAAGGACAGCTAAGTAGGAAATATGCTTATGTGTCCTGCAGTGGTGGTGTTGCATGCACAGTCACATGCTCTGCCTCCTCAGAGGGAGGACAAAGACGGCTTAGATGCTGACCTCAGGTTTTCTCTACTGATGCACTTCAGTGGCATTGCTAGCATAAGGTCACAGACAGCGGGAAGAGCTTTCATTGTAAATGATATATTGCAGCTCATTGGTGTTTTACAATTTCATAACAGGTGGCTTGGCAGGTGTCAGCAGCAGCTTTCCGCCTTCGCACCACTCTGCAGGGCGGCCCCGGGCATCCAGCAGCGGAGGAGATGGGCGTGTCATGCAGAACGGGGTCATTGGTGGAAGGAGTAGTGGCAGAATTAGAGGTGTGATTGCTGATCCCTGGGAGCAGGCCTTCAGTGAACCTGGAGAGTCACTTTACATTGAGTGAGTGATTAGAAAAGGATGCATCACATCAGGCACAATGAATGATATTATTTAGCTAAATAAATATGAACATCAGGAGGGTGAAGTCCTAAAACACGTGTGTGAAAGTTAAGGACTGGGGGCCAAACCTAGCCCTAGAGCATCTAATTCAGCCCGCTGGTGAAAGTAAAAAAAAATTTATATTTAAAGGGCTCACAGTTTTACATCATGCATTCATTTTAATCGCAAATTGTCGAAAGAACTCCCAATGATTACAAAATATGTCAATTTCATCAAATTATTTAAAAAGATTTCTCCAAATTATATAAAAATTGGTCAAAAAATTTAAGAAACTTAGGTGAAGGGACTGACATCTGTCACTTATTGCATATATATTCAGTGTCATCTTACATACTTTACATATTTTTTATACGTGGAAGTGCAAATAATCTGCTGCCCACTTGAGATCAAACTAGTCTAGAGTATATTTGGCCCCTGAAGTAAAAGGAGTTTGACACCCCTGCTCTAAAACGATTTAAAGTATAAGCAGTACTTTAGTTTCTTTCAAAAACTTTTTTATCTTGTCTTTAGTCTTTAAAGGACCGGGTGGGTGTATCGAACACCAAATACCTTTATATTAAGGTTGCTGAATTATGTGTCTCTCGGATTGACTTCCAGGGTCCAGTTGTCTTTATTGCACCTGCAGCTCAATGCTGTGTTTATATCTTCAATAGACAGTCACAGAAGATCAAAAATGTCCCCAAAGGTGTTGTACAAGTTTGTGAGGGAGTGTGTCTGCCCTTTTTCAGATTTCCTTGACCTGAATTATCTGGAAAAGGCTCCAGCACCCAGCATTAAAAAGGACTAGCAGTTGTAGATGATGGCTAGACATTCCTCACAGCAATCTGCTCCCAATGCAGAGCAGTCAAATATATAATAAGAAACACTATTTACTGTTTCGCCACCATTCAAATAAAGCGTTTTCCTTTAAAGGTCCAGTATTATACTATTTTTCATTCATTTTCATTCTCCATTTGTTCAAAAACATAGTATTTGATGACTATTCTCCCAAACTTTCCTGTTTTGCAGAGTTTTAGCCCTCTGAAAAGTCAATTTAATGACAAAGTATAATGAATATTCTTTATTAAACCTCAGTGTTTGTTATACCTGTGGGGTAGTTTGAGAGGGAGGAGCTCACATTCCTGTAGGGCAGGAGGAGCCAGGATTGTCAGGAGGAGGAGTTTCTGCTATGTGACATCACCTGGCGAGAAAAATCCAACTCGCCTGTATGGAGCTGACTTTTTACAAAATGTAGAATAACAAAGGAGAGAGGAAACAAAACTTTTTCAACTTTGGCCCTCTGAATGAGGCTAAAGGGATGTATATCACTGTCGCAAAACCATTATGAAGTGAATTTTTCACAATACTGCCCCTTTAACATCCTCTGACTTTGGTAGAACCAGTATACAGCTGCAGACTGTTGATCACTGATCGCCTCTATTGTTTATTAAATGCTCATTGAGTTTAGTATTGCATCTAATTTGGCCACTTTCCTGAACAGCGTGTCTTTTCTCTGTCCCTTTGTTCCTCCAAGGCGCAGCCCGAAGAGAACCAGCTGGCAGAGTCCTCATCTCTCCAGAAGAGAGACCCTCCACAAAAATGAATGTGAGCCGCTTGGTTTATTTTTTTTCTTCCCTGTTATTAGAACACTGGCATTAATTTGAACTGTTGAACAAGTTAAACACGGCTACATGTTTGTCTCGAGCGGAACTAACACACGCAGCCGGCTCGACAGAGTCAAAAGAGATGGGATGAGCTGCTCTCTGAATGGGATGTGATTAGGGCCTAAAGCTCGGGGCTGCTGGCAGGGATCCAGGTTGGAACTGCAGGGTCGACACATGGATGCCATGTGACTCACAGCAACATAATGAACTCACGTGATTTACTCTCAAAATCTACCTTCTCTGGCTTCTCTATTTACTGTTAGCTGTGAGAAGATGCCAGTGACAAGTGCTGTGAAAAGTGTAGTACACATGTCCGACCAGCAGAAGGTGATATCTTATTCATTTTGGTATTAGGGCTGTGCAAGAGGAGCACAATTTACTACAAATGACTTGGAACTACAGAATAATGTTATTATACAGGCTTCTGAAGTTTCTTAGAGTTACAGTACAAACAAAAATTTACAATACGTGGAGTTTTTTCCACTCTTGTGTTAGTGCAAATTAACAGTAAATAAAAAGACCTGGATTAATATGCTGCTCCACCACCCAACCCCACACCCACTTGAGCTCTTGGATTACACAGCTTTTTTTTTTTTTTTAATTGGTGTCTGTAATGGATGCAATCTTTCTGCCATATGCTTTGATTTGAGTTGTTTTTTGTTGAAGGCCATCTGCCATTCGCTCTACAGTGTCCATCACTCTCTTTTACCTCGTTTCCAAAAAGCCATTAACTAACAATGTAAAAGTGTGTACAACATTTAGCCTGTGAGTGTCTTGTGTGTTTGTGGTAGTGCTATTTTTTAATCTGGATTTCTGATTCATGTTTTAAAATCCAAATACCTTTTATTCGATTGGTATTTTTTTTGTTTGATTAACATTCAACATGTTGACGTTGATATGTTTCATCCTTTCTTTGAATGATTTAGTTTTTATACTGACACATTGCTTTGCAAAGGGTCTTTTTGTACACATATATTACAGGGCACTATTGAGACATCCATCCATCTTCTACATTCACTTATTCTAACCTTGGGTAATGCTACAGCCTGTTCAACTAGACCTAGGAATCAAGGAAACATAACAATCAGTCTCTCACACATACACTTTTGTAGTGGTTTAAAGAATAACTAAACCCCAAAACCATTTTTTTTCTGCTGAAAACAAAATTATTTATGTATGAAGTTGATTGATCCTTGTCCAACTGTTGACATTTCAGCAAGTATTTCAATTCTGCATATTTTGTTGCAAAAATATGTGGGACTGCCCTCTAGGAGTTGAAGCCTGACTATTCCAATAAAATGTAGCTTTTTCTGATAATGGTGGTTTGTGATGTTTTGGTGGCTTCTTACATCACTAACCACCACTATTGGCCACGCCCCCTCCTATAAAAACTAGCACCTGTGGCAATCTGTGGTGAGTAGGTAGTATTGAGAGAATTGTGAATAGAGAGGTGTAGTGATTATTGAGTAGATAGTTAGCATAGCATAGATCAGTGATTCCCAACCTTTTTTGGTTGTGGCTCTATTTTGATATCACAAATTTCTGGTGACCCCAAAAACACCCACCCCCCTTCCAGAATTAGGTTTTTGATCATTATGTTTGTTATATTGTGTTACAAATACAGAGTAGCTAGGATTAGCGCACAAAGTGACAAGATGCACAAGATCAGATATTTTTTATGCTGCATCTTATTTAAGCTATATTTATATTTGAGAAAGTGAAAGTCGAAAATTATTGTTTAAGACAGTGTTTTGTTATCATTTTAAAAAAAATATATTTTTAATCAGTAATTGTTTTTTATTAATTACTAGAAATTTCAGACAACCTATGGGACCTTGGGGTCCCGAACACTGACATATATTGTTCTTTGGAGATTTTATGGTATAGACTGGGTGTGTCTCAACTGCTCCAGGAGCCCCGCCCATAATCAAGGCACTCTTTTAATTTCCAGCCTAGCTCTCATCAATCAAAGCCTCAGGGTTTAGTTACTCTTTAATTCCTCGACTTCTATTGACCCTAATGCTATTAGGGTCTACCCTAATAGCATTTTCTCAACACTTGGCAGTGCTAATGTCTGACCCCCTCTCACTCTCTTTGTGTGTGATGTGTTACTTCTTTGCACTTTCAGGGTTCACAGACCAGCCTGACGAGCTTAGAGGTTTTCCTGTGCACACACATTTAACCAAAGGCACCAGAGGGTTTGGTTTCAATATAGTGGGGGGCAGCAGGCCAAGAGAGTTCCTCCAGGTCTACAGTGTGACAGCGAGCGGACCACCTGCACTCAAGACAGGTAGAAGTGGCAAAGCATGGAAAACCTTGTCAAATAATTTAATACAGCAAAGACAAACCGTGTGAATTAACTTCTGCTGAACCCAAACCTCTTGCATGACATTGTATGAGCTTTCCAGTTGCTGTAGGATGAGTGATGTTATCATATTGATTGGTAAATCCTTATGAGTATTGAACTTGTGTTTTCTCTGCCTCCACTTTTTGTGATTATAACGTGGGTATTATCTGATCCCCTAGAGAAAGCGCATATCACGATCAGCCCTTAATCCTCAGGGCCAGCACAACATAATCTAGCCATAGCGCTTGCATAAACAGGGGCACACATGCACATGCAGGCTTTCACACAGGCTGGTACAAGCACATATCACCAGTCTAGGAAGCCAGAACACATCCTGGCTCTGCAGGGACTGATCTAGTTCTTATCAGTTAATAGGCCGGTTTAGGGAGCTTAGTTGGTTGGATTAGTCCCCACCCACATAAGATACATCAACTGCTTTTCACTTCTAAAACACGTGATTGTGCACTTGTATGACATGAGTCAACAAGGTTAAACGTAACACAGTGCAAACTAGTGATATCGTCTATTTTTAGAGTTCTAAAGGAAATGTAAGGCTCAATAATAACCAGTGATTGCTTTAACAGTTGAATTTATTAATTTTATCATCGGGAGTATAAGAAAACAGTCATATGATGTCTGTGCAGCAAACACATTATATGCAGATTAAGATAACTGAAGCTTTTATCAAATATTTTCCTTTAACTCGCTAATACAGTAGGAGTTTATTTCTATGCTAGAAATAAAACAGCAATAACTTACATAGAATAATTAATTAAATGATATATTGAATATATATTTATTTTGTTAAATAATTACAGAAAGCAAAATACTATAAACTTATTAATAATGCTTATAAAAGTGGTCAGTATGTTGTACATTCTTTCTTCCACATGATGTCACACACACGCACAAACACACACCTTTAACAAAAACAACTACATATGGGGGCCAATGCACTAACAAAAAAACAAAAACATTTGTTACATGTACAGTATATAATGCTAGACAATAAGCGCTGCTGTATTACTGTCAAGTGCGATGGTTGCCTCAATGGCTTAAATATTTAAGTTGAAACATTAGAGGAATAGATCATTCCTATGGCATTTAGGGCTACAAATGGTCTTAAATTATGTTTATTTAATGTAAGGATTGTGAGGGTGTCCCTGGATCCAAAATGTTTGAGAACCCCTGGCCTATGGTACCTATTCCATTATGAACCACTGGGGGATAGGCTACAGTAGCACTCATATTCACTCTTAAGGTTAATTTTGAGATTTGTTAACACAAAGTTATTTAGATGAGAGGTAGCATTGCTAACCATTCTTTTACAAAGCAGTCCAAAGGTAAACGTGTAGAATTGTTTGACTTCTACTATATAGTTACATTTGTCTCCTTGTGCTTTTCGTAGGTGACATCCTTGTGTATGTTGGTAATGTTTGTGTGCTTGGAGTGTCACACAAAGAGGTAGTGGAGATGCTGAAATCTGTGCCTGTTGGGCAAATGGTGGATGTAGAGGTCAGGCGAGGCTATCCCATGCTCTACAATTCAGATGGTTGTCCCAAGCAACACTCACCCAGGGTACTGGACACCGAGGATCCACCCACCACTACTCAGCCCCAGTCTTATCACCCGTTACATCGCCTCCCAACACCCACGCCAGAGAATGATCACTTCACCTTCAATGGTATCCACGATGAAAGGAGTTTTATGGAGTCCGGTGTGAGTTTGGACGCAAATGGCAATGCCACAACATTCGCTTCCAGACCTCTGCCCTCATACAGACGCGCAAGTTTGAGTTACGCTGCCTCTTCATCTCCAGTTCGCCAACCTCGTTCCATGAGAGGTTTAGCTAGGTTGCAGTCGCTCGACCCAACGTTGGCCAGTCAGAGCGACAGCGAGGTCGTCTCTGCCATCGGATCTCACAGGTAACATACCGAGTACAGACTGAAGATTTCATTTATGTACATAACAACCAATTCTATCTTTTGGTCACGTCAGTGATCATATGCCTTTCATTGAAATCAGAACCCTTGACAGCAGCTAATCAACGAAGGTCAAAGTAACAGTACAACCACAAAATATTGCAAACAAAAATGCTACTGTTTTGAAGTCTGTTGGTAAATATTTGAGGCCATATGTTTCAGATAAAATATCTACATGTCAACTAAATTTTTATTTCATCTAAAGTTTAGTAAACGATGTATGCGGTGCCAATTGTAAAGTTGTGCATGCTAAAAAAAACAACAGCAATGTCAACGTTAAATCTAAATCTAAACGTTAAATATTCTGAATGCTAAATGTTAAATCTAAATGTTACATGTTAAATCTAAATGTTACATGTTAAATCTAAATGTCACGGGTGAAACTAAATAGTTAACTAAAATGCAAATTTACTGGAGGTACCAAAATAAAAGCTCATCTAATTGTTTGATTTAATATTTAGATTTAGATTAATTATTTAACATTTAAATTTAGATATAGCATTTACATTTAAGATTGACATTTTATTTTTACAAGAAAAGTAAATATCACAAATTTCACAAGTATTGCTGTAAATCTAAATGTTGTGAAAAGATTCTGTTTATTTATGCATGCACAACTTCACAATCAACCCCCCACTTAGTGTTTTATATTTTGTTTTTTATAAAAAGATATTTAAAAATCAATGAAATCTGCTTCACATAAAAGTTGAAAGAATGCATCGTAGTCACACAGATGTATTGATGGGGAGGTCTGTGACAAAACAAAATGATTCAATCTAAAATATGTTATTTTCCTCTTCAGGGCATCGATGATCCGTAACCACAACAATAACTCCCTTTCTAAAATGCCTCATCCTTTACATTATGGGACCTCTAAATCATCTGAAAGTGACCTGTCTACGTGCACACTGTCAGGATCTAGACTGCCCCTCCCTTACTCACCACGGAGACCCTCGTCCTCTCCCGGTGGCCCCCGCAGTGCTCACTCACGCCTCTTCAGACCATCGACCACCCACATGAGATTGTCTCCCACCCCCAACGGTTCTCATCACCATGGCTTCAATGGTTTCCATGGCAATTCTAGCCCCACTGCCAGCAGCATTTCCTCTCCCGGGGCGATGAGTGTGGGAAGCGGCCCTGGTGGGTTCAGCGAAGGTGAACTGGTGCCTGTGGCCTTGTCTCAGACTGAAGGGGATCGAGGTCTGGGCTTCACTGTGATGGCCGGTGGTCTGGGGGGCAGGATGGCTGTGGTCAAACGGATCGTGGACAGAAAGCAGTGCAACTCCTTGCAGCCAGGGGATGCTATTGTCAAAATCAACGGAGCAAATGTCCAGAGTCTAAGCTGTGCACAGGTAATGGAGCCTTGAAGGAGAGGAGAGCAGAGAACATTGATTTAAAAGTGAGAATCAAAGTAAAAGCACCTCACATGTTTATCTAGTTTTCACCTTAAGTCCGTCTGATATTTAACCTCATATATACATCCACAAAGATTTACACTGACATTAAATGTTTCCTAATTCCTATCAAGCAAACACGTGTCTGTGGCCATTGTAGTAACATGCAAAGTCATCAAAGTAAGTCTGGCATGCCACCAAATAAAGGGAAGATATACTGAAGGAGAAAACGATGCTCCCACATTGATACAAGTGAACAGATACAATATGAGAGATGTTTGGAGGCAGAGAATGATTTACCCATAATTTAGGCACTGGTCATAGTTCCTCACACTTTAATGATGGCATTTTGGGTGAAGATTAGTGGTTGTGGTTTTTAGTCGCTGTTTTCCAGACTGATGATTCAGGCCACAGTGTACTCAGACACAGACTCAGGTTTCCTAAATCACTGACAAGACATAAGCCCAAAGACTGACAACAAGGATTATAATGTGCAACCACTTGCAGCAACGGCGCCAAGTACATGTTAAGAAGAGTATTATTTTCTTTTAAAAGTCTCCACTCTCCTACTTTTGTAATGTAATGCCAATAAAAGCACTTTCATCATTTCTAACATTTTCTATGTCGAGGACCATTTCAATACCATCCACCTACCGTATCACTAAATAATAACAAATAAATTCCACAACATTGTTCCAACAAGTAGCTGCACTGTATCTCATGTTAAATAAGCACCCCAGTGAAACAAAGACATCAGATTTCCCTTCTCGGCTAGTTTACCTGTTTTTCTTGACATATTTGTTTAACATTTTTCAGGTACAAATAATTCTGCAGGAACACACCAAACTGGGAGAAGTCATTCTACTGGTCCACAGAGGAGGTAAATATTGTTCATGTTGCTTTGTCGGTCAATGTTTTGGGCCTTGTTTTTTTTTCTTTTCACTTTTGAATTTTTGATTTTGCGTGTCTTCTCTTCATCTTTTAAACATTTTTTTACACTTTTCGATTTGAGCCTATTATGATTTTTGTTATTGTTATGGATTATTTGTATTTATTTTTAAATGTGCATCAATTTCTTTTCTTTTTTTTTTTAACCATCATTTCTTCATGTCCTAGTGTTTTAAACATGTCCTCTTGTCTTTGTATATCACTGTTTTTAATGAGTTATCTGTTGGCTGATTCTAATATCTTACCTACTGACGTCACTGATATAAAAAGACATCACTGATCTAATCTCTGCCTATAGCAAGATTAAATTGCAATAGCTGGTGTTCAACCCATAGAGGGCATTCACTCTGACATTTTACAACTATAAATGCTAAATTGGAATACTTAATGTGAAGAGTGGGACAAGGATCAATAAACTACATTACTTCATACCTAATCATATATGTATTTGTTGGAAAAAATAGGTTTTAGGGTGTACTTACACTAAGTTCTGGGGCTTCTTTGTGTCATTTTAAACTGATATGATTACAACAAGTAAAGATGGTTTCTTGGGCTTTCTTAGGAATCTATCATTCCACCGGCTCCACCAGGAGACTCCCCCCCCCGCACCTTCGCCCACCACCTCTACCTGACAGCTCTGCCGACCTTCCAGAATCACTGCCAATGCCCCGCACCGCGTTCAGCACGCCTCCTTCCCCAGCCCCAACGCGCTCCTCTCTGATCCAGAGCACCAGCTTCCTGGAGTCCATCCCAGTGACCCTCACTATGGAGCCCAAGGACTGGATCAGCACAGGCCTGGAGGAGGAGGTAGATGGCCTCCCAGTCCCTGTCCCTGTTCAAGGGAAACACAGCACTGAACCGACCCGGTTGCTTCGAGGGTTCGATGTGGAGCTGAGGAGGAAGCTTGGAGAAGGCTTTGGGTTTGTCATCGCCTCCCAGGATGTGGAAAATGGTAAAGGTAAGAGCCAATGCTGTGGCAATTAATCCTGTGACTCAAGATAAGCAGTTTTAGTGTCTAATTGCAAAAAAAATTTTGACTGATTGAATAGTTTGTAGCATTGTTTGGACATTTGTGTTGAGGTCGAGCTGTTACTTGTTACCCTCTCAGTACATTTGTTTGAACATTGTTGTAAGACAAGCTCCATTATGCAATTACACAAGTGGTAACCATAGCTACATGCCTGTGGATGAGTCATCATGCAATCTTTTTCTTGCAAAGTGTTTTTACAGGTTGGTACCAACACCTTTCTGTGTTATTTTTCTCCATCGCATCTTTTATTATTATTTTTGAAATAGAAAAATAGTCATGTTGTGTGTGGCTCATTTCTTAGCGATGTCTTTAAGTAACACACACACCCTAATTTGCTTTGAATTTAACACTAAAATTGTAGGGTTTACTGTAAGTCATATTTTATTTAAGGCTTATATCACCACTGATCTCAATAACCAAAAGATACCTTGTTATTTGAATTATTGCAAAGAGAAATCCTCTACTTATCAGGTAGAGATTAGTTTTTTCAGAGTAGAGTCTGAGAAGGTCTCACAATGACTATCATCTGACAACTGTGAGAATGTGAGCTGCTGCAAAGCCATTATTTACGCCTGCACACATCCACAATCTCCACAGATGTGGTAGTGTAATAAACAATGGAAGACGGTTCCTTCAAAAGTCAGAGTGCATTGTGACATAAACAGATCCACTTCAGGGCTTTGGTTTTTGCAAACAACACAAAATCAAATGACATTGATGATGCAGGAAAGAATGTTGGTTGACTGAGTGCTCATAGTAACCACAGCTGTAGCTCAAGGCTAAGATCAGTCTTTGTTTTTTCTAGTTAGTTAAAATGACCTTAAACGACCAAATAAAAATAAAAATGTCACAATAAAAGCATTGTGGCATCAGTCCGATTCATTTAATAAAGGTTAAAGTTCATGAAACAACACCTATTCAACACTTGTTAAAAGAAACACAAAAATGTATTGAGTTTAAAATTTGCACCCACTCTGGCTTTCATTAGTTCATTATCTAATAATTATAATGTTCTTTTTTTAAATTACTGACAGATTACTGACAAATTAGACTGTGACCAATTCCAACTTCCAACAATAATAATAAAAAGTTAAAATATATATATTAATATTAATATATTATATATAAAGTATCAGCTACATTGTTACTGTATTGTGATGCTTTCAAAGCTTTGGTAAAAAATATAGTGTGTACTGGACCATCTGAAAAACAAAAAAAATATGTATTATCAAATGAATAAATAACTAATGATCATTATTTTGTTCCATGAAGAAAACAATAATCTAAAAATATAGCTTAACCTCACCAGGACAGTGTGTTATTGTTGTTAATGCTTATGAATAGCAGCTAAACTGCAGCCTTCCGTTGATGAATTGTCCTTTTCCTTCTTCCCACGTCTTGTAGTGGCTGCCCTTTCCCTGTTCAATTAGCTTTATGGCTACAGCTAACATGCATATGTGTGTTCATGCAGATATTAAGGTTGTAGAGGTGCTCCGGTCTCAGCATAGCACAGGCAGTCCCTCCTCATAAACCTCTGTTTTCCTCTACCCTTACACTCCTTTTTTATTTCACTTTCATCATTCCACAGACGAAGGTCTGTTTTTACCTCATTCTCTATCATTTACCTCTTGCTATCTCTCTCCTTTCCTAGTCACACCTTATAAGTCATTCCTACATCACTCGTTTCTGTCCCATACGCAGCCACCCACCTCTCTTCCTCTCCCTCCCTCTCTTCCTCCCCCTCTCTCTCTTTACACCCCTTTTACTCTGCAGTAAAAGCATCCAGTCTGGTTTTTCAAAAGATTAAAACTCTCTCTCTCCCTCCGTCTCTCCCTCCTATCTCCTGCTCTCTCTCCGTCACTCTCAAGAGAAATACCTCACTGAATGTTTCCCTCACTGAACAAGCAACAGAGGTTACAGATAACTGGTGTTTCAGCTCCTGTTGACCATTCCACGTTAATGCCAACATCTTCAAGCTGCCTGGCAAGGATTGGATTTCTTTTTTTCACTTTTTGTTGTCTGTGCATCCTCACCAAAGAGCCATGCTGGAGAGACTGCAGTCTGCTTTGAAAACTGTCAAGGACTCTAAACGTAATTATTTCCTCTGAATTTTTTTTATTTTTTTTTCACAGCAAGGATAAATGTGCACAGACTGCAGGCTTGGTGCAGTCTTTGATGTTTGCATGAGGCAGAGGTTTGACAGGCACTAAAGTTTGCACTGTGTGACGTGTTAAGTGTGGGAAAGTTAGGCCCACTAAGTCACATGTTTTAGAATGGGGATGGCACATCAGACTGATGCTGTCTGTTGCTGTGTGTGTTTGCTTTAATGATTGAAGCAACAACTGAACTAAGAGCATTGAGGGGTTTGTTGTCGTTCACATAATGTGATGTGATCATGTGCTAATGCACGGTGAATTACAACCTGCTTTTGTGTGCACGTGCGTGGGAATGATTCTGCTAAAGATTAGCTCTCTTCTGTCATGTCGCAGGCATCCGCAGACCTCATTGGGATGTTTGCAATCGTTGATCATTTGAGCTGCAGAGCAAAGGCGGGGGGGTGTTAGTGCAGCTAGCACTTTAGAGCAGTGATCAGTGCAGTATGTGAGAGGTTGGCTAGCTACAGGGCATAACGCAGTGGGATTATTCTGGACAGTAGAACATTGCAGGCTATAGAAATAAAACCACAATAGAAAAGCATTTGGATGCATTTCTGTGTGATTTCATTGTGTCCAACACTACATCTGTCCCAATCTCTCTAAGTCTGTGCATGTGTCTGTGCATGCTGTATATAATGCAAGCATTCTGTTGCATGTGTACTCACATGTTTACTCACGACTGATGTATTATACATGATAAGAAGACTATTTGTAAAGCGGCCTTGGCTTTGATTTGACCTGATTGCCGTTTCTGCCTGGGTCACCCAGATTAGGCCTGGATTGGAGATGTGTCTCTGGGCTTTTTTACAGCCTGTGTCTTTTCACTGTCCCTTGACTATATTGACTAACTACTTGTCAAAGAATGCACATATTTTTTTTATCATTAACATGGATTTAATTTCTTTTCTCATTACAATAAATTATACATGATATTTTTAACCAGGAAGGATACAGACTGAAGAGTGTGTATTATTTATGTCAGTTAAATGAGGGTCTTTCTGTGTCTTTATGCTGCCTTAGGGGTTACATGAGGCCACTAACACTACTTCAGAACAGCCAGCTGTCACTCAGATGTCTCTCATGGGTAGGACAATTTGCCAGTAATCAGCAACTTTTGGAAAATATAGCCGGAGAAGCAGAAAACAGCCAAATGTACAGCTCATGGAAGCCTTTTTTATTTCCCAATAACCTCACATGCACTTTGAGGTAAGGTTTACAGTCATGTCACACAGCAAACTAGACATACAGTATGTTGCGTTCTATGTTTAGCCTTTAGTGCATTTTTTTGGAAATTGGAATTTAAAATTGTAATTAGTAAAACCACATGCTCTCATAGACTTATTTTACTCACAGTGAAAAACATTTTATACTACCATGAGTACCTCTATTTTTGCTGTGTTGTTAAAGGTTATTAAATTATTTCCATATACCTAAAGCAACCATTACTGTACTTCTAACTAGAGACAATATTAAAATAATCCTTCCATCAATGTTTTTCTAATGTGTTTGCCCTTTTAGTCTTTGACTTAGACATACATTCTAATTAATGGGGTGGAATAGTTGCCAGACACTTTTTTTTATCGTGCAGGATGTTGGATATTCTCAGCTTTATTTGCCAGTTTAGCTACTCAACGGCCTCTAGACTGAGCATTTTTATTGTTTCATTTAGTCCGTGTTTAACAACTATACTAAAGTCATGATCACAGTCATTTTGATTCAATAAACATTCAAGGCTACTCGTGAAAAAAATCAGTTGCGGCCTTATTTACTTGGAAACTTCCACAAATGTAAAATAATGAAAAAAAGTAGGTTTTGAAAGAGGAATCTTATCAGTTTTGATGTATAGGTGTAGACTATTATGACCTTGGCTTGTTTTGTATTTGATTCATGTTTATGTTTAACGTGTTGAGTGGTGCGTGGTGTTCGCTTTTATGTTTGGTAACTCTGGTTTTCTCGTGGTTCAAGGTTCTTTTCCAGTTGAGTTTTGTTTGTTTTGTTTAAATTCCTGTTTTTCATTTAGTTTGTCTGGGTTACTAGCTGTTTTCACATTATAAAGTCCTTTGTCATGTATGGCACCCCCTGTGCAAGCTTGAATAGATCTCCCTCTCTTTCTCTCTGTTAGCTCACCGTCATTGACCTCAATACTTAAGCTGTGCATGAACACAGAGGTTTTGCTGGTGCATTGTCAATGTCAAACTCCTTGTGTTTTCAATCTGAGTTTCAAGATTGTAGTTTTATGGATTTGTTTTAGTTTGCTTTGACTTAAAGTTTATTTTGGATATCATAACTTAACAATTTCTGCCTCCTCTTCCTCATTCCTTTGCATTTTGATCCTCTACTGTCCCACGCCTCAACTTACCTGTCAGACCAGAGCGTACCATCCTCTGATTGATGATATTAGCAGGAAAAATAGATACTTTTTTTTTTTTTTTGCAAACATGACTATTATTTCCCTGTAGCCACCACGTTCCCTCATTCCAATAGAGCGTCTTTGGAATGACGTGGGACATTCCGAATTTGGAAGTGCATGTATTCTGCAGCAGCTGTGTGATGCTATCATGTCATTATGGATGAAAGTCATTGGAGGAGATTTCTAGCAGTTCATTGGAAAAAAAAAAACATGAATAATGAAGGCACTTCTGGAAGAAACTGGAGGTTCAGTCTAATATTAGCAGGGTGTAACAAAAACATTGGTGGTTGAGTGTATAGAACCTCCCCTCGCCATCTGTTTCTGATGTGTAGGGAACAAAAAGTAATTATCATGTGTCAGATAACAGCTTTGCTTCCTGTACCAGAACATAGCACCTCTTTATGTACACTACTCAGCTTCTAATATTTGTTTGTCTCTGTTTTATTGTGTGATGTGAATATTAAAGGTATTGTGGAGGACGTTTTTTTGGCTTCTATCTCCGGGTGGATCATCAAGACTATTGGTCTATTGGCATCCAATGTGAACATGTGAACATTTTTTAATCAAAGTTAAAGGCACTCTTTTTCTCTACTGCGTATGATTGAGAGGGAGATTTTTGGTCATGTTGTTGATGTAATGTCTTTGCTGAAGATTTAAAATGATTTTACTGATGATTTTAAATGATGTTCTTATAGATTCTAAGCTGTTGAATGTTTTCTGTTGCACTTTTTGATCATGTGAAGCACATTGAGTTGCCTTATGTATGAAATGCGCTATACAAATAAATTGACAATCCTTCTGGTGATATGTTTACACATGGACGTCATACGTGCGCGCCCCTAGCTAGTTTTCGCTTGCTGTGCATGCGCACTTTAAAGTGTTTGTGTCTCGTCAGCTACAGTTTCAGCCATTCATTGAATCTCGCTGTTCTCACTGGGTTAGGAGATTCTTTCACACAATGGCGTGCGCTGAAAGCACAGGTTGGGCTTCCCACTGATGCCTCACCTCAGCGATGCCAACACTAACTTGTAAACAGAGCTGTGCACAAGGAAAAACTGGGCTTGTGCACGCTCTATCGCACACGTTTAATACGCGTTCAGTTCCCTCTTGGGAGTAGGTAGAGTGTTGCGCATGTGCTTTTTTTCAAAAAGTGGGGAGGGTTGTTTGTTTTCTAAACTAAAATTTTGCTTTATACCTGTAAGATGGAGCTCTATTGTTTGACATTTTTATCACACATGCAATAGGCATGCACACGCTCACACCTACCTTTTTCCACCTGCTTCACACTGTACATTGATGCTGAAAAATCTAAGTGTTATTGCTGCTGTTAATAATGTTCTGTGATTTGAATATTTTATAGTGAGAGCATCTCTGAAATCAAGGCTAAACCAACAAAGTCATACTGGAGGTTTAAGGGATTGTAGAAAAGCCAGGGCTGCATGAAGTGTAGTCTTAATATTTAATGTACAGTATGACAGGTTAAGGATGGTGAATAATGGATGGAAATCTTTTGTTTTTGGACTTCCTTTTCTTTAGATGAAAGAGAAATGATTTAAGTTGGAAAACTCTGTCCGTCCATATAGCAAAGGGTCTAGAGATGTGTTGGTGTTTCAAGGTGACAGTGGAGGAGGTGTATGGAAAGGCTTTAGTGGAAGGGAAATTATGAGTTCCAGCCATAACACAATCCTTAGCCTAATTAATTGCAGCTTGTTTGAAGAATTCTGTCACGCCCAGTGGTGACATGAATCATACTGCCTTTCATTTATCTACTCTTATACCCACTTATTATTTACGAGCTTCAGCTAAAAGGAAAGTTTACTGGCTGTACTGGCTGAGTGGAGTCCTGTAGAAACTTCTACAGCTGCTGCACTGTGACGAAACAGTACACTAACAGATTTGATGTGTTCCTATACTTTTTAGCTGCATCTCTCCTTCCCCACCGCTTTGTTACGATCCGTCGTGGGAGTCCGGCTGCAAAAAGCGGCCAAATCCGTCCTGGGGATCGTCTGGAGGCCGTGGAGGGACGTTCGGTGGTAACTCTGCCCCACCGGGAACTAGCACAGATCCTTCGTAGAGCGGGAAACACTCTGCGTCTCACCATTGTTCCCCGTCCCAGCACATGTAAGCTCACACACATCATTATTATTATTCTGCTCGTCTGAAGCACAATCTAACCATAGTCGTTGTCTTTTTCAGACTCTTCAACCTTGTCAGAACCGACAGACTTTGACACTAATCACAGGAGCCGAAAAGGACAACGCTCACGTCAAAAGGTGAAGACAGTAGCTAGCAGACTTGAATTGACCTGATCACCGAGGTAACTCAATTTGATTGTGTGGATCTTAGTTATCAGTGTTGAGTTTGTGCTGCTGGTGTCTTTCAGCATGACTCTAGGTATTACAGTGTAGATCTGGACCGTGGTCCCTCAGGCTTTGGCTTCAGCCTCCGAGGTGGAAGTGAGTATAACATGGGCCTGTATGTCCTGGGGCTGATGGAGGGGGGGCCGGCTTCACGCAGCCAAAAAATACAGGTTAGTTGGTGTTTTTTTTTTTCATTGTTTTCTAAATCAAGATAAAGAAGTGCATTTCCCTCCTGAAAAGGGAGCAAGTAAAGTAATGTATGTTAGCTACAAGACTGGATACAATCTACACAGGTTTAGGTTCATAAAATGTTAAAACAAACATTAAATTAAAGCTGCAACGCATAATCATTTTTATGAGATAAAAAAATAGGGGTGGATTTACTAAAAGTTTGTTGCTGTAAAATCATGTGCACACATCACCACATCACTATACTCTTCCAGCACACACCTTGCAGCTCGTCTTCTTCTCAGTCTTCATGTTTCGACTGCACAGATTACGTCTTTGGGTTTAGACTAACGTCAGATTTTGATGGCGAGTGTCAACCCAAAAGCAGCGCTGACCAGCGTATGTTAGGCAGCAATGGTGCAAGTTTGCTGCAGTAACTCATCATCAATGTTATCAATATATCAATAGGACAGTTCCTGCCATTTGCCAAGGAGCCTGTTTTCCATGGTATATTTTCAATGCAACGAGGACCGACGGAGTAGCCACATTAAATTAGTTTTTAAGTCCACTCAAGTAACAGCACTTTTATTTATATGTATTTTGTTGGCTACATAGTTAAATGGTTTGTTCAGCAGACAGAGAAGTCCACATGCTCAGGGTCCGAACTAGGAGTGCGATATCTCAATACGGCGATATTTTTCCACACGATCGATTATCGATATGCTCCCGCTAAGTACCAATTTTTTTTTTTTTTTCCAAAACCTTTTCTGCTTTTCCACTAAAATGTGCAGGTCGGTCTTCACAGGAATTTTGTCACTGTTTGTTGAAGGAACCAATATATTGTTTTACTGGAATATTGCACTAAAATAGTGTCACTGTTCATAGGACACTTTTTCAATTTATTGTCTTTCAGAGATATAAAATAAAAATTTTATTTTTTCACTTAATATAGCCTATTTTATTTTAATGTTTAGCGGGAATCACAAGATCTCACAAATTCACTCTCCAGGGGCCTCATTTATAAAACTGTGTCTAGGTAAGATCACTTCAGCTCGCGTATCCTAAAAACTAAGAAGTGCATACTTAAAAAAACTGTCAAACTTAGAAACGAGGGCACACGCTCGTCCCACGCCTGTTTTCGTTTATATTGTAAATGACAATCGACTTGGAAGTTGCCCAGAGCGGCAATTCGATCGCTGCATTAACCCATTCTTGAGGAGCAGTGAGCAGCCACGGTATAGCGCCCGGGGAGCAGTTTGGGTCATGGGACTTGCTCAGCATTTCATAGTGATGGCCCAGGTGAGATTCAAATCAGCAACCCTTGGCACACCACTGCCCAGTTGGGCTTTAATTTATTTTATTTTTTATTTTTTATTCTGATTTTTCAATCAGCTCCAACAGCTTCAAATGTAATTTTGCGTTTTTGGGCCCTTAGCTCTCTTCCCTTCTCCACGTTGAACACGAAAAATCCCCATTTAAATAGGGCGGTCTCAACCACGTCTGCATGTGCACGGATTTGCACTGCAATCTTAGTAAATTCCTTACAACAAATAAGGAAACAGCGCCACTAAATGTATTTCGGCATGCAAGTGGTTCAGCACCTCAATTTTAGATCTTAGCAAATCCGCCTCATAGTGTAGGCCTCATAGATCAATGAATCAAACATCATTTACTCCAAAAAAGGTTGAAATTGCCATTTGAAAATTTCCACTTTAACCACTCTCTTACTGGCATTTTCATAGAAGTTTTGCATTGTATTGTGGGATGTGGAGTGGAGAAGTGTTTTTGCTTCATTCTTGCAGTCATTTTGCCAGACAAGAAGAACAGTTATCTGTTTTTTTTGTGAGCAAATTAGCTTCAATTTATTGATCAATGAGGCATACACTATGGATTTATCTGATTATGTGTCCAGCAGCTGTTCCTGAATGTTCCTTCACTAACTACTGTCAGTATTTTTTCCAATCCGGACAATTTTACACTTTTCAAAGGTAGACCTGTATTAAATATTTATGTGATGAATACTTACAATGGTGATGTTTATTTTGACTGCAGGTGAGCGATCAGCTGGTGGAGATAAACGGTGACACCACTGCTGGTATGTCCCACAGCCAGGCAGTGGAGCAGATCCGCAGAGGAGGTCACCGCATCCACCTGGTCCTCAAAAGAGGAAATGGCTATGTGCCTGACTACGGTAAGAAGATTTGGTAGATTAAGAACACAGTGGACCTCATGGCTTTTACATGTGAGCCTATTGTCTTGTTTTTTGATGAGATTATAAAATACCAATACTCCCTAATCCATTTCTTACTCTGATGATTTTCTGATGTCTTCTAACTTTCAGTCTAACCTCACTTGTACCTGTTTTTCTTACTTTTCACGTCTTCATTCTCTCTGCTCCACTCTTTTCCCTTTTTCTTCCTCGCTCAGTGGAGCTTTCCAGTTTGTCTCTATGTATGACCAACTCCAAGCTAGGCGAGCCTTGCTTCTATGTCATTGGACGGACAGAGAATACGCGGTTGGTAATGGTTCCTGTTAGTTCTCCAGTTTTATGTCTCTCTACATCCCTCTGCTCCTACCCATGATTTGATCCAGTGGATGAAACATAGAGAATGTACTTATCTGGCACCAGGACATCAGCATTACCAAGCAGAAAGTCAGCTTTTAAAGGCCCTAAATATGGTAATATATTGCCTAGTCGATAAATGAACATGCTTTGGACCAACTGAGTAAAATCAGATGGTTTTATGACACAACTGATGATTTCCCCTAAATCAAAAATGTGACACGGTATAGGGGTAGAAAAACATAATGTACCGGTAAGTCAACTAGCTTGGGATGTTGGGCCTGCATTATTCTCACAGACTCTCTGCTGAATTTGGATCTGAGCCAATAGGCAGAATAAACACCTTACACACATTCTTGTGTTGTTAAAATAATTCCTGAAACATTTCATCTCAGTGACTGCATGCATTAGCCAGATGCTGTATATTTCTCTCCACCTTTAGGCATGATGAGGCTGATCTTTGTTTCTGACAGAAAAATGCACAATTACACAAGCATCATTAATAAATGCTGTACATTCATTGATCAAATGAATCTTCTTTATATTACAACTTGTGTCAAACTCAAGGCCAGGGGCCAAATTCGTCCCTTTAGAGTTTGGCTGCAGTAAAAAGTAAAAATGACAGATAAAACATTATTCATTCTCTAAATGACCAACTATTTCAGTTGTTAATGTATCAATTCCTCCAAATACACAAATCCAATTTGAAGATCTCAGTTTAACATAATGATGGCTGATGTTTTTATTTTTTTATTTTTTTTTTTTTATCTCAAATTGTTGAAAAAACTCCCAGTTTTGTCAAAATCCTTAAATTTTCCTCCAGGTATTTCACAACATTTTCCCAAATTAAAATAAAATGTGTTCACAGGGACTGACATCTGTCACTTATTGCTTGGATATTGCCTTTGCTTTACATGTTGTATGTATACATGGATGTGCTAACTGGCACATTAATTGTGAAAGTGCATGTTGTCCTGCCTATGATCTACAGCCCACTTTGAGGTCATACTGGCCCGTATTTGGCCCCTGAAATAAAATGAGTTTGACACCCCTGCATTAGATGAACAGAAACAAATATTGTTTAGATTACACATGTAGTTTAGCTCTTATATTCTACTGCTGATTTATTTGGTTGTCTGATCTTTTCTTTCCCCATATCTCGGCTAATCTGACACGTATGCAGGCCGTGAGCACAGGATCACCTCCCCCTCCATCCTGCATCATCCCAAGGAGCAGGGTTTGGCTGCAGTAGACTCCGCTGGACGGAGGGGGCGCAGCTCCAAGCCGAAGAGGAAGAGCAGGTCACGTGGAGGTCACAGAGACAAAGAGGCAGAGAGGAGAAGAAGAACACAGGTCTCAGGGAGAGGAGGAGAAGGAGGCTCAGGTTTACAAAGCCCTAACTCAGAGCAGAGAGGGACGTCTCGGGACGACCAGGACAGAAAGAGCAGGAGGAGGAGAAAAAGTAGGTCAAAGAGTTTACCCAGAGATGGCCTCAGAAACACTGAAAACAGTGACACGGAGAAGAAGACTGGAAGGGCAAGGGTACCAGGAGAGGACAGGGGGAGGACCAGGAGTGAGGAAAGAGTGCAGAAACAACATGAGGAAAAGTCTGAAGAGGATGAAGAGCAGGAAGTTCTGGTTACTGCTGCAGAGGAAGCGATAGACGAAGCAGAGCAACAGATGGAAGATAAAGTGGAGGAAAGAGAGAAAGTGGGAGAGGATGAGGAGAATGAAGAGGAGGATGTCATCCTGCCAATTCCAGTTCAAACACAAAAACTTCCCAGGCCAAAACAAAACTGGGAGGCAGAGAGCGTGATAAACTGGGACATGACAGCAGAGTACAGAGAGCTGAGGATAGGAGAGGAAGAGGAGGAGGAAGAAGAAGAGAGGTCATGGAGTGACATCAGAGACTTAAAGCCTCTCTACCAGGAGGACAACACTGCACTGGAACCTTTACCCATCATGTATGCAGACAGGAAGCCCTTCTCCTTCCTCACCTCCTCGCTGTCCACAGAACAGCCAGCGGACGATGACTCAGCGTCTGAAGGCAGCCAATCAGAAAGTATCCTGTCTGCTGCCAGTATCTCAGGCCTCTCTGTGGCAGCTGGACGCAGGTCGCCCGCGCTGCCCGGCCCCTGGCACACACCCAGCAGGCAGAGGCTAGCTGAGGTAGCAGGGGGAGGAACCTGAGGGGGGGAGGGGGACTGTTGACTGTTAGCAGGAAGCAGGGGAATCTTACTGCCTGTTTGTTTTCCACAGCTGCCCACATGAACCAAGTGTTTTTGAGTCACTTTGATTCCTGCAGTGAAGTCATATACTTTGTGCCTTTTTTCATATGATCTCAGACCAATGTCTAATGTCATTTTATAAGTTTTAATAGTTTTTACCACCCCCACGTTGGTAAATTACCGGTACATTTCTTACTTGTGTTTCCAGGTTGTTGTTTGAACCCACACTGTCCATTATTGGCTTCTCTTCAGAGCCTCAGGTCTCGTCCACATAAACCCAGATATAGAGAGAATATAGATTAACACTTCACTTGCAGTTTTAGACTTAAAGGCTGACATTACACAGTCAATATTATGACATGAAACATGTCATTAGCATGAATAAGGTGTCATGAAGGCTGTCATTTTCTGGGTTCATGTGGACCAGGTCTATGAAGCCCCTCCTACTGTCCACAGTGTCAAATCGTATGAAGATACAGAGCAATAATCTTCAAAGTGTTCGAGCCATGGTCGAACTGGTCTATGTTCTTTGTAGAGTAGCCACTTTGTCTCATGTGGACAATTCGCCTAAACTTGTAATGTGGTCCTACACTGTATATCTGGATGTTTGATGGTAATCGTCCAAATCCCGTCTGAAACCAGGTGTGAAATATCTATTCTGTAAATACACACAGAAAACTTATTGAGTGCTATATTTAACGGAGCCACGCCCTGAGTTGTGTTTTCAGATATCTCTATAGGCCTAAATATTTGAATATATGCAGTATATCTACCAACAGCTAATCAATCGTACTATTTATTGCTGTGATGGCGCGCGATATAAAATTTAAGCAGACTCTCTTATTCCTGGCCTATTAATAAAGTAATGTTTGTTATGAGCGGCTTGAGTGTGGATGAGGATGTACAGAGGTCAGCGAAAGATGCCAAAAGTGTGAAGATATTTTCAGAATGGTTTGTGTGTGTGTGTGTGTGTGTGTGTGTGTGTGTGTGCATGTGTGGGTGGGTGTATAAACAGGAGAGAGTCCTGTGTTCATTGTACCACGTACAGTTGCCTTGGTAACGTAAAAATATATATATATATATCCAACTTGACTATTTGTCAAACTTTGTTTGAGCGCTCAAAAACAAAAGCCCCTTTGTGTCAGTCTGCAGACATCTGTGCAGACTGTGCTCAGCGTTATGTCCCAGAGTGAAGAATGAAATCCTCTCAGTTTATGAACACACACGAGTCCCACTGTGAGATATTATTTTTCTATTGAAACTCTCCTTTAGGATGAACTCAGGTTTTCAGCTTCTTTGCTTCAGATAAGCCATGATTTTACACACATCAGACTGTCCTTTGCTCTCCAACAGCCCCAGTTTGTATCACAGGAATAACTCAACTTTCAAACTGCTAAAAATCTTGATTTCAAAGCATCAATTCAATTCTTTCCTCACAGTTTAATATTCATGTGACAGAGACTCTTTTTCGAAATGATTATTCCCGATTTTCCAGGGTTTCTTCTACTTATAAACAGATTTGACAGATATTCACAAACAAACAGGTTTGATATTAAAGAGTAGAAATGTTTTTATGAACAGGAGCAGCAGGGTACATGCATACACTACTGGATCCATAATGAAGAAAAGCCCATTGTATTAGAAAACAGTCAGGATTTAATATCCACACTTACTTAACAGGCTTAAACTTCTACTACACTGCTCATTAACTGTTATGGATACTTCCAAAACCATTTTAGAATATTATTACGAAATGTTCCCATAAATCTGTTACACAAATTACACTTATTTCCCCCTAACAAATTTGTCAAGATGTCTATTGAAAACACAGCAACAACAATGTATGTATTTTTTTTGTTTTTAACTATTTTGATAAAATTTTAAACACAATATGAATCACTTTTGCTGGATTCCTTAAAGCAACATTTGAAGACTGTTATAGCCATCACTAGTCCATAACCAGTAAAAAAGGCTTTGCTTTGCCCTTTAAAACTAGAAATTAAACTGATCAGTTTGTGTTGACCAGTGTCATTTACAGTGGTGATCAACAGCCAGTATGTGAGACATATTTTATAAAGTTTGCAATTTTATTAGTTTGTTTTTTGGTGAAACCTTTTGTTCTCTGAAGATGTGTTGTGTGGCTGAGCTGTGAACACGTTGTCATAAAACTGCAAATAAACTGCTGAACCTTTTCCTCCTGCATGTCTTTCTTTATTCCTTTTGAAACGATCACAACCGTGTCCAGCAGGGGGCGGTAGAAGTGCGTCCAAAGTGACGGTGAATGAGGACATTTCTTTTAGCCTTGTCAAAGTGAGTTGCTCATAAATAAGAGAAAAAATTTATGTAAATAAAACAGGACTAAAGCAATTCAAGGAAAATGTATAATATCTTCCTTTGAGATATTTTAAACATGAAGTTAACTTCATCATTCACAAGTTTCTCACAAGGAATAACATTTAAATACTTAAAAATATAAACAATTGTGAAGAAACAAAAAAAAACAAAAGCAGCAAACGGTCTTACTGTGTATTATGGTGTACATAGAGAGCTATTATTACACACTGTGCAGAGACGCACAGCTGGGTTCTTTAGATGTATAAAGCTGCAAACCGGAAAACCTAATCTAGTCAAATAACTTCCAAATTAAATGCCCTTTAATTTTTATTAAAGTAAACCTTATTTTCTTATTTATTGGTTCCCATAAATGTAAAACCAATGGCTTTTCTTCTTCTTCTGAGAGAACAAACCTTTTTCAGAAAATATGCAGGGATGCATAAAGATACACAATAATAATAAATATGTATATTTATTACTATTACGATCCAACATAGAATACAATTAATAGAAAACAGAATTTTTATTGACGTTATTTGATGAAGTCTAATGGAAATCTTTAAAGAGAAGTTGGGGATTTGTATGCAGCACTTTTATGTTCTTAAAGCCATTAAGAGAGTTCATTTAAACCACCAGTTTAAGTCGGTAAAACCTCTGTTTTATGAGACGCCCCTGTTTCTAATTTTTTCATGATCCTGATGCAACCTGATTAAATGCATGATGTTGGCCTACAGCAATAGTCAAGCATAAAAAGCCAGAATTTGCCTTAATAAAAGGCCACAGCAATAAATTAAAGGGGCTTAATTATTCCTTAAATGATCAGATATATGATTTACTTTTTTGCACTGCAAAACACACTTTGGTCACTTAATTTTATTTAATCCACATCAGTTACTGAGGGGGGAAAAGCAACAAATTATAAATATTGAATTTAGAAATTTTCTTGTAGGGTTTTGTTGTGAAAGTCTTAACCGGAAGTAGCCTGTCATTTTTGCGCATGCGATGGTTTTGCTGTGGAGGACCAGGCGCACTCAGCACTCAGTACTGCAGCTCCAGACGCGCCTAAAGCGGCTCCTCTGCGGCTCTCCTGTAGAAGCACCGCCGCTGGTCCTGGGGGAGAACCGTGAGGGGAACCGACACAAAACCAGATAAGTAGGAAAAAGGGCTACTGGCTCCATGAGGGTTTAGATCGGGTTTCACATCCGCCTCCGAAGCGCATCCTCACGGTCTCCCGCAAACCCAACTGATGGGACTTTGGGGAAATACCCCCGAGGTGTAAAGTTTAGCTCTCGGTTTGATTTCTGAATGAATGCGCGGAATGGAGACAATCTGTGATTTATTCTTGGACGAATGAAAGCGCAAAGAGGCGCACATCGGGATTTGATCTGAGCCTAAAACACTGGGATGTAGTTTGGGGGGGAACTGAAGGTGGGATCAGGACTGGCAGGCATGGACTTTGTCAACCACCTCCGTTTGTTCCTGGCACTTTAAAGACGCATTTATAAACCATGGGTTGAAAGCGACAACGATGGACTGCGGGGATGTTCAACGTGGGAAGGAGCGGATTTGTCAGTGTTATGTATTGATTGACAGCGCTTGATCATTAGTTGTCGATCTTTAGGAGCGCTCCCCCCCCTCCCCATTGCCCTTCCCCCTCCCCTCCCCCTTATCTATGCTGACTGTTGGGATATTTTTTTTTACCATATTCCTAAAACCTGACATTTTTTTTAATCAAGGAGTAAACCAGGGATTTTTTTTTCATATTCTATCATCTTCTACTTTGATGTCAAAATGACTGTGGCTTCAAGAAACTCAATGGCCTCCATCCCCACCTTCTGTCTGAGCTTTGAACTCTTTTTTGTCCCATCTTTGCAGCATTTGTGATGGCCATTAAGATGTCATAATGCTCAGTTGTGCCCTCAGATCCAAGGATATGTAGTCACGCTTCAGTCTTCAACCTTTTACGCCCACTGACTTTGTGTTTTTATATAAACGAGGCCAAAACTTCATCCGTATCAGAGTTTTTGTTGGTCCCTCCCTCCCCCCAACTCATTAGGGCTGGTGGGGGGGGGTGGAGTTCAGCCCCCAAGGGGCTGAACCTGCAGCTCGTGGGGTTGAAACCTTGAGTTTTGGTCTTCATCATGGAGACCACCCAAGAAAGCCCAAACCGGGCTGTGGAGTACCTTCTGGAGCTCAACAACATCATTGAGAGCCAAGCCAAGCTGCTGGAGACGCAACGCCGACGTATCGAGGAGCTGGAGGGCCAACTGGACCGGGTTTCTCAGGAGAACCAGGACCTGAGGCAGGAGCGTAGCCCTCGTACGCCTGGATCGGAGACCCCCGAGCAGAACCACAACCACAGCCAGCCCCTGTCCCTTTCACTCCAACATGGAAGTGGTGGCAGCGGGAATGGTAGCACCTCCACACCTCAGGCCACAGCTGGATCCACCACCGCTCCAGGCTCCAACAGGGAGAGGAGAACCCACACCAGGCTGACCCGAGGCCTCTCCTGTGGGTCCAACGCCACAGACCGAGACCGACTGGAACGAACCGACAGCACAGACACCAACACCAGTTCAACCTTACGCAGAAAGTAAGTTTTTACATCACACACAGGTCGCCTTTCAACCCGACTTCCTGTCAGTGATCTCATCCACATTGCTCTAAATTGCAGCAATGAGCCTGGTTAGCGTAACATCTAAAGAGTGGCATAACATTCCTACTGTAATGTATATATAATGACAGGTTACACGGAGCTGCAGCCTTTCTAGTCATCAGAGATAATCCTCAAAGTAATGGGACTAAGCTTCCCTGAGAGAAAATGTAACACTGCACCAAGTGAAAGTGTGCAGAGTGCAGAGGGATTATGGGGACGATGATAAGTGCTGAGGATGTGATTTTTTTTTTAATCTTACTGTGTGTATTTGTGTCTCGAGGGAGGATGAAATGTGTGATAAAATGGGAGGATTGTCTGAGTTTTTTCACTGCTTGACTTACGTCAGAGTTTCAAGGGAATGTTTCAGTGTCTGAAAAGTTTACGTTTAGTTTCTGAAGTGGGAGTAAAAACTCAGCTGAGCCTCACCAAAGTCAAAGAACATGTGACCTCTCACAACCAATCGGATCAACTTTCAAATAAGCTCATTATGCTCTGGTGTTGGTTTGATTTCAGCAGGTGTTTGGTATAGTTATTTAAATATTCACTACTAC
Source organism: Gouania willdenowi (assembly GCF_900634775.1). NCBI lineage: Eukaryota > Metazoa > Chordata > Actinopteri > Blenniiformes > Gobiesocidae > Gouania > Gouania willdenowi. Next base: position 12,631,400 of record NC_041050.1, read on the forward strand.
TACTACACACCAATTTGTACATCAAAAAATATGATCAAACGTGAACCAGTTAAAAAAAAAAAAGCAGACTGCATCAATTCAATACATGAGACATTGTTACAAGGTGCATTACAATAGAAACACTACTGGTCTTGTATATAACAGCATGGTCAACTTACTAACATCTATCCATCTTCTACATGCATGCTTATCCCAAACTGGTTAAAGGGGTCCTCCACTGTTTTTATGTGACCTAAAACCTTTGAAATATACTAATTAGAAGATCAATGCCTAACAAAATGCATTATTATGCACTTTTAAAAATGGGAGTACTTCACCATTTTAGCGCCTGTGTTCCGCCATCTTGATATCCCGTGATTGATGACGTTCCAAGCCCCACTTACCTGTAAACATCCCATTGAGTGAAACAATCATCCTGCTTTTTAGATCATTTTAGCAGTTTTTTGGGTCAAAAATGGCTGCTTATGGTTGCTCTGAACAATCAGGAAAAGTTAAAGATGCCGATGTAAACCTCTTTTGTTTACCTAAAGAGGATAAAAACAGTTGTGACCCGAAAAGATCTGTGACCGCAGGGGGCAACAGTTCCAACTCTGCGGTTTCGTAGTAGACAATGAAGCAGAGAAGAAGTTCTCCTAAGGGACCTTTACTCTCCCTTAGACAGTGTGCGGTTGATGCTCTAATGGCTGAAGTTAGTGAGTAATCACGGACTGTTGAAGACACACAAACCCTGAGAATAGAAGTCCTTTTGGGCGGGAGTCTTCACCAGTCCATGAATACTCGCTAACTTGAACCATCAGAGCATCAGCTGCGCACTGTTTAAGGGAAAATAAAGGTCCCTTAAGAGAGCTCTTCTTCTCTGCTTCATTGTCTACTAGAGCTGGGTGGTATGACCAAAAATGTATGTATATGTTTTTTTTTTTCATGCATAATCAGGTGTTCACAGTATTTTCTACTGGTTGAGATTAATTACTGCAGTAGATTGACTTAGAATGGTTTATTTTATTGTCATGATGAGTGACTATTGTAGAATAATTCCACACTAGTAGTATTACAAGTTTGCAACAGCAGCCCAATGGCTCTTTGCCATGCCGGCTTAGCTTTAGCATTAGCTTGATTTCTAGCTTTAATTGCTGCATACTCAGTGGAGTGGTGGTTTCTTATGGCGAATAAGGTAGAGTTTTGTTTGCAGCTCCACCAGGACTTATTTCCGCATTATTGGAATTACAAATTGCAATCATTTGCTCTCTTTTTTTTTTGTGTATTACAGCCGAACTGCCGATATGCTAAGCTAACCGTGCCTCCGTGTCCGTGAGTGTTGTTCTCCTGTAGCAGAGGCTTGCGCACACAGGCACATGCTCACATGCAGCTTCAGAGTTTTAAATTGTGTCTTCCTTATCCATTTACATGTATGATTTACACCGCAACTAACACCAGAGCGCTACTTTCCTACCTACCTTCCTATTTTGAAGGGCAACGTTGAAAAACGTCCGGTCTGAAAAGCGGCGCAGCGTAGCATTCCGAAAGTTGTGTAATCAAATACACCGGTACGGCGGTATATTAAAAATTCATATCATAACAAAAATATATACCGGTTTTTGGTGTGAACCGGTATACCGCCCAGCCCTATTGTCTACCATGAAACCGTAGAGTTGGAACTGTTGCCCCCTTTAAATTTTTCTGTTTATTTAGAGCAATCTAAAGCAGCACAAATTGGCATTTTGACAGAAAAAGCTGCTAAATGATCTAAAAACCAGGCTGAATGTTTCACTCAATGGGATGTTCACAGGCAAATGGGGCTTGGAAAGTCATCAGTTACGTGATTTCAAGATGACGGAATACGGGCACTAAAACGTTAAAGTAGTCCTATTTTTAAAAGTTAATAAAAATGAATATGGTGCAGGATAATGTATTTTGTCAGACATACTGTAGATCTTCTAATAAGTACATTTAAAAGATTTTAGGCCACATTTGTAAAAACAGTGGAGCGTCCCTTTAAGACAGATCACACCTAGGACAGACTGCAATAGTCAATAATAGAACACAAAAATATACAAAACAAAATAAAAAAATAAAATGAAACAACTATGAATACACAGAATGATTAAAACACACACACACACACACACACACACACACACACACACACACAGTAACTCCAAACACATGAACTGACAACAAAAATCCACAAAAACATGAACAAAATACACTAATCAATAACTTCTACACTCCCATGGTGTAGAAGTTCACCGTCATCATCTTCAGGAGGTTGAACTTCTTCAGCTTCCATAAGAAGAACATCCTGTGTTGCAGATTCTCATGCTGTCTGGTGTCTGACAGGAAGTCAGCAATACCACTGCAGATGGAGTCAGAATAAATATACTAAGTATGGTTTTGAGATTATTGGAAGTAGCTGAAAATACACACAATGGACAGAAGCTCCCAGACAAACAATCATTAAGGCTGGCTTCCCTCTCTAATATTGAGGGGAATGTATGACCTGCAGAAAGAATAGAGGGTCAGTGTAGACATTGTAGAGGAGTATGAATACTGGTAATAGACAATAAACTGGACTGGGGGATGGAATACAGAGTCCCTCTATAGGAAGCGCCATAGCTGTCTTTATTTCTTGAGACGGCTCAGGTCCTTCAACGTCTGCAAGAAATTGCTCAGGATGTTTTATGACAGACTGACAAGCAAGGCCAGCAACGTGAGGGTAAAACGTTGCTGGTCTCTCTGACGGTGGTGACAGAGAGGAGGTTGCTGTCCAAGTTAAAGTCCATTTACAGTAGGTCATTGCAGCCCACTTATTACAGAATGTGCTGCTCAGTCACAGGAGCACCAGGCTGATCCCACCACGGTGCTCAACAGAATGTCACAGGAAATCATTTGTGCTTGTGGCCATCAAACTGTGCAACTTGAATCAGCAGTTTCTGGGCTGTATAGTGTGGTTTGTAGATGTCTCACTATACTTTACTGCTACGTTGCAGTTTGCATATTTGTATTATATTTACTGACATGTTTCACTTAATAACAGACTTTTTTCTTTTTTTTTTACTTTAATTGTGTTATATTTTCTTTGTTGGTGCTTCTTGTTTTTCACCTCTTTTTTTACATTTGCCATCTCTGTTTAACCCGGTTGAGTAAGTAGGTTGAAATAGGTTATTATGTTACACTCTTACAAACAGATGTTTTAACCTATCAATCAATGGCGAGTTGGAGCATGTGACTGAAGCACTGGTGTCTTCACCATAGTAGCGCCGTTGTCGGTCGTCTTGTACGCACACCTGAGATTCTTTCCTGAGACCCCATGACTCCAACACATCCTTTAATCCATCTGGTATCGCTTCACCCGTACGGTCATCAGGAAAATATAAAGTCTGGACAGTTAATGTGTAAATTCATTGGTTATGAAAAGGATAATGAGGCTAATGTAAAGCTCCGCGGTTCAACTTGACAGCAAGTTCGTATAGTTACAAAATACTTTAATTCTTTTGGTCTTTTGGAGCTGGTCAAACAGTGTTGGCATTTCCGTCTCATAAAGTATGTGCGGCTTGGCGCTACGTATAGAGGTGCGTTCACACCAAACAGGACTTTGGCAACTATAGTTGCTTAAATCTCCCATGAGTCGTTTAACATAGTCGCGCTTTTTCTCGCTTTTTTCACTTCATCTACCCCAGTGACGTGACTCAAAGTTCCAAGTTTTCAACTTTGAGTGACATCCAGTGACTCAGATCGTGCGAGTCGCACCGCTGAAAGGGAGGTCGCTTGACGTTGTGACATTTATATTGGTTTTGAATGTAATTTAGTCACCAGAGTCGCTGAAGTCGCATTCGGTGCAAATGCGCCTGAAGGGTTGCATTCCACTGATTGAAAACGGACAATGTCTTTGCACAAATGTACTGTATCATATTGGCTGTTTAATTTCAGTCCAACATTTACTCTTTTTATATTAGGTGAGTTTTAGGGAAAACTTGTTTTTTCTCTTTTGTGGTTAGAGACTGACTAAGTTGGAGTCAAGCGTGTCCTCTGGCTCTCCTCATATGTTTTGTTTTTAGAAGGTAGAACAAACTGTTCGTGTTACCCTTGCTTGCAGGCAGTCACCTGACACATCTTTCAATCACATTTTTCTGCTATCTATCCGACTTTTTAAACCCAAACCAAGTTCAAATCAGCACTGTCTTTTTACCCAGCTCATCCTGCTCTGTGGTCTCTGTGCTTGAAGCCTTTGTCACACAGAGGCAGGCAGGATGACATCATCAACAAGCATTATTGCGATTGATTGGTAGATATTGAATCTCTACCGTAGGATAAATTTATATCATTCATACCGTCTAACGCATATACCACCCGCAAGGTCCTACATCTGGAAATGGAAGAAGAGGACGAGTGGGAATTAGGTCCATATACACGAGTTCAGGCCATGTTAACGTTGTGTGGTAGGGGAAGGTTTAGGGCTTTAGTTTAACCTGGTTTATTTTAGAAAATTAGATTGTATTTAGTTTAGTTTAACTTAGACATTGTGAATGTTAGTGCATTAGGTTTAGGTGGATTTTCATATTGTATAGATTTTTCAGTTTTTTACACCACACGCCGAGCCCACAGGGGGAGATTACCGCGTTACTTTCGTCTGGCTTTGAAACACCGTGTCTCTCACATACCGTTGCATATCACATGGGTCACTGACACAGGTTAGGTCAAAGGGCGGGGGTCCAACAAACAAGGAGGGGCGAAGAAGGAAAAGCCGGAAGCATCCGGGATGTCGGCCTCTTTTGGCTTCCGGAACCCATCGCGAAGGAACGCTGTTGAGCCAGCCCTGAATGGTCTCGTGCACACTTGTAAAACTTGTTTGTAATAAATGGCGTCAGCTCTATTCCTTGATTTCAGTTTTATTATAAGTGCAAGTCCTCCTCTAGCATTAAAGAACTGGGCGGGATTTAAGCTCCGGTCGGCTGTGTAGACCTTTGGGGCCGGACCGGAGCCACACGTAAGGGAAATCCCAACACCGCGCACCCCTAGGTGCAGGATTGATACCCTCTTAAAGCAACTTAAAATGTTTCTTTTTTATGAGATATGAGTATATGTGTTCATTGTTTTATTGTTTCATCACATTATGCAGATTGTACATTGCAAAATACAATAAGAACACATGGGGCTGACAAAAACACGTAACTTCCTGTTTACAACAGCCATGCTTAGTCCACTTTGCACCAAAAAGTGTGGCATTATGCATGTGACGTACACACATAGCTGCACACACACTCACATATTAACACTTGAAACGGTCGTGTTAATAAAAGCAACACGGCATTAATGACTTTAGCTCACGACCCTCGTCCTCTTTCACATCATCTGCCGTTGCTGCAGCAACTAGCCATGCTGACCACTGAGAATGACATTAATATTAATAATTAGTATTTTGTGCTCACGTTATATTGTATATTGTATATATTATTTATTTTGTGGCCCCAAATTAGTATTTTGTGGCCACAAAACATTGTTTTGTGTGCACGTTATAGCTAATTCATGGCCACAATAACCCTAAAAAAAGTCAGAGTATTTTGCGAGCAACACATGATACATAACTCCAGCTATACCTTCTGCAGCAGAGGACTACAAATAAGTCATTAAAGGGTGTTGTTTTGCAGTAGAAGTTAACAAATAAATTGTCCTGAAAAGTGTTTAATTTTTTAAGTTTTTCTGTATGTGTGACTGTTACAAAAAAACCGTGTTCGTGTAAACGTAGCTGCACGCTAGCTCTTGAGTTACTTTGCTGAGAAGCAGATTTGCATTCACACTGTAATTGAGCCGTACTAGTATTCATGGGCAAACAGTCGGAAACCTATGTTTTTTAAGCCAGTCTCTCCTTTCAAAGAAAGCATTCGACTTCCAGGGCACCTTCTAATGTGGACTTATAAAGATATCTGTCCAAGCAAATTAGCATAGCACAAAAGCAAAATGTGTCTTTAAATCTGACCTTAACCTTTCCATGCTGCAAAACAAGCAAGTGCCTCTGCCTTTTGCTTTTACTGTATGGGCCTTTTTACAGTATTCCTGATCAGCTATTGTTCAGCAGGCTTTAGGGATTGTGAGTAGGCAGCAGTTCATGTGAAAAAGTACATGGTGAAATAGATTGTTGCAGTCTTAGCAACAGGAGCCACTGGTGTTAGTGCAAATGCATTTCTCAGCACGCAATCATCTGAGCAGTTTTCACTGGATTTGGTCCACAATGTGTTCTCTAATGTTCCCAATCCTGCAATCAGCAGTCGGTTTGAATTCAACTAAGCCTCTAATCGATCAGTGTTGTCTTTTCCTCTCTTGCGTGTTTCTCTGGTCCCCATCCTTCATCCCTCGGGGTGAAATAGTCGTTCAGCAGGAGCACATGTAAGTTATTTATGTGGGTGTGAAATGCAATGATGAATTGCAAATGTGGATCTTGCTGATCCTCTCATGCTAATTGCCTGTAGCGCACGTAGCTGACTTTAGATTTCAGCTCAACAAGCACATAACATCGCGTCACATTTAATAAAGCGTCACTTGCAAAGCAGAACCATATTGTCCCTTTTGGGATGTGACTCAGCCAAACCCAGAACCAGGCTTTTACCTAAGGTCAGCGACGTCACACTGTCCTCTGATAATAGATGAGATGGAAAAAAAAAACGATTTCATCACTGAGTGCAATTGCATGCACGAGACTTTCTAAAAATGGCTTGGATCAGAAGGAGAGGCGGACGGAGGATCAAGGGGGGTAGAGAAAAAGATAACAAGAGAGAGGAAAGTGAGTGAGCGACCTTACTCAGTGTGCTTCATTGTGAAAGAGGAAAGGTGGAACACACACACACACTGATTTGCCATCTGTACACAGCATGCGTAAAGGAGGAAGGAGAGGAAAGCGTGGGCCAGTCAGGCCCTAAAAGCTGCCTCCCTCCTTGGCCATTTGTCCCCCCAGTGCCCTTTGTCACTTTTCATTTCTGCCTGGGAATACTGTTCTTGTTTTCTTATTTTTCCATGATGCTGCTGCTGCTGCTCTTTGCTGTTAATGGCAGTGTGAATAACGTGAGTCCGAGGCCTTGGGCTGGAGTGATATTTCACATCAAGCCACGCCTCCTAGAAGCAGCGGGGCTGAGGGCATTCTCGCAGCTCGCTGTGAGAGCAGCAGATGTTGTTGTTTTTTGATTATTTTTTTTTGTTGCTGTTATTTTGGGAGGTCAAGTTTAGGCTTATAATACTTGAGCTGATGTGAGGGTAGAAGAAGGGTGTGAAGGAGGGAACCAGACAGAGCAAGAGTGCAGGAGGGATTAATTAGTGTGACCAGTGTAATTACTACCAGCCCAAGGGTGACATTTACTGCTGTGCGTGTGTGCGTGTGTGTATGTGCCATCTTTGGTTATGTGTGTGTGTGCTTGTGCATGAATGACAGCTGTAGTTTACCAGGCTGTCATGTAATAATGTGACAGTACATGCAGACATCCCATAATGCTCTTCCATCACACATGATCTATTAGCATTTCAAGGGCATCATTCAGAATTAGCGTAAATAGCATTTAGCATGTGTGAGTAATCATTTGAGTTGAAGTCCAATCATGTTGGTAATATTGTCCCACTTTGTTGTTGTTGTTCAGAGTGATGTTTGCTTGCGTATGGTTGGAAGATATGAGCCAGGGATTTTGGGGGTGTCGGTTTTACTATTTCTGCACATGCTCAGTAACGTCGTTTGAAAGGCTCTGACTGCTGAACAATCCTGTTCTGAAACACCTTTTGTTACACTGAGGGATATTATCCTGACAGTAGTCAATGCATTACGTTTTCAGAAAAATTAAGAGTAGAAGACATCTTGCTTGCTCCAAACTTGCTAGCTTTAGTAGACTTCTATGGCTGTGTTCGAAATGACATACTAACTTAGTAATCATACTCAGACTGATGGAGTGCGTCCACATTAGACAGTATGCAAAGATTGAGAAAGTATGCACGTCAGGCACTAGGGATGTAACGATTAATCGTAAGGCAGTTAAAAATCGATTCATAGGTATCAAGGTTCACATCGATGCTGTGAAAATGGAATCGCAGTACTTTTTTTAACCAGCAGAAGTCATGGCGGCGGGCGAAATCTGCTAATACTTTCTTTCTGGCCGCCTTCTACTCTTAAACATATTCATAAATGATTCCTTACCCCTTTAGCACCAAAAGAATGTCTGTAATATTAAGTGAATATCTGTAAAAGTCACGTTATTCTATTAACTCTGCCTGCTAGCATAGCATCTCTTCTTCACTGCACTTAGCTGCATGCCAACCGACCACTGGGTTAGCATCGCCCCCTGCTGGTTCAAACAAATATCTGACACAAATATAGTGCAGACTGTTTTTTTTTTTTTTTTTAAGGTCCAATTGTTAAGTCACAAAATACATTTTCAGTTGCACTTTAAAAAAAAAAAAAAAACTATTATGCAGTTTTGTATTGTTTACTATGGAACCAGAATTTAAATGAATAGGCTTCTTCATTTGTATTATACCTTTATTTATTTCATTCAAGATTTATTTTTAGTTAAATTGCATTGTTTGAATAGTTCATCAAGGGATTCTTTTGACAATGAAAAATAAAAGGAAAATAGTAGTATTTCCCCCCCCCAAAAAATAAAGGAATATTTTTCAGTCATTTAAGTACAGTCCCATTTTGTAAAATGAATCGTGAGAGAATCGTATCGTGAACCCAGTATCGTGAATCGAATCGTATCGGGAGTTGAGTGAATCGTTACATCCCTATCAGGCACACAAGTCATAATCAACTGCCACATGATGCATTGCTGGCGTAATGGGCTTCAAGTTAAAAATCAAACACCGCTTTTTCAAAACATGAGCATCTCTTCTTGTCTTCCATTCGTTTTTTAACCCTTTTGTAAATAGTGCTCTTGTTTTGAAGTTAACCGGAGGTTTTGTCAGTAACACAATGGCGGGTGTCCGAAATGTTGGAATGAAATGTGTTTCCGCGAGTTTTATGGATCAAATGACCTTATGTTTGTATTCTACTTGGTCACTTTCTCACTTAAAATGTTTTCAGAACTTTCAAAGGTGGCGAATCAACTCAAATATTTAGCCTCAGTGTGCTTCTTGCAAGTATACTTCAATGGGAACATCCATCATAGGTCATCACCCTAATCATATTTATATAAGTATATAATAGACAGTATATACTCACTGTGTTTGTAGTTTATAGTACGGAGTGTGCCATTTTGAACAAAGCCTCTACTTTTAGGTCCATCGGAAATGTGCACGATTTCAAAGTAGGAGCTTGTTTTGAAATTGTCCGATCAGATCTTCGGCCGTTAGAATGAATTTCTTTCCTTTCCCACAATGAAATCCATTTCCTCTCAAATTGTTCTTTGTATTTCCATCCACTCGGTATCGTTGTATAAAACCTAATGCACATGCTAGTTAACAATGCTCCATTTTCAGGCTTAGAATTTTTCGGAGTTTTGTTAAAGTTTTGGCATCTCCACGAGGACACAGGAAATTTCAGGAAGAAACTTGATGACCTGAAGTGTTGTTTCTTTACTCATAAAAGAAATGAGAATAGGAGGCACGTTTTTATCCCCTGCTCTCAGTGGGTGGTCAGAGTTCAGATAACATATGAAACATTGTGAAGTCTCTCTCTACACAACTTTTCTATCCCATCATCGCTGCATCCATCTCCCTGCTCCACGCAGGGCACCGAGTCCAAGCGCTCTGCTCTCTGAAATCATCTGCATTTATTCTGTTTGGGAATGTAAAGGTAATGGTCTGTGTTTCTGAGGGACTTTTTTCTTATTTTATGCAGCTTTGTTCCACATAACCCCATCATCTCTGCAGCCCCCTCTCACCCTCTCTTTTCCTCATCTCTCTCACTTAATCTAACACACTTCCCTCTTTCTTTCTCTTTCTCTTTCTCTCTCTCTCTTTTTCTCTCTCTCTCCCATACCCACGTATGTGCACTCACTCTCTACCCCTCGCTGTTTCTGTTTCCCACTGCTGCAGCTATGACTCACAGAAGCTCTACAAATTACTTTTGTGCTATTCTCTTTCCCTCCACTTTTTCCCTCATTGCGCTTGTGTAATTTTCTCTCCCGATGCTAATGAGCAGCTCACGTGTCTTTACTGAATTTTAGCGACATTGAACTTGGCCTCGGGCACATGTGTGGGTGAGCCCGAAAACTACACATGGCCGACATGCTATCAAGACACTTTTCGGCTTCACTGACACAATCTCTGAAGAAATTCAGTCATGAGCTTGTTTGTGTTTTCTCTTTCAGAATTAAACAATGATTAATGTCTTCAGAGTATTATATTATCAATCACCCTGGTAAGGACTGCTGTGATGCCATTTAGCCTGACGTAAATTTAAATGATGGATTTGTGTAGGAGGCGGCTGTACGTGGGTGCTGTTTTTTTGCCTTCTACTTGCATTTCTGAGTGAAGTGAGTGTTCATGGTTTCACACAGAGCATGCAGTAAAACACCGATACTCATATTAATTTATATTTAGCCATAGTTTAATCTGGATTTAGGTATCACCAGCCTCTTAAAAAGTACCCCTCATCTCCTGAATAAACACACCATGGGTTTGCCTCGCTCTAAAACCCAGTAAGGAACTGAAGAGTTTTTTTATCCATTATTTCCCAAAACCAACATTTACAATACACTGATGGAAAGTAATTATAATTTTTAAACTTTTTATTCACAATCAACCTAACAGACTAACATAAGTTGTATATTATTTTCATTGTCTGGACCTAAAGCTAACAGAGGATTGACATCTCACGCTGTAGGGCTTATGGGAACTGTAGTGTTTTAGTTTCGCTTTGAATTAAACGATATTTGACAAGTCTAGATTATCAAATTCTCCAATCTGGGTAATGACAGGGATGGTTTTAGATGTGAAGGCACTGTTTATTACACCATTCTGATGTTTTGGTATTTTTTTTTTTTTTTTTTTTTTTTTTAAAGGATTTTTTTGGCTCTAGTGGCCTTTATATGACAGTAGACAGGAAGGGGGTTAGAGAGAGCAGGGAATGACACGCAGGAAAGGGTCCCAGGCCGGGAATCGAACCTGGACCCGCTGCAGGTGAGGAGCTATAGCCTCTGTACATGGGGCGGGCACTCTGCCCACTGAGCTAAACACCGCCCCATGTTTTGGTATTTTTCTCTGGAAATCTGCGCAGTAGAGTTTCTGGTATGCATAAATTGATTTATTGTTTATGAATTCATCGAGTCCCAACTCGTGATCTTTACCCTGTCATTCATACTCAACATGAGCCCTCCTTCTTAATCTTCCTCTCTATGGCATTCTTAAAATTCTGAAGTATCAATAAGGTAGCTGTGATGTAAAGCCTTTAGCAGGAAGTGAAATGTTCTTGAAGGCAGAGTGCTGTGAGGGACACGAGCGTCGTTGCTGTGGAAACGGTAAAACTGTTCTCAAGACAGTTAGAATATTGCAATTACAACCTGCCTCCCTTCCTCTCCGATTTCTCCTCTCCTTCTTTACCCCAGCCTTCCTCACCTGTGTCAGGTTCCTCCTGATATGCTCACATCCCTTGGACACCCTATAAACACCCGCTGATTTGATTTAAAAGGCAGCTGCGGGCAGTGATCTTCAGCGGGGGTGTGAATTATCCTACAGATTATGGGTCTTGCTTTGTCATTACTGGGAAAAGCAGAGGGCTGATCTACTGTCAAGCCGTTTGTTGCTGAGAAATCATGACATCGCTTGAGAAGCTGAACTCATCACCTCTTGTCATCTCATCCCAGCTGTTCCTAATAACCCTTTTGTTAGTGCTCCTCAAAATTTATTTAAGTGGCAGTCTTGAGGCGGGATGTTTGTCAAACACTTGTGCACACGTTCGATTGAGCCAAAGAAGAAGAGAGATTGGTTACCGTGGGAACGCTGGGAGCTCTACTGTGAAGAACTCTGTGGGCGAGAGATACAGAATAGAGAGAGATAGAGAGCAGTGAAGAGAGGGTAGGAGTGAGAGCGGGAGCAGGGTGAAAGACTGAAGCGGGATTGCAGGATGACTTGATGGGAAGAGCACACTGAAGACAGATGAGAGCGGAAACCAATCAAAGGTTCTTCAGTGCGGGAAGAGTTGAGCGATGCAGATTCTCCGGGCAGGAACCACAGACAATTAGTCATTGTTTTTGACTGAGATTTATCTCTGACTTTACAAAATATCCCTGTGGCGATCTGCAAGCCTCTCTTTTTTTCCTGAATCACTCTTTTGACGTCTGCCACCTCACATTTAAATGAAGTCTAATTGTTATATCCTGTTCCTATCAAAAACACACAGCTGCGCACACGCACGCACGAGCGCACCACATGTGCGTACAGACTCACAGGGTACAGCAGGTGCCTGGTGTGCGTAACTGTGCCCCTCCTCGTCAGTGCTTTCGCCTGGCACTCAATGCCAGACGCCCACACATGCAGTCCACACTGTTGCCAAGCAGCAGGAGACGAAGGCTTGCGTTGGGATACCAAGGATGAGGGGAACGGGGGAGTTATTGCGGAAGAGCTGGCGTAAGGGGCTGGGGGTGGAGGGGTGTTAAACACACTTAACTTTAGGCTACAAAGCAGCATGTGTGGCTATCAAACATTTCTGTTTGTCAGCAAGAGTCAGGTGGGTCACACGCTGGAGGTGGGATGACGCAGTGCGCTCCCACACGCTTATTTCATAGACAATGGAGGAGAAAAGAAAGCACAGTTTGGAGTGGCTTAAACATGAGCTCATATTCTAGGTAGAAAAAAAAAAAAAGGAGCTCAGAAAAGGCCAACAGCACACACTCTCAGACCACAGGGACACCATAGTTGTGACATTTCAATCTACCACAGCTGAGCAGTCGCACGTCTCCCAGTGGTCGCCTCATGTGAGCCCGGCTCCCACTTACTGAGCTCGTCTATACATAGATGCTCACCTACACACCGACACCCCCATGCCACCGTACGAGGATGTGGGAACACTGACTCCAGGCAGCAGTCATGCATTTCCACTTCTTTTTTCTGTCCTTTATTTTTAACCCTTTGTCTCCCTCTCTCCCTTTTTAGTCTTCCCTTCCTGTGCCTGATCCACCAAACATAAAATATATGTATTCATTTTGTCTCTTTCTTCCAACCTGCTGCAATCAAAATGAAACATCTATACACAAAAATGCGTGGGTAGTGTGTGTTTTTCTTGTCAGTATAGAAGGAGTAATACAAACTGGGACTACCGTAATTTGGGTAGTTTGATGGTATGTAGGGATTTACGCAGAGCTGCTCATGAAGCTGAAATCAGACTCCAGATGAGGCTGTCAACATGTGCTACATTGGCAAACCTCTCAGGAGATGTTAGATATTTCTTGTTCAATACAAATCTCTGCGAATGTAAAAGCAGACAACTTACATAACAGCATCTCTGCATCTCTCCAACCAAAGCCGGTGTTCGTTTTCTATTATTTCTGCATTGCAAAGGAAGGAGAAAGATGATACCATCGTTTGGGTCATGTTTTGTCAGTGTTGTTGCTACCATGCCCGTTTTCAACCCTCTTTGTATTCTTTATAAATTGGACTAAGAGAACCATGTTTGTCGTTTGTTTGTTTATATACTATAATGATATCTAATTATAAAATGTATTTACTACACTCAGGAGAAATAGTTTTCTACCCACGCAATTATTTCCAACTCCGATTCCACTGGTGCAAAAATTTATTCAAAGAACTGTCAGAGTTTGTCTTGCTACTACCATGTCAAATATTACTTGCTAACTAACAATCTCCACATAGCAGATATCCTTTGTACAAAAGCAAATCTCAAGTTTTTGTCAAGTACTGTCAATAAAATGGTTTCATACAATTGATTGTCATTGATTTCTAACAGGATTGAAACCTGATTTTTTTAAGATACGACAAGGAGGAGTAGAGTTTTTAGTCCTATTCAGATTTTGCCTGTTGTTGTTCTTAGGCGCTGTGATCTCCAAGGTTTTACCTGTTTGTGTCAAAGTGTTGAATTCCTCAATGATCCCAGTAGCAGATAAGCACCTTGCTAGACAGAACTATCACCAATGGTGTGTTAGTGAAAGTGTGAATGGGTGAATGTATCTGATATTTTAAACTTCCTGTTGCGCTTTTCAATTTTAAAAAAATTTGATATTTAAGGACTGCGCCTGCCTTTTTATAGAGGTATTGTGGTATAGTTTAAAGTCACATGACTGATATACTGGTGAATTGAAAGGCTGTTAATACATTTCTGCACCTGAACGTATCTGATCAAAGAAACCAGAGTTGGTGGTATGTATCTACTGGTACCCCTTGTTTATTGTGATCAACTTAAAAATTTTTTTTTTTACTGTCCTCAAAAAAGCTGTGTAATTATTTCTGGAAAAGTCTTTAATCCTATGTTTTCTAATATCTATTGTTTGCCTCGCACCAGCAACACAGTCAGTCACCAGTTTATTTGGATACTACTTTGACCGTAACACAGCAAAACAAAACCAAAGTGATCAGGCTTTATATTCGCTGAAACAACCACAGACTGCATGAAAAAAGGAGCGGAACCAGAAAACCGTTGGTAGAAATCACATGGGATACCAGCTGAAATAAATCTTGAACGGTCCTATCCTCGCTGTGTGCAGAAACCTGGTCCAGGGAGTGAAAAGGACTTCCAAGGATTTTTTGGTCTTCCCGGTCCGACAGAATCCACTCTGTGTGCAGCATGCTTAACTTACTGTATGTACTTCAAGCCATCAAGCAAAATTTTAAAAACCGACAAAGAGAAATTATAAACCTGTAGACCCACAACCCTGCTTTAGATAAGCAGGGATGATTTGGATGGATGGATTAAGATGACAACTTCCTATCTTTTAGACTTGACTTAGTGCCAAACGTTTAGTGTTAATAAGAAATGTAACTCTACTTGATTATACTCGCTTGTTCTGAAGACATGTCTCATGAGAATATCAATTTCTTTAGATTCAAATCCTTGTTCATTAGATACTCTGTAAACCTTTATAAGGCTGCAGATGAGACCTTGCAAATCTTCCATCATTCAATAACACACACTGACCCTGTCACACTGCTTTTTTTGTTTTCATAGAGGAATATACAGTACTTTTATTTTTAAAAAGCTCAGCTGTTCTTAAAACAGCTCCTCACTGGGGTTTTAGCAAAAGATGCTCAAACAGACGTGTACGCAGGGTCTTTTTCCAGCAGGGGATTTAGTGTTCTCTGCACAATCCTGGCATTTTTATGCTGTTGGTAGGTTTGACCGAAAAAGAACGGTGTTGTTTATTGTTCACTGTAGTTAAGGAGTGTAACACTAACGGCTCTGACTGATGGTTTTAATGTTGTAAGGCCTGTAGGATCAAACATTGTACAGGTGTTGTCTTCTGGTTTATTGCTTAAAAGGAAAACATTCCTTATCCAAAAGTTGCCTGTTTTCCATGTCGGGCTGCATTTTAAAAAAGAGGAAAATGTTATTAGAATGATATTTAATTTTAGTTCAGTGCAGGCTTGTCGGGTGGGGGCCTGGCCCCTCCGTGGATGGTTACACCACCTTGCAGAGTTTAAAGACATCTCGATAGTGTGGTGGGGCATGGATGGAGGTGGGGGCGTGGCTGGGGACTCGCATTGTGGTATCTCTCCGTGCCGTATCGGTCTTGCAGTGTGTGGTGCCTTTTGTTTTCTGGTAAGGCTGGGTGTTGGCCTTGATGGTTTTGGGAACAATTCTCGTGCTGGGTTAGCCTGGGGCTGGCTATCTTGCTGTCTGTGGGCCGATGAAGGGGTGGGTTCAAGCACACGTGGCTAGGGGCTGCTGCACTACATTGGGTGCCATGCCATTGGTGTGTCTCCTTCTCGCGAGGGTCAGTCGGTCGGCCCTGGGTGGGGGTGGCTTGGGCCTCCTTGGCGCCCATTGGGTGCTGACGGCCTGGCTGGTGTTGCGGGTCCTGGGTGGAGCCAGGGTTCACAACACGTTGGGTCGTGGATATACTGGCACGTCTTTGACTTTGGTATGAGCTCGTATTGGGACCTAACCTTAGACACGTTGATCCCAACTATCAGTCCTAGGTGTACGCACCCACCCTCTCCCTCTGTTCATGGCCACCATCATTATACTGAAGCAGGGTGTTGTGTCACCTCTTTATTTTTTCCACATTTGTCACTGGACTGGTTCAACAGATTACACCCCAAAACTAGGGATGTAACGATTAATCGTAAGGCAGTTAAAAATCGATTCATAGGTATCACGGTTCATATCGATTTTCTGAAAATTGAATTGCAGTACTTTTTTTAAACAGCAGAGGGCACTATATATTTATCATTCTCTTGTCCAAATGCTGAGGCGGTAGGCAGAATCTGCTACTACTTTCTTTCTGGCAGCCTTCTACTCTTAAACATGTTCATAAATGATTCCTTACCCCTTTAGCAAAGATAGAATATCTGTAATATTACGTGAATATCTGTAAAAGTCACGGTTTTCTATTAGCTCTGTCTGCTAGCATAGCATCTCTTCTTCACTGCACAGAATAGCTGCATCCCAACCAACCACTTGGTTACCAGTGCCCTCTGCTGATCCAAACAAATATCTGACGTAAATACAGTGCAGACTGTTTTTTTTTTTTTAAAGTCCAATTGTTAAGGCACAAAATACAGTTTCAGTTGCACTTTTAAAAAGAAAAATAACTATTATGCAGTTTTGCATTGTTTACTATAGAACCAGAATTTAAATTAATGGGCTTCTTCTTCATTTGTGTTATTCCTTTATTTATTTCATTCAAGATTTATTTTTAGTTAAATTACATTGTTTTGAATAGTTTATCAAGGGATTATTTTGACATAAAAGGAAAATAGTACAGTATTTTCTAGTTTTTTCCCCAAAAGAAATAAAGGAATATTTTTCAGTCTAAAATAAATTGTGAGAAAATTGTATAGTGAATCGAATTGTATCGGGAGTTGAGTGAATCGTTACATCCCTACTCACAACACAATATGCACAATGGTAGCATCACATTCCGCTTTTAGCACAACCAATATACCTTAGTGTCAATCACTTCTTCTATTGTCACACCCTAATTCCCTCTTCCCTGTTCTTTTCTCGCTCACCAAGGTGTAACACTGCCCTCTCTTACTGCCTTTACCTCCAATAAAGTTTTGCACAATTAAGCAATGAAATAAATGTACTGTATTTGTTTTATTGCAAAAATAAAACATGCATAGCTGCCGCAAATATGTTGCACTACATGTCAAGTTGACCTTTGAAAGCATGTACAGACAAGATAATTTTTGATAAATAAGGAAATGGGATCATGTAAACTGTAAGTGCTTGTAAAAAATGATCCTCTCTCTGAATGGATTAGTTTGGCCTGTGTGCATTATTTGACACCTTTGATGTTTTGGTCCCAGATACCACAACACATCATTTGAGGTTTTATTTAGTTCATTTGGCAATTACGGAGGAATTTGAATTTCAGTTTGATATTAAAATGCTACACTCTTTATAGATTGGATTAACTTATCCCACTATGGCTTTTGTCACAGTTTCTGCATGCTTATGATTATTGTTGATTTTCTTTCACCTATTTGTGATCTGAACATGGAGGATCTGCCAACCATCAATAAAAGTAATGTTGCCATATGTGGAAACAGGGAATACCAAACTCATCTGTGAAAAGTGCTGCACGTTTGTTTGTTTCCTGCAAAAAGAGACAACCTAAAATGTGTCCAACTCTAAAGTTGTTTGGTGACGGAAAAAGTGTTAGAAGAACTACAGCTTTAATAAAGTAAAATAAATGCGATTGCCTCTTCTCGCTGACCTAACCATTAAAATGGAGGATAAAGTGGCAACAAGTGATAGAGTTTCACATCCCGGGTCTCTTTGCTGTGTTTGTGAGCCCCTCTCTTTGCCTCCTTGATAAAATGACAGAGACTGTGTGTCCTTGACAGCAGCTGGCACCAGTGAGAAATTGACCATTAACATGCTAATCTCAACCACTGCTCACTCTTCAGCTGCATCACCCCCAATCTGCAGAGGGAGCAGCTCTAATTCCTGTCAGAACAAAGAGGACTCAGAGACCTTTGAGTTGTGCATTATCCTGTTTTTGAAACATATGAAGTCACTAAAACATTTTGGAGTTGACTAATACTGTATTAAGCTTTTTATGACACACTAGTGTTAAGAGTTTAGTTAATGGATTATATGTGAATGTTTTCTCACTTGTTTTTCTACTCTTTGACTAACCCGAACTTTTTCCTTTTCAATGAACTTCTAAGACCAACCAATACACGCAAGGCCGTTTTATAACCATTCATAGCCAAGCTGTACTGGCCAAACCTAATATAACTAAAGCAGAAATGAATGGTGTTGTGCTTTTAGTTCTATTTCATAATATTTCGTGAGATGTCTCACTATGGGATGCACTCATCTGCAGCCCTTAGAAGCATTTTTCTCAATCTGCCAATCGTGATTGGCTGGTGAATCGTGTCTATAAGAGGAGGAGGCGGACGGACCTTCGTCATTCAAACACCTCTTCTCACTCTCAAGCACATCTCTCGTCTTCTACTAGCTTAACAGTAACAGATTTTTTTCTTTTTTGTTTTTTTTTTTTCTTCTTTTTTTTTTTTTTTTTCTCTTGTCTGCACATTCTGTCGAAGGTTAACACTACAAGAAGTGCAATCTTTTAACAGCAATGCATATTTTGTTATTGCAATTAAATAAATTTATTTATTTCATTGCATAATTGTGACCATCACCAGCCCTCCCTAGGGAAGGGTAAGAAATACTTTATTAAAGGGAGGATGTAAAAAAAGAGAGGGCAGTGTTACACCAAGGTGAGGGGTTGGAGAGGGGTGGGGAAGTTAACAGGGAAGAGGAATACAAGATAGGAAATGGAATGGGTGGGGAGTAGTCGATAGATTTCAAGTGATGCGATGTGAAATTGTGGTTGTGTATATTGTGCTTATTGTTGAGTTATCAAGCCAGTTTGGTGACCAGTGTGCGGCTTAGGAATAATGGTGGTGGCTGTGAGCAGAGGAAGAAGTGAGTGGAAATTCCATAGAACAGGTATTTGGGAACAACGTGTCTGTGGTTGAGCCCAGTATGAGTGTTATCCCACAGCCCAAGGCCAGTGCATCCATGACAAATGTATTTCCAAGAACCGCCACTGCAAAACCCACGAGCCGCCCCCGGGCCCCGGAAGCAGCCAGGCCAGCAGCAAGAGCGGGAGACCCGGGGGCCCCCGGCGACCACCACACGGCCAAGCAGCCCCCCGAACGCCCCCAAGATCCCAAACCGAGAGGCAACCATCGCCCCCCCCATACACACCCGAGAAAGCCCCAAGGAGCCAAGGACCCAGCGCACCACGCCACCAATCCAACCCCCAACCCAGGGCCAGGGCCCCCTCCAAGGGCCAAGCCAGACCGCCTTGTGCATCCCCAGCACCCTGCCTCACGGGGCACTGCCCAAGCAGGGGCCGTACCATTAGGTATGCAAGGGCGCGGCACGCGGCACCCGCCCCGAAAGACCCCCGCCAGGACCGGCCCGGCCAGCCAGCCAATCACCCCGGGCCCCAGGAGCACCCCCCGGGACCAGGACCCCCCAAGGGCAAGTCCCCGGGCCAAGCCCCCCGGGACGCACCCCCCACCCCCGCCCAGGACCCGGCCACAGCCCAGCAGGACCGCACAGCCCCGGACAGCCCAAGGCCAGCAGCCCAGGGCCCGCCGCCCCCCGGGCAGCGCCAGCCACGGAGCAGCGCCACCCACCGGCCCGCGAGCAACCGGCGATCCCCACCGCGGGGACGGAGGCACCCCAAAGGCACACATCAAGTGCGGAACCGCAGCCCCGAGCCAAAGATGCCCCGGACCCACCCACCAGTCCGCAGATGGCAGGACAGACCCACCAGGCGGCCGACAGCAACCTCCACCACCGGAACAGCTAGCGCCGCCCCCCAGTAAACAGCATCGCTCCGAGGCACCTAGCAACCCCGCCCCAACCCCGGTGAGGACACCAGCACACCCCCAGCACACCCACCCCCCAAACCGGCGAGGCAGGCCGCCCCAGGCCCGCACACCGCGGGGCCCGCCCCCAAGGCCACCAGCCGACGAAACAAGCACCAAGCCTCACCCAAGGGGAGGAAGCGTCCCCGCGCTCCACCAGGCCGACACCGCCCGGAAAGACCCCGCAAGGAGAGACCCCAGCAAAGCCCCCCCGAGACCCACCGCCACGCCCGACCACACCATCCTGATGTATTTTCACTCTATGTAGTGGCCCAGCCACCAACAGAGGGGCCAGGCCCCCACCGGAGAGGCCCAAATATGTGAGCCAACCCACCACCCTGTTATGGTGCCTCTCCATTCCCCAATGGAGAGGCACTTCCCTATCCCCTGTGTGAGTGTGTGTGTTCAGTGAATGTATGGGGTGTAATTAAAAGAAGGGGGATGGAGGGGAGCGGTGCTCCCCATCCTACCTCTGTGGATATACGTGTATGTGGTGTAATAGGCCGGAGGGTGTAAGTGAGGGTACACCCTCCGGGGGGTGGCATGTTGAGGTGTGATTAAAATTGGAGGGATTAGTAGGGTAACTAGAGGTGGGAGTGCCGCCCCCACGCCACTACATAGTGACACAGGTGGCGGCCCCCTCCACCCCCAGTCCCACCATCCATCCCCCCAAGGGTTGGGTATGGGTGTGTGGTGCATATTGTGAATGGGCCAGACCAGCTGGGAGTGAGGTGAAGTGTACATGTAGGAGGACTGTCCGGTGCGAGCCGGGCCCGTCCGCGTGGCGGGCCACGCGAGATGGTAGATGGTGCAGACGGGCAAGCGGCACTGTGGGCCCCGGAGCAGCAAAGCCGGAGACCCCTACAGACAGATCTTTTTCTAGCCTCCGTCGACGGGCGCTAAGCTTTCCGAAGCAGAAAGCAGCTGGATGTGCCCATAGTCCCGGAGGGAATCTTTGGCTCTGCGCTCTCCTCCATGCAGCGGCGTTGTGAGACTAAAAAGAGTTACGATGAGGCTCTCCACCTCTGTCTTCTCTGGAACCCCCCGGTCCTGTCTCCACCTGTGCGACGGAGGGCGTTCCCACAAACGGTTCCCCAGGGCCCGCAGTTTAAGATGCCGAGACCGTCCACTCCTCAGCCTGCCCCGCAGCCGCCTCAACAAGGCCGGTTGTGCTGGCGCGGAAAACCTTCGGCCTCGGCTGCAGCTGCACCGGCACAGCCTGCTCAGCGCACACAGGTGAAGAAGAAGAAGAAGAGGATGGTCTGACTGCTCTTTTCTCCTCTGGTGAAGCAGCTGGATGTTCACCATCCCCAGCTCCACCTGTTCTGCTTTCACGCGTGCACCCAATTCTGTGCGTCATGGTTACGCCAGAATGCAGCGTGGCTCTGTGCCACATGCGGGCCTCAAACTTCCTGCCGCACGGTGTACCCATGGGCTCCATTACGTCCAGGAAGGTGGTCTTCATAGATGCCAGCCTGGCGTGCTGGGGTGGGGTTCACGAGAGCCGGTTTGCGAGGGGCTGCTGGAATGCGGACCTCCGTCGCTCTCACAGAAATTATTTGGAGCTCGCAGCGGTGTTCCTCTCGCTGAAGTGCTTCCTTCCGTCTCTCATGGGACATCATGTCCTGGTGAGGATGGACAACACCACAACTGTGGCGTACGTCAACCGCCAGGGCGGGTTGCGCTCCCGTCAGTTGCATATGCTAGTGGTAGAGTGGGGCGTTCAGTAACCGAAGGGTTTGGGGTTCGAACCCTGCTCTATTCAAGTCATTGTCATTGTGTACATGGGCAAGGCACTTTACTCACATTGCCTTGTATGAATGGGTATGAATTGTGCATGAATGTTGGTGGTGGTGGTCAGAGGGGCTGTAGGCACAAAAAATGGCAGTCACACTTCTGTCAGCATGCCCCAGGACAGCTGTAGCTATGACTGGTGTGAATGGATAATGGTTTCTGTACACACTTTAAGTCTTCTTGAAAAAGATCCCTATATAAGTCATTATTGTTATTTTTTATCATCTTTAGGGAGTTTGCTACATAATGTGTAACTTATTTACTTTGAAACATAGATAATCTATAATGAATCACCTGTGATCAAAATATTATGACTGATCCAACAAATTCTTTCTTCTCTTTGCTGTACGTGGCTGTGTTTTGATGAGTGGTTTGCCGGCAATTACTGTACACTGTTGTTTAGGGGCTTTCAAGAATCATAACTTAATTTCACTAATTGTGCACGTTATTCACTAGTTGATGACAGCAATGGAACAAGAAGGCAAAAACAATTCATGTGAAGACTTTATATTTATGCTTTGTTTTTTAAATGTTGGTGTCCTCAGTGCTTTAAACTGGCACTCCCTTCTGGCATTGATGGCGCTCGACTTATAATGAATATGAATATGTGTTTCTTTAATTATCAGCCATATGAGCATTCTATTCTATTTATGTTTGTTAATTACAGAAGCAAAGTTGAGTAGCTAGAAGGGCGCATTGTCCTAAACGCATTTTGCTAAGGTTAAAACTAGAAACATTCTTGCTATAAGATGAATCTTTAAAGCTCTGAACTGTGAGCGACGTGCGACTTTTTCCCCCATAACTTGATGGACATTGTCAGTCCCATCTCTTTCTTTTTAAATGTGCTGTGTCTCGTATCGCCATTGCTGCTCTGTGCTTTGTCACTATCTATGTCCAGCTTCAAAGGCTTTGTTTCTCTCGCTTTTTGGTGCTGACTCTATGTTTCTTCTATGTCTTTCTGCTTCCTCCATGTTTGTGTGTGTTTTTGTGTCTGTGTGTGTTTGTGTGCTGTGGTCCATGTCTCATGTTTCCTGTCAGTGTCTGCTGCCCATCCATCTCAGGGCAGCCCGTCTCGGCTCCCAGCACTCCCACAGCAGTGAGCAGTGCTGCCTTTGCCGCACTGTTACCCACCAGTTTGACTGTTCACAGTTTCGTCAGTCTCCATCAGTACTGCTGCCCTTCCTCTGACCAAAGCTTGAAGCAGGAGGACAGGTAAGGGCCACCCTGGGGCCAGTTTACAGTGAGTACCTCCCTAAACAACTAAAGATTCCCCTTCAACCTCTTAAAAGCCCACTCATCACCTGTTTTTGTTGCCTGTTTTAGTCGTTTCACCTCTTGCACCCCAACCTCTTTCCTGCTCACACGCCTGGGCTTCAGCTTCCTACCACTACCAGTGTGACTAATAGTTGTAGCTGTGGGCTCATTAGGCTGCTTTAAACACACACATACACACACACACACACACACACACACACACACTGCTCCTTAAGCAGAGCGAGAGGGAGCAGTCGTCCTTAATAAACTGAGTCAGTCTCTGTCCTGCTGCTTTTTAAAGGCTGTATGATCTGAAGAGATGTGTAAGTTATCGTCGTTGGGAATTGGGAATCGATCACATGATAGCACATTTAGTAAACCTGTAATGCATTGTTTTTCAACCTTGGGATCGTGATCTCATGTGGGATCGCCTGGAATTTAAATGGGGCGGCCTGGATTGTTTATTAAGTGATTAAAAAATACTGATTAAAACTATTAAAAAAAAAACAAATCAATTATTAAATTCTTATTATTGAATCTCTATATTCTTATCTATTAATCTTCATATTAAATTCTTATATAAATACTTTGTGCGCTACAAGTTGGCTATTGTTGTAATTAGCTCAATATAAATTATTATATATATATATATATATATATATATTAATTTAATTGAATTGTGGGTGGCGATGTGCATGGGAGATGAAAAGTGGGAGAACAACAGGAGGAGAGGTGAGGAGTAAAAGCCAATTTAATCATTATTAGATTATTTCTATAATTACAATGTGTCACTAATTTCGGGCACTTAAACGCAGTGTAACAAACATAATCAAAAACTAATTCTAGAAGAAGAAAAAATAATAATTATTGGGGTCGCCAGAAATTTGTGATATCGAAATGGGTCACGATCCAAAAAAGGTTGGGAACCATTGCTGTAAAGGCTCTTTAAAATAGCTGGGATTGCTCTAAAGCAGTGGTTTTCAAACATTTTGGATATTTGGAGCAGGTTTGTTTTTTTAAATATGTTGGATCCCGGGACAAAAATAGTTCAAGGACCCCCTCATAACACTTACATCTAACACAATTTACTGCCATTTGTAGCCCTAAACACAATAGGAATGATCTATTCTTTAAAAATGCCATTTAAGATTAATATAAAACTTAAAGAATACCTATGCTAGTCTTTTATATAACATAAAATGTGTTTAATGTAATACCAATAAACAAAATATGTGCACATTTATTTGACAAAAATCTTTTTCGAAGTTCTTTTATTGCATGATTTTATTGCCATCAAGGCAGCCATCGCACTTCACATTGATACAGCAGTGCGTCTGGACATGGTTTGTTTTATTGGTCCCCATATGTAGTTCAACACTTTAATAATGATACGACATGAATAATAGCTTTTGAAAAAGTTATTTTACAGAGGACCCCCACCTATAGTTTAAGAACCACTGCCTTAAAGAAACAAAATGTCTGAATTACATTTGCATTGACACTATGGGGCTGTATGCCAAACAATAATGACTTTTTTCATGTTAGGTGTGTACAAAGACTGGTAAAGGCCCCTTGACATTTGTTTAACACAGATAGGAACCAACACTATTAGTAACATGTCACGATTTCAGCAGAACAGTGATATTTTCACTTTTAATCAAGCATCCTGATTGTGTATTTTCGTTTTTCTGTTTGCGTAATCATGACATTTCAAGTCATGATTAGAATCAAATTTGAATAAAGGTTGGAACATCTGAAAGGTCTGTTTTTGATGAATTTTGTGCAATTCCAGGGCTTTCTGTGAGGTAAGAGTAAAGTAAAAAAAATGACAATATTCTCGAAAATATGAAATATTCATAACATTTGCAACCGTCTCTGGAATTAAACCAATCATTTAAATCAGGATTACAAAACGGATGATTAAAGAGTCTGTTGCCTTGTACATCTGATGGCTAAATTAGGAGTTCTGGCTTATAAATAATTTAACAGGTTCATACAATGAACAAGTATGTTACTTCTTTGTTAACAATATTCATAGGAGGACGTTTCAATGTTTAGGTTTTATTAGTTACTCAAGATTCACAGTCAAAGTCCAACAGTCACATGCTCCTTTTAGGACTTTAATGAACATAATGTACATGTTAATGGACTGTGGGAGGAAAGTGGAGCTTCTCCTGAGAAGATTTAAACTCGCACAAAACAAATGGAAATCAAACAAAATAAAAACTAAAATATTGGGTCTTCAACCATTGCTCAAATGACAGTGATCCTTATCTTTTGGTCACTGAGCATCCCTTTACTCATCTGAAAGTTAAAATAAAGATAAAAGATAGATTTAGCCCTTAGATTGTAGTATGTTACTGTCCCAGATTATCACTTTTGCTTTATGGTTTGTGTACTTTTATCTAATATGAAAACATCAGACCTAAACTATACAGTAACTGTGCAATCATTTCTATTTTAACTCTACTGCTGAGAATAGACACCTGAGCTGCAGCACGTGACTTCTCTAACATGCTTATGTACTTGGTCGGGTGCTAATGTACCAACGTAATGACATCCATTTTGAAAAAATAATGGCTTTGCATGCAGATATATCCACAAACACATACAGTGTAATATATACTCCTACATATGCTTGATTCATACATCAAAATGGATGTTTTGGTCAAATATGTCAGAGTAACACATTCAGCCTGGAAGCTAAGGTTAAGCTTTATAAGATGTTTTGTTTTTTTCTTTCTTATTTTATGTATGTAATTGATTATAATATTTTATGTCATCTATTGTATTGAAATATTTGTTTGTATTTGATTAGATATAATTCAGGGTGTTCTTAGAAATCCAGATGTATTTTATTGATTTCTTTCTTTAATGCACATGTGTCAAACTCAAGGCCAGGGGGGCAAAATCCGGCCCTTTGGAGCATCTAATTTGGCCCGTAAGAGAAAGTAAAAGAAAACATGAATTATTGTGTAAATGAAACTCAACAATATTTGCAGGGGCTCACAGTTTTCCCGGTGCTTATATCGCATCATTTTTTAAAAAAACCCTCAAAATTCTTGCAAAACATCTTAATTTTCCTCAAATTATGACACAGAATTTTTATTAATTGAGTAGAAATTGGTCACAAATCTAGGACATTTAAAGTGAAGACCCTGTTGGGACTGATATCTGTCACTTATTGCTTGGATATTGTCGGTTTCTTACATATTTTGTTTTATATGTACACGTACAAGTGCAAACTAGGGCACAATAATGTAGAAATCACTTGTTTTCCCGCATAAAATCTATGGCCCACTTGAGATCAAACTGCTCTGTATGTGGCCCATGAACTAAAATGAGTTTGACAGCCTTGCTTTAATGATGTAATCAATTAATTTGGCAATTTCTACAATAGATGGATTTCTGATTATTGAATAGCCCCCATTATGGATGTAAATATGCTTTAATGGCAGTGCCACTTCACTCATTGGCCTAGCACCCTGCATGCTTGTGAGTAAAGGAGGTAATTAGCATGAGAAAGGACAAAATCAGCTGTGCAGTCAAGTATGCATCTGCAGTTTCCCAAAAATCCCCATTCATTCTACTTTGAACTACTGCTGATCTGAGACACATGATGTTCCAACACTGCGATCGAGTGGTGTTGGAAACCAGTGCACGAGAAGCATGTTTTAATAATTCAAAGCCTTTGATTTTGTTATTTTATTCCGTTTGCTGCTTCGGTGTTTGTGTGTCTCATGCTGTTTTTCCACTTTCTGTCTTTTCTTCTGTCTTCTGTCCTGCTGTTGTTTTCTTCACCTGTCCTGTGTTGCTTTCTAAGAGAGGAGGGCGAGGTTGATGGAGCCCATCAGTTCTGCTGCTCTGCCTCGGGGTGCAGCAGTCCCTCCTCTCGCTGAGCTGGGGGTGTGACTGACTGCAAGACGACACGTTCGCACGTTCACCTACAAAGAGGCGATCGCAAACAATGCTGCCCCAAAAAAACAAAAAAACAAAAACTGAGACCTCACTGTGCAAGAAAAAAAAATCCCACTGCAATCGAGCAGAAAAGAAATAGAAATGCATGGATATTTTCTTTTTTGTTAAATGTCACACATGTATATATATAGTTGTATATTGATCAAATATCTTATTTCGCACCATTAAGAGTCTCATTGTTGGTTTCTCTTTGCATTCTTGTTCAGTTCTCTACTTGATGCACTTTTCCATTTTCTCATTCTGTCGCACTTATGCATACTTTGAATCTACTCATTAAATTTTCTTCTCGCTAACATGATCCAAAGATTATGCAAAAATACTAAAAAACGAGTCCACTTTTTTTTACAAACACATCAGTTTAGTCTGAATAATACTCTGTAATCTTACAGTAAACGTTCTCCCATCTAAAGTACTTCCAGCTCCTTTATGGTCCTCAGTTCCCTCCTTTAGAATGTCTTGAGATGATGTACTTCACGTATTCCTGTAACTGCTCTTGTCTTTCCTCGAGCAAAAATCGCTGCTCTCAAACACCTGCCACCTTCCTCATTTCCCTTCTTGAGTTCATCGTACTGTAATCTAAGCCCTAAAAGTAATTCTAGAAATTCAGTGATATATTGCTCCTTACATGTAAATGTTTTTCCCTGCAGAGCGCACAGTGCAATCGGTGGAGGTTGCTTTAGTTTTCTCTAAAGACTATTTTTCTACATAGAAAAACCCTGTGATCGTAACTTTGGTCTATGTTTGGTGTTTTCTCTCAGGATATTCACATTTATTGTACATGTTCAGATTTATTATATTGGGTATCATTGCATTGCATTTTGCTGCTCATACAATCAAAGTCTTTTATAGACCTCAGAAGGTGTGCTGTGGTATCTGTCTCCAGATGTTTTTAAAAACCTTTCATTGTTGCCATTAAAGAGTAACTAAACCCCCAAAACCACTTTTTTCTGCTGAAAACAAATGTGTTTAGTAGGGGTGTGTATCACCTGGCATCTGGCGATATAATATATCCCGATATTCAAGTATAAGGCCATTTTTTAAAATATATATGGCTTAAGAAACAACTAATCTGTAAATTTGTACACCTTCATGAGAACATTATGTATGAAATATATTTTATTGGCATATTTTACACTCAAAACATTGGCTTTAACATGCCATGTGTCAACAACTCAAAATGAAAAAATAACATACAATATGCCTGTGGCTTTTAAACCAACTTTGACTTTAGTGCAACTTAACTGAGGTTTATGCCTAGAACAACAAATAAATGTAGAAAGTTAGTAATTTATTTAATTCATTAGATTTTATTGAAAAAAACACAAGCTGGTCAACATGCCCAGGTTTCAACGCACTTCTTTGTGCAGTTACAATGTCTCCTGCAGTGGAAAATACTTTTCTGTTTAACTAAAGGTAAGAGAAGTAAAAAAATAAATGAATAATTGAAATAAAAAATGTTTTAAAAAAAATCAATATGGATGCATTTTGAATCGATCCGAGAATCGCGCGACGTAATATCGCGATGTATCGCCGAATTGATTTTTTTCAACACCCCTAGTGTTTAGGTATATGATGTGTTGATTTATTGTTGTCCAACTCTTCACATTTCAATTTGGCATATTTTGCTGGCATAAAAAGTAAGAGTGACTGACCTCTGTGTGTTGAAACCTGCTATTGTCTGAGGCCAGAGGCGTTTTGGCACTTTCGCCACAAACACGAGTAGATTGGATTGAGAGAATTGTAAATAGAGAGGTATAATGAGTATTGAGTAGATCATTAGTGTAGCATAGATCGGGCTGTGAGTGACTGGGTGTGTCTTAACTGCTGTAGGAGCCCCGCACATAATCAAGCTATTTCTTTGAATTTCCATGCGATAGACACACGTCGGCCAAAATCTTGTGGTTTAGTCACTTTTTAGGAAATTACATTTGAAACCCCTGGTGTTCATGCAATGCTTACAAATGTGAACACATATATATAGCCTACATACATACATATGTATAGCCTAACCCAAAGCGTCACACTGCCTCTGCCTGCTTTCCTGTAGTGCAGACATGGGCAACTGGCATCCCAGGGGCCTCATCCTGCCCTATATCTTTAATTTTGTGCATCCCCCAAACTAAATGCAGAAAATAAATCCAAAAACACACAAAATTACATTAAATTACAAAAAATGACAAAAATACACAAAATAACTCCAAAAACACACAAAACAACAAAAAGAAACACTAAATTGACTCGAGAAAACATACACAATGGCAACAAAAACACACAAACTGACTTTAATGAACACATAACAACAAAAATATAATAATAAAATGACTCGAAAATGCTCAAAAACTAAAAAAAACACTAAAATGACTCCAAAAACATATATAATAGCAACGAAAACACTCAAAGTGACTGCAATAACACACAAAGCTACGATAATACACAAAATGAAAAGCATTGATTACAGAAAATGACACGAATTGGCTCCAAAAACACACAAAATGACTCAAATTAAAGAGAAAACACAAACAAAAACAAGATTATACAAAAATGAAATGGGGAAGAAAAAAGAAACAGACAAAACTCTGTTTCTTTCTGTGTTAATGCTCAGATTGGTAATTTTTCTAAACGTTGACATGAATATTAATTATGTGGCCCTTGAATCACATTTTTGCAGCCCCTGCTGTGATAAAAGTTGCCCATTTCTGCTATTGTGCATTCTAAAGCAATGACCCTGTTGCCAGTTTGCTGCTGCTTACCATCCCATTGACTGCTTTTGGTAGATAATGAACACAAGCTTGTTTTGTACAAAAGTTATTGATTATGTCTCCTTCAGTTGAAATTCTTATACTTATCAACTTTTCTCACACAGTAACCTGTCATAGCCCACCAACGAGTGCCATAAAATAGAAAAAAGGCTTTAGTTGACTAAATTAATCCCATTGGTGCAAGCATTATCGTGTGTTCCCCTTCTTCTATGCATAATAAATATTGCTGAGATGGTGTGTGACCTCCACACTATGCAGTCCATCAGGTGCTCCATCACCACACTGCTGTCTCCCATCCATATTTTTGTAAACACTCCTTGACATGAATTCAAAAACCCTTGTTGATTCTCTCCTTTTACTTTTGCAATAAATAAGAAAAATCCTTCTCTTGGTGTCTTCGTCTCTCAGTGCCTTTTTGGTTTTTATTTATTTGAGGGATAAGTGATGTGTGTGTGTGAGTATTTATCCACAGGGAGGGTTGAGGGAAGAAACAGCCAAGAGCGTGAAGTTCATTGCTGTCAAAAGATGTCAAGAATGTGGCCTGTACAGCTTTGCAGGGCAAACTGTGTGAGTGAGTGTGTGCATGAGAGAATGAGAGAGGACTCAGAAGTCAGAGAGCGACAGTAAAGGTGTGTGTGTTTGTTACCTGGCTGGAGTGCGGACCTGTTCCACAGCACTATAATGGTAAGCCTCTATTCACTTAGATTTCCTACTGTATTTGGACAATAGATATGCCCAAGTGGCATTTATCCTCCTCATCACAGCAGATATAATTGCTATTACTACAAAACAAAGTGGTGATAATTT
This sequence comes from Gouania willdenowi, assembly GCF_900634775.1. NCBI lineage: Eukaryota > Metazoa > Chordata > Actinopteri > Blenniiformes > Gobiesocidae > Gouania > Gouania willdenowi. The sequence continues at coordinate 12,661,975 of NC_041050.1, forward strand.
AGGGCGTTTTTGTATCAGCTGAGCAACCTTGGTTTGGGAACCTTGATGTGAGAAGTCTGATTGATGAATGTGTCCTCTATGGGACAGCGTTTACAGGCCTTTCAGATGACAGATGGCGTTACTCAGTCGGCAGCAGCTTTAGTGTTGACGTCATGAGGTTAAAATTAATTAAATCACATAAATACTGTTGGGAAAATAACTCTCGCTTTTATGTAATTTTTTTCTACACTTTGTCTTTTTAGTTTTGGTGCATACATAAGGTGTACAATTTGCTACTGTATATTCTACCCCAGTGCTTCCCAAACTGGGTTACGTGTATCCCTAGGAGTACTTGAACACCTCTCAGAAGGTACACGGAAACATTTGTTTATATTTACATTACAGATTTATATTTTTTTATTTTTTTTTTACATGCACACAGACAGACTTTTTCCCTCATTCATTGATAATTGTTTTTGGCACAACTCTTTAAAATACACCGAAAGGTGATAAGTTCAAATTCTAAAACGAGCAAAACATCAGAAATAAATTAATAAAAAGGCCTAAATTCAAGGTTAATGTTAGACGAGACACAGAAAAGAGTTTAGACGAGTCTCCAGACACAAATAAATGTGAATAATAGTAATTAGATAGTGGCCGAGCAAGTCAACTGGTAACAAACAAGCCTGACATCTATCTATCTAGCTATAAACCAAGGAATCTCCATCTGTCTGTGGCTCAAATATCTCTGCAGTTCAGGGACAGACAGAGCTGAGACTTTCAACATGGCTGCTGCTTGGTTCAATGGTGTGCAACGTCGGATTTGTTTGAACGCCACGCCGCACGGGAGCGGGCAATTTTAAGAACTGATGTTGACAGGTAGTAATAGTTACTCGGGATAAATTCAAACACCTCAATGTTCGGGGTGAGTATCGGCAAGGATGTTGCAATACGATACATATCACGATGCGATATCACGATATCACTTGCGATATTCTACCAAGTTAATATCATAATTAAACGTAGAGATGAAAAATTAAGTTGCTGTATATGTTCATCACAAGATATTGATCATTCAGAGGACAAATTCAGTCAAAACTATTTGCTTCAAAACATCATATTTATTATTTACAGTACTATTAGTGTTTTTGCACATTTTCACTGAAAAACAAAAATGCAGTTTTACACACTGCTATCATAAAATAAAGTGTAACAAGTAACCATTGCAACACACTGAAAGCCTTGTAACCACTGTAGGTGAGAACATAAAGGATAAAGTACCCTGAGTTACTGATAATACACAAAGATAAGTAAAAATAAATTGCAAAAAAAACAACTGTATATATTAAATCAATTTTTTAAAAAAAAGATTTAAAATCAGCACCCCAAAAATCGCGATATATCGTGAAATTGATTTTTTTTTTCACACCCCTACTCAATGGTGACTTTCTGTGAAATGTCTTGCCATAACACGTGTTTTATGAATTGGTGCTATACAAATAAATATTGATTGATTAATGAAGAATCAACAGAAGACAGTTCATTTGTAGCTCCAACTCTCTCTCTTATATATACATACGTCCTACGGGCACTGCACTAGTAAAAAAAAACAAAGATTAAAAAATGGAGCCTTGCCCTATGTGAATACAAACATCACTCCTCTCTTCAGTCTTTCGTCCTCCAGATGCTTAGAAAATAATGCTTCTTTCCATCTACCTACTGTAACATGAGCCTCCATCTTTTGCTGCTCCACTGGTCCCAGTTTGAGCTCTAAACCGGACGCTGCAGGTCACAGAATACAGTGAGAAAGTGGGTGATTGGAAGCACAGTTCCACAAAGCCAAATGGCTAAAAAGTGTTGGTGGCGGAGGAATGCATTAGATGAATGATTCGATTGTTTTCCTTCATTTTGGACTTTTCAATACGTGGGATCACATTTGAAACAGATGATACTGATCGTCCTCCTCACAGCACATTCATTTTCCTCCATTTTAGGCCCTGGAGTTAATGCCAAATATAATCACGGTGCACATCACCAAAGTAATTAACTGGGATCGTGCTGAGGGGGCATTTCTGCAAAAGCAACGTTTAGAGGAGAAAACCACTTCTGAGCAAAACAGAGGTGAAAGTAATGGATTACAAGTACTCCTGTTACTGTAACTGAGTTGCTTTTATGGGTACTTGCACTTTAACTTTACTTGTGCTTATGTACATTCAAAGCATTTCATTAAATTCATACACCCATCCATTAATGAGTAACTTATTATTTTTGTTTGATTATTTCTTTATTTCCATTTCATGGGTTCGTCATAAACTGATTTGTTTTTGTTTTGAATTGAATTCATTGGTGTCAATAATCATTTTGACAAACATTTTATTTCATACATATTCCTTTGTGGAAAATAAATTAAGCAGGGTTGGGGTCAATTCTAATTGTAATTGTGTAATTGATAATTCATTACAATTATGGCATAATTATAATTGTAATTGCAATTTAAAAAATCTGTAACTGTCTTAATGTAATTTGGTTTAGATAATTGACTTTGTTATTGAAATCGCCATGAAAATTCTATAAAAACTGTCAATTAGGTTTTAATGCTATACTGGGGAACCATGTTACAGTTTATGTACAGTTCTAGACATATGTAGTTAACAATCAATAAAATATGATCAATACGATTGCTACATTTTACCATTTAAAAATATATATAAATCTGGGGGTATACTGGCACACAGAAAAGGCTCAGACACCCACACCAAAAATAGTAAAACCTGTATTTTGATTGATTATGAAGCCTAACAAGGCAACCAATACATAGGAAAGAAATTATGATCAATATTTGTTTTTAGCATATTTTACAACTGATTTAGGACCCGTTATCATATGAGATGCTAACAGAACGCTAACACGAAAGGAAGGTTAACTTTTATGAGGTTATTAATTTCAGGCTCAGTAATTGTAAATAATTGTAATTGAACTTTAATATTTCAGAACGTTGACTTTCTGAGGATAAAAAGTAATTGTAATATAATTGTAATTGGAAAAAATGCTGATCACTGTTGTAGCTTGAGAGGAAAGGAATGGGTTCTGTACCTGTCAGACGCGCTGCCGCCGTGGCGATGACGCACACTGAGTCTTGAATGCGGTTTTGATGATTTAATAAAACAGACACTGGATGGATTCTTGCACACAGTGTAGCACAATGAACAGCATGTGATGGAGACCAGACGAGGTGAATGAAGCGAAGCGGTCAACAAAAAATACACGCCTTTTGAAATAGCCGCCCTCTACCACCTGTCATGTGACCTCGCCTCCCGTACGTTACCACAGCAACCAAACACAGTGTCACACATATACAAATATCCAACATTACGGCTCCTACAACTGTAACCATAATTGAACATGGATAATTGAAAGTAATTTTAACTGAAAAATTTAATTGACCCCAACCCTGAAATTAAGTTCCAAATGTACAAGATTTCGTCTCCTCTTTCTTTTTACGATTATTCATGAGATGTTTACTGTATGCAAAGGAACTGTGGCAAGATTCGTTCCCAAAAAATAAACATGGGGGGTGAAAGTAACTAGTAACTTTTACTTTGAGATAGGACTGGGCGGTATGACGAAAATGTATATGACAGTATTTTTCTAAATTCTAACTGTTTCACGGTATGTGACGATATTTATTTTTCGTCTTGCATAATCAGGTGTTCATAGCATTTTCTACTGGTTGAGAATCAGAATCATAATCAGAACAGCACATGGAATTTGACTTGGTAGTCAGTGCGCGGAACAAAAACACAAGCCAGCACATTAATAATAATAGTGATAAATATAGGTATAAGGGATAAATAAAGGATAGAGGATAAAGAAAAATAAAGATGAGTGAATATTGTAGAATAATTCCACACTGGTAGTAATAAAATGGATTTAAATGCTACATACTCAGTGGTGTGGTGGTTTCTTATGGTGAATAAGGTAGCGTTTTGTTTGCAGCTCCACCAGGACTTATTTCCGCGTTACAGGAATTACAAATTGCGATCCTTTGCTCTCTTTTTTGTGTATTACTGCCGACATGCTAAGCTAACCGTGCCTCTGTGTCCGTGAGTGTTGTTCTCCTGTAGCAGAGGCATGCGCACGCAGGCACACGCACACATGCTCACATGCAGCTTCAGAGCTTTCAATGGAGTCTTTTTTATCCATTTACACGTATGATTTACAACGCAGCTATCACCAGAGCGCTACTGTTTACCTTCCTATTTAGAAGTGCAACGTTGAAAAGGGTCCGGTCTGAAATGCGGCGCAGCGTAGCATTCCGAAAGTTGTGTAATCAAATACACCAGTTCGGCGGTACATGAAAAATGAATATCATAACACAAATTTATACCGGTATTCTGTATGAACCGGGTATACCGCCCAACCCTACTTTCAGTACTATTTAAATGAGCAACTTTTTACTTGTACTTGAGTATTTTATCTATGACTTAGTAGTACTTGCACTTGAGTACAATTTCAATCAAGTAACAGTACCTCTACTTGAGTACGATATATCAGTAATCTTTGCACCTCTGCGCAAATATTAGAAGTAAAGGAACGATGTGAGTCGATGCTGATGTGAAGATCAATGCCACTATTGGCATCTGCGTGGCAGGCAGCTGAGAGGTTAATCCGTCAGCTTCGATGTCCCACTGTGGGTTCAATAAAACAGTCAGAACCAGTGCTGCTCTGTCTCAGGCACACACACAGTCAGCACATCAGCAGGGAGCTGCTGGGAGCTGACATTGTGCTTTTTACTGCACACACTCCCGTTCACTTTCTCTTCTGTCGATTTCTGCCCTCGTCCCCCTACCCCTAACTGCAATCACTTTGTTGTTTATTAGATTTCAGCCATCTGTTTGAGCTCCAATTAAATGCTTGGAGGTAGTGAAACCCTCTTCATGAAGGAGTCTCCGGAGAGCACATCTCCCTTGCACGGTAACAGGCTTTCCTACATAAATAATGAGATTCAGATGCCAGCTGTGATATGGCCACACTCATGTTTTATATATCAGACTCTTGCCATCTATTGTGGATCTCTGCACAGGGACTGAGTGTTTCCTGTAAAAGCCCTCCGTCCACCGGTTTAAAGGTTATACGTACATGTTTAGGTGACTGAATTTGATTTGTCGTGGAGATGATGTTAAAAGGTGTTTCGTTCAAAATGAAGTGTCACCTATTGCCAGATAAAAGCTGTTAATCACTCCAGATAAAGCATCTGGCAGAAGTGAAAGGAGATATTTGGGGAAAATGCTTTTTAAATATCGGTGATATCTGTTTATAGAGATGAGAAGACGAGGCCTTTTAAATTTTATCAGTACATAAAGAAGCATGCCACATTAAAATAAATGAAAAAAATCTGGGCACTACGAGATTGAACTTGTAACATTTCGAGAATAATGTGGTAATTTTATGAGATTAAAGTTGTAAAATTTTGAGAATAAAGTTGTACATTTATGAGAATAATGTCCTATCTTAATATTGTAATTTTATGAGATTAAAGTCATAATATTTCAAGACTAAACACTTAAACAGGGAAATCTGAGGGCTATACCATTACGAGTCTTTTAACATAATACTTTTTTCTCATAAAATTGCAACTTTATTCTCAAAATACTATGACTTAATCTCGTAGTACTGAGATTTCTTTTTATTTCAATGTGGTCCTAATACACCGTCACAGACTAAAAAACAACTTGGTTTTAGTCAAAATGTAGTCATCAGGAATATTTCGCTTTTATGTTCTAGTTTTAATCAACTAAATGACATTAAGATTTTACTAAGTATAAGGCATTAGAGTTTATGCATAATACAAGATTCATTTACTATTGATCACCCTGATATGGGATGGTACAATCAGCTTACTTCCTATTGGATCACTGTCTTACGTCAGTGACCCTGATCATGGTACCATGATCATCTCGTCTCGTCTTGTACACCTGCTTTTTCCTCTACAGGGTCACAGGGGTTTCTGGAGCCTATCCCAGTAGACATAGGGCGAAATGCAGTGTAAACCCCCCTGAATAGCATGAATAAATGCCCTTCTAGAGACAAGTTGGGGGGTCACCAGTGGGACATGAACCCACGATCACTGCACTGAGAGGCACAATGCTCACCAGAGTGACTACCATGATCATTCACAGTTTAAAGATGCATAGTGCTGCGATGGACTGGCGCCCTGTCCAGGATGTACCCCCACCTAGTGCGCAGTGCGAGCCAGAGATAGGCACTGACAAACCCCCGCCACCCTGGAATAGGACAGAGCGAGTCTGAAAAGGGATGGATGGAAGATGCATAGTCACCAACAGGAGGTGCTGTAGAACCATATCAAAGAGCCAAACATTGTTTTTTTTTGTGACAAAGCTGGCCTGAGACAGGCAGAACATAACAGGTCAAGTCATTACTAAGAACTAGTGCAGTGCCCGTAGAAAGTATGTATTGCTATTTACAGGATTCAGTTTAATATTGGCAAATGACACACACACCCACGGACCTCGACAAACTGAACAGGCCTCGCCAGAGCATGAAGCAGCAGAGCTTTGCTAATCATGCGTGGATCATTATAAAGTTAATTTTTTCACTCAACGTCCTGAATAGTGGAGATAGAACAGCTGTGGAATTAACCGCTGGCTTTGATTGACCAAAGTACGGACTTCTATCTCCTTTCTCCGCTGCTCTCTCTTCTAATTAATATTGGAAATATTATCGCCAGATATTCAGAAACAAATGCATTAGATCCTCCTAACAACAACTCGCTGCTCATTTTTTAGACACCTCTGACTCACATGGATGAAAAATACCATCTGCTCCCGCTGATGTGGGTAACGGGAGCTTCGTGTGCAGCTCTGCCTGCATCTATACTCGGGGGTGTTTGTGTTCAATTTTTCTTTCTTCAGAAGAAACATTTAAAAGCAACAGGAGATGGGTGGGGGGTCTCGTCCGTTTCTTCAAGCAGCAAAAGATCTAAATCTCAAATCTGAAGCAAGTTATGGCTGCTTTGAGTGTTACCGACTAAATCAAACAGTTTTTAGATCTTTTACAAATAAACGGAGGCATCAAGGGTTTTCTCACGAAGGATGATATTGTGTACACTGTCATTCACCACCTTTAGAGCATTTAAATCACCCACCCACTTTAACAGGGATAACAGTCAATATATCGCCATGGCAACAACTCTTCTTATCCTAACAACTGCCACGTCGCCCACAAAGGTCCCACGGCAACCGTCACCAAGCAACCCCCTCCCTCTTCTCAGTTTCTCTATTTAGGGAGTCAAGGAGGAGGAGGAGGAACCTACAGTGATGCTGAGGAAAAAAAGAACACATAACATAACATAACATAACATGGTCTTGTAGATTTGTGATCAACTATGGTCACTTACTGAAGCGATGGTAAGAAAATGTCTCTCACAGCTAGAACACGCCTCAGTCGTGAGGGGAATGACATGTCCTATCTGCCTGAATATGAGGCTTTTAAAGAATACACGGTGGGATGAACGACATGCATCGTATACAAAGAATGAAAAGGTTTTCTGATTAGCTCATTCAAGGGGTTGTACGTGTTATTTTTCTGGTAAATCACATTTCCTCAGATACTTTTAAAACCCGTGTTAGATTCTGAATTGAGTGTCAAAGTGACCATATGGGTGAAAGAAGGTCAGTGTGTATGTGTTTCAGCCCTGCAATGAACTAGAGACATGTACAGGGTTGTAACCCAACATGCATACTGTTACATCAATGCTGAACAGAATAAACAAAAGTACAGTAGTTGATAAAATGTTACTGTAACTTTGGGAGCTCCCAAAAAAGTCGAAATGACAAATAATATAATAACTTACAAAATAAATCCCTATTACTTTTGATATATTTAACACGATTTATTCTCAAAGGCCACTTAACATTTCTTTTAATGATTGAAATAATATAAATTTGACAAGTCTCAATGACACAGAATAACTGTAACATTCATATGTATATGTAATAGTCAAAATCAAACTATGGGGGGAAAAAATAGTTTCTGTGAGAAAAAAATTCTGCCTCAAATTTTACTTTCAATCTAATAAAACTTTGTAGTTCCAGCATGATTCTTTTTGTCTTCTTTCTGAATAATATGTTACGGTTTCATTTATTCAGACTGTTACTTAGGAAATCCACTTGACATGTTTTGACTGTCAACTTCCAGTCTTCGTCAGAGGTGTCTGCTGATCGCTTTGATGTGATCAGTGATTAAATGAAACCGTAACATATTAATAACACTGCAAATGTTTAAATTGTCCTAACCATTATTCGGTGTACAAGGTCAGCTAGAAAATAGTTTTTCTGTTCCTCGAAACACAACAATTACAGGAACATTTCTATGGTTTTTCTAACCCCAGGACAAAGTCCTGAAAGTAGAATGTGTCTCAGAAAAGAAGAAAGTGTTGGATTTACTGTTAAATAATCTCATCTGTACTGTCACGTGTTGTATTGTATCTTCCTGTAGATGTCAGAATTGTTTCTTTTTATACACGTAACCTCTAACTCCTCTGTTATGCAATGGAACTGAGCTGCCTCCAGTTGTTCCACTCAACAATAATTTACAGTAATCAGCTCCTGTCGGTCGTTGGCACAGGATGTCCTGCCTAAAGAAAGAATGGTGTGAGGGCAAAACAACAGGTTCAAATGTTTCCTTGTTTCTGGAGGATTTGTTAGTTTTATTTTTTACGATAACAGTAACTCAGTATGCCAGTGCCAGCTCATTCAGGGAGGCATGGACGACACACCCAAACCAGTATGAATATGTCAAGTATGCACAGATATTATGACATCTAAACTATTGAGTAATTTTAGAAAGAACGAAAAAAAGACTTTTGTATCAATTTTTTTCATTTTGGTGTATTCTTTCCTTGAATCCTGACTCCTTGTGGCTCAATATAACTCATGAAAAACATTAAGTGTGTGTGGAAGGGGTGTGGCCAACAGAGAGGAAGTGTTGTCCTGAATACACGACTGGAGTTATTCATCCAAACACAGTTGACGTGACTGAGACTGGCTGGAGTCAAAGCTGCTTTACAGGACACAAGGACGCAAAGAGGATATAGAAACTGGATTTTCTGGACTTTTCTGGATTATCATTTGTTGTTCTTGCTGTGCAGTTTACACATAAATTTCATTTGGGTGAGAATTGTTTATTTTCAAGACGATTCCTGCATTGGCACTGCCTGAACGCATTTGCAAAGTACATTTCCAGTTTATGAATCCTTTTCCTGTGGGAGGTTTGTTTAGTGTGGTTTAGTGACTGCTGACTTCAAAATATTGTTTACTACTTGTGCTTTTGTCACACAAAGGGACTGCAGCTGTGTTTAAGCATGTTTAAGGCTTGGCCGTGCTTGGTAGTACATTAACTAATCCTATGGACTCTTACCATTTCACCATGGAGACAGAGATTGTTTTCATCAGTAAGTAAAAAAAAAAACGTTCATCATGAGTTTCGCTAAACGATGGTTAATTCCACAACGCTCAGTGCTTTACAAGTAAGTCCTTATTATCATGTTTTTAGGGCCTGTCATCTACTTTGTGACTTAGTGTAGCTATTTATCATGTTTGTATTCTCTCTGTAGTGTGGAAGGGGACTCTCCATGTCCAGAAACAGGCACACAAGCATCTTACCTTCGAGGCCCAGAGCGCTACAGTGACAGTAGCAGCCGGGGCCCCACATGTGTGTCAGCGTCCAGCTCGGCCAGCTTAGCCTGGGCACTGCGGACACGCCACCAACCTGCAAGTCTCGCCCTACGCAAGCAAGAAGAAGAGGAGAACAAGAGGTGCAAGGCCCTGTCCGACAGCTATGAACTGTCTACAGATCTCCAAGATAAGAAGGTATGAGTCACTCTTTACTTATAGACCACGTTCATAAAACTAAATATGCACAAAGTCTTTACAAATAGGCCAACCAACGTACTAACCAGATTATTTGCATTTCCTGAATAAAAAAAGTGAGGATACATGTGCTCAAATGCACGGCTGAACGTTGCAAGAAGGAATGCAGAAGAAATGTTAAAATAAGTTGCAAAACATTGGAATAGGCTAAAACATGTTAGGGGAAAAGTAAAGAGAGTTGAAATTAGATTAAAAGGCTGGGAAAAGGTGAAAAAACCTGAAATAGGCTAAAAAAAAAAAAAAAAAGTTTAAACAAGTTGGAAAAAGTTGGGCGAAAATGTGGGAAATGTGGCAAAACAAAAAATTGAAATGCGTTGGAAATAACTGAAACATTTTAAAAGTTTAAAAAAGAAAATGTTAAAATGGTTTGAAATAATATGTTATGGTTTCATGTATTCAGACAACTTTTTCAGGAAATTGAAAATAAATAAATCGTCCTGGGTTTACAAATTACACTAACATCACACATTATATAAAGCAACATTTCTAACTCTACTGTTTCCCCAAAACACAAATATCATGATTGCAATAAAACTTTCTCCACTTTGTTTCTTGCTTTTTTCCAGGTGGAGATGTTGGAGAGAAAGTATGGTGGCTCTTTTGTGAGTCGCAGAGCAGCAAAGACCATCCAGACGGCCTTCAGACAGTATCGTATGAACAAGAACTTTGAGCGCCTCAGAAGCTCTGCGTCGGAGAGCCGCATGACCCGTCGCATTATCCTGTCCAACATGAGGCTCCAGTACTCGTTTGATGAGCGACAGCCTCAGCAGCAGGCCCAGACTCAGACCAACTTCACACACAGTGTTGCCATCGGACCACCTCACTCCCCAGATGTAGATCGCACCGGGGATTACACCCACCTAGAGGACTCCTTTTCTAAACAGGTCAGCTCTGTTTCTATTCTTTAATATTTATTTTTACACACTTATACTCACTGTTTCTAACTGGTAATAGATTCTGCTTGTAATTGCAATTTTTTCACATCAATATTATTCAAAGCAGTTAATATATTTTCCCTTTGTACTCTTTTTTAAAACCTTTTAAATTAAAAAGAATGACCTAATGATATCTCTTGCACCTTATTCTTTGTATTATTCAAGATTTTTGAGGACTGAAAACTTTTCAGCTGAGGTCGGAGTAGGAGCCATTCCCCTTTCTAGACGATGAAACAAAGTTTGCTGACCCCAGTCAGGTTGAACTAAAACAACTGTTTAAAAAACAATTTACTCATCCATAAGTTTGTATTAGGTACCAAACCTCTTTCTGCAACTTCCTGGACCATTAGAAGAGCTGTTTTTAGTACTAAAATATGTCAAAGTTGACACTTCAATGCTTTTTGCTGGTGTGAGATGCTAAGTGCATTCTAGTGTTGAGTTTAACAAGAAGCAGAGGGGAAATATTTTAGAAAGCACTGACAAACAAGCAGGAAAACAAGTTATTAAAGTCAATAAACCGCCTTTCCAACTTTCCTTCCACTGAAGCTGCTTACGCAGGATTTTTTGCTTGAAGAAGAAAGAACTATCTGTTCAATTATAAACAATAGTCTTCTCTGTTTATCATGTTCTTCCAACAACCTAGAAATGTAGAATAGGTTAAAAACTGGACTGTAATTTGATCGTAAATACAAAATCTAGTGCCCACCTCCATTTGAGTATTAAGTACTCTACTCTTTTCTCTTTAGGTCAAGTCTTTGGCGGACTCCATTGATGATGCCCTTACCTGCCGTGCGGATCGTGATGACTCCCAGGAGGACAGCAGGGAGGGTGGAGGGATTGGGGAGGACTTTGGGGAGTGTGTGTGGAGCAGCAGCAGCAACCCCTCCTCCCAAAGAGGTTTGGGGGAACGAGGTCGAGGACCTGGGGGGGGACTGAGCATGCACGGCGACAGCACAGCTACATCATACAGTGATGTCACACTTTACATGGATGATGGTATGCCCTCCTCTCCACTGTCTCTTGACCGCGCCCCCAGCAGCACAGATACAGAGTACTGGGGCCCCGGTGGAGGCGTCGGAGGAAGAGAGGACAGCAGGGACACTGAGGGAGGGGGTAGTAGTAACAGTCGGCGGAGCACTCCTTGCACAGAGTGCCGGGACTACCGACTCAGGGGCGCACATCTCCCTCTGCTCACTATCGAGCCACCCAGTGACAGCTCAGTGGACATGAGTGACCGATCGGACCGCGGCTCTCTGAGCAGACAGCTGGTCTATGAGCAGGACCCCAGTGTGGGTGCAGGCTCCCCTCAGGGCACTCTCAAACACTCCCCGAACGCAAGCACTCGTCCTACCTCCACGGCAGCCGCCCAGGGTCAGACCCGAGCCTCAGGCCGCCCCATACCCACTCACATCCCGCACCAAGTGGCTGCACACCACCACCATCACCACCACTTGATCCACCACCACCAGTATCCCGACACACCTTCGTCGTCATCATCCCCGCAGCAGCCTCCCACCACCCCACTGTCCTCCTCGTCCTCCACGGCGCTGCCCCCTGGTGGCCTAGAGCAGGTGTGCTGCTCGGATGGAGATAACGATTCACTCAACTCTACCACCAACTCCAATGAAACGGTCAACTGCAGCTCAGGCTCCTCGTCTCAGGACAGTCTGCGGGAGCCACTGCCTCCACTGGGCAAGCAGACGTACCAGAGAGAGAGTCGACACAGCTGGGATTCTCCACCTTTCAACAGTGACGTGGTGCAAAGACGGCAGTACCGAATCGGCCTCAATCTCTTCAACAAGTACCAACACCAAACTAATGATAACAGCATCCTCTATCAGGTGAATTTCTGCATCAGTTGCATTGGAAAAGCTAATGGTCATTGTTGTTGTGCAACAGGAAACCAGAGAAGGGGATCCAGTACCTAATAGAGAGAGGTTTTGTATCTGACACCCCTGTTGGGATCGCTCGCTTCATTTTGGAAAGAAAAGGCCTGAGCCGGCAGATGATTGGAGAGTTTCTGGGAAACAGGCAGAAACAATTCAACAAGGATGTCTTAGAGTGAGTATTTTCCATTCTACATATATTTAGCATCAGGGTTGGGGAGAATTATAATTGTAATTGCGTAATTGATAATTATGGTGTAATTATAAATGTAGTTCTAATTTAAAACATTTCGTTAAATTGTAATTGAGTTTCGATAATTGACTTTGTAATTGTAATTGCCGTGAAAATTCTATAAAAATGTCAGAAAGATGCAGGTCTTCGTACAGATTAACCAGCAGCAAGTGACTTTAAGACTCAATCAATGAACAGTTATAGGCTGTTTCTTACCTGGCACCTGTGCTGTGTGTGTCTCAGCTGTGTGGTGGATGAAATGGACTTCTCAGGTATGGACCTCGATGATGCTCTGAGGAAGTTTCAAGCTCAGATTAAAGTTCAAGGAGAAGCACAAAAGGTAGAGAGACTCATAGAGGCTTTCAGGTTTGTATTTATTGACCAAAAAAAAAAAATTGTTTTTGGACTTCTGTGTTCAAGCTGCATCTTAACCTGTTCTTTCTCTCCTCAGTCAGAGGTATTGTGTGTGTAACACCACGCTGGTTCGACAGTTTCAAAACCCAGACACAATCTTCATCTTGGCTTTTGCCATCATCCTCCTCAACACAGACATGTACAGTCCCAACGTCAAAGCTGAGAGGAAGATGAAGCTGGATGACTTCATCAAGAATTTGAGAGGTGCCGCTGGACGCAGCAAACACACACATACGCGGACTCACACACACGCACACACACACGTGTATATGCATCATTCGTATGTCCATCATTCAAAAGTACTCAATCAGTCAATCATCCATCCATCCATTATCTGACCCGCTTTTATTATTTTCAATCAATGTGTGCGAATGCTGGTGGATTTCAGTTTTCCTTCAACTGAAAAACTGCCCTTTGTTTTTTATTATGTATATTAACCATAATGTGAGCTGTATATTCTTTCAACAGTGAAACAAGATTGACAATACTGTAAATAATGGCTTCATACTATATTTTTTACATCTCATGTGAATCAGACAATAAATGATGAAATCCACATGAATGTTGTGAACAGATAGAACCTGTCAAAGGAGAAAAGGATGTCTGTAACAGGAACAACCAGAAACCACATGACTGAAAATGAAGCTGAGACAGTTGATAATGAAGCAGCCTCAGGGCAGCAAAAGCCACACCCACTTTTAAAGTTGTTATTTCACAGAATTGACAGGAGGAATGTCCTACTTTGAACGTTTTTGTCGGAGCCTGTTAATCTGTCTCTAATATAAACGCAGAATTACGTCTTTAGTTACGTGTATGCAAATCATTTTGGCATGAAAAATATTTCAAGCTTTTTTTCTCTTGCAAATAAAAAGAAATTGAGTAAAAATAAAGGTAGCGTTGAAACCTCCAAATACTCCACAATCACAATCCTTAATCATTAACTTACTCATATCTTGACAAATGCTGAATCACTAAATTTTCATTGGATAAAAACCTAGATGGACGTTTATACATCATTTGCTGTCCTCTACGGGCAATACTAAAACATTTATTCATTGTTTCTGCCAGTCATTCATTTTTTTCTCATTGGTTTATGTTTACATCAGCACTCATGTTTAAACATTGCTTAGGTACGGTAATCTATTACTTTGCTAAATAGTTTGAACTCTGTATGGTACTCACAGTGTCTCAGTCAACATCACTTCCTATTTCCTGCCATTCAAGGGGTCGACAATGGTCAGGACATTCCCAGGGACCTGTTGGTTGGAATTTACCAGCGGATACAGAAATGGGAGCTACGTACCAATGATGACCACGTGTCCCAAGTGCAGGCAGTAGAAAGAGTCATTGTGGGTAAAAAGCCTGTGAGTGCTTGTGTTTGTTTTTTTAAACACATTTCAACTTTGTAAGAATTCCTCACTGAAACCCAGGTTTAATTGTGTATGTGTGCAGGTGCTGTCTCTTCCTCATCGCAGATTGGTGTGTTGCTGCCAGCTTTATGAGGTGCCTGATCCCAACAGACCTCAGAGGACAGGAGTGCACCAGCGAGAGGTCTTTCTCTTTAACGACCTGTTAGTGGTAAGGCACACCTTTGATATGAAAGGAAATGTTTCAAGATTAAAGGCAGAGGAGTCTATGATTATTGAAAAAAATGCATTTCATGTTGTAAAACAGGTGACCAAAATCTTCCAGAAAAAGAAAACCTCAGTGACCTACAGCTTTAGACAATCTTTCCCTTTGGTTGAAATGCAAGTGCACATGTTTCAAAATTCCTGTAAGTATTTGTTTGCCTTAGTCTCTTTCAAAAATTCCACAATTATCTTCTTTCAAGCGTTTTGGTTGTATGTGTTGGCATCAGATTACCCGCATGGCATCCGCCTGACGTCAGCAGTACTTGGTGGAGAGAGGAAGGTTCTCATCGTCTTCATGGCACCCAGCCAGCAAGACCGCACCCGCTTTGTTAGTGACCTCAGGGAGAGTATCGCTGAAGTGCAGGAGATGGAGAAATACAGGGTTGAATGTAAGTCCCCCATCTGCTGGGTCTCCCTGTGAACTGCAGCTCTCGGTGTGGAAAGATTAAACATGGCTGACTCAGATTGCATGATGCTGTCACAGTGCGTCACTGCAGGAATGTACAGTGGAGCTTATTATTAGTGTATCAATGTATTGCGTGCGCATTGATTAGTACTACACTTTCAGTCTGTAAAGATCTGAGGATGCTTGGTTTTTCAGGTAAATGTCAGGGTAACAAATGGAAAGAGTCGTAGACCAGTTTCCATCAGGGCTCATACACAGTGCAGACAATCTCAAACACATTTAGATACAGATGCAGATTTGTGCACTCTTTAACATGTAAGATACCAAACGTCTCAGAGGAAATTCTCTAAGTCATGGTGAAGTTTAGCTGCGGTATTGCAAGGATTTTCACATAATAGTACATAACAACAGCCCACAGAGAGAGCAAACATCCTCCAAGCGCCAAATCTCCTCTTTGCCAGATATTGGCAGTTAACTGGATCAGTGATCCTGATCATGGTACAATAATTATTCCCACTTTAAAGCCTTGGAAGAAATTTCAATCCTCATAATCCTAATAATGATAGAGTAGGCCCAAATGTATGGGCAACACCCTGAAAAGTCGTATTGAAATGCACAATGAGGATCCGATGTGAATGAAATTTTAGTGGGGGGAAATGAGGAAATACAACTGAGTCAAATTTCACAAAAATCAGTCAATTATGAACGAAAAAACAGATTCATAGGGATTTAAAAATGTTTTAAACTGATCCGGAATCCGTTTAAGGATCCGGATCGCCTCCAAAATGTAATGGACTCTTCCATGGCATATAATCTATCTTTGATTTAAAAAGATTTCAAAATCTGTTTGGTACTTTTGACGTAATCCTGCTGACAGAAAGAAAAAAGCAAAAATACAGAAAGCACTCAGAGAGCGCAGACCTCTGCCACGTCATAGCAGACCCCCCAATATTCCATTGTCACCAAAAGGTTACAATCAGGAAACTCTGTCTCTATCTGCAATGGACTGGCTCCTTGTCCAGGGTGTACCACCGATGACAGCTGGAGATTAGCACAAGGAGACCCTCGCAGCCCTGAAAAGGAGCAAGCGGGTTGAAAAATGGATGGATGTAACAACATATATATGACCAATAAAGACAATAGCCCAAATAAAATGACATGTCCAAGTTAAATGTAAAGAACATCAGTCAGTTACGAACCGAGATGATGATGAGAGTTGGGGATTTTTTCATTTTTAAAACCGATCCAGATTCAGAGTATTGCTAAATTTATCCCCTGGAGACAAATAAAGTATATCCTGATCCAGATCATCTGCAAAATCTAAGCACTTGTTCTTTATCCTTTGAATATTTTCTGAACATTTCATCAAAATGTGTTTTTAGTTTTTGATTTAGACTGTTCACTGACAAACAAATAAAATAAAATAAATAAATACATGCGGAAAAACATAACGTCCTTGGCAGAGATAATAAAAAAAATACAGATAAAGTTTATAACTAACTTGGTGGAGGTAATTAGATTGCATAAATTGGCATGATTAAAGAGCTCCATATTCTTTTAAGTAATTAGTCTTACAATAAACTTGTCGTTTTTTAAATTCTGTATAACAAAGTCCAAGCTCTTTGTAAGTCCTTCTTTCAATAAGAACTAAATTATGATGATTATGTTATTCCTCCTGACTAGAAGTACCTAGTTCCTTATTTAAAGCCTTTGGAGATATTAGCTATTAATAGGACATTTCCCTGATTCTTTATTTGGCCTGGGGTTGTGTACCTCATTCTTCTTTACATCTTATTTTGAAACTCCCCTGTGTTTTATGTTCATTTACAGCCGAGCTGGAGAAACAGAAGGGTGTGATGCGGCCAAGTTTGCTGAGTGGAGGTGTGGTTGGAGGAGGTGTAGGTGTGAAGAGTGATATTGTGAACGGAAGTCTGGGAAGGACAAGCTTTGATGACAACTGCTCGATGGGCGAGGGCCTCAAAAGAACGGCGCTCAGCTCATCTCTCAGGGACCTTTCAGACACAGGTAAGACCCTGTCACCTTCACCTTGTAGGTTTTTTCACCCAGGATCAGTAAGGGATGCATGATTATGCTGCTGTCACTTCATTTTTTTTCCTTTTCTGACACAGCTTATGCAAACTTCAAACAAATGTCAATAAGCACTTCAGTCTTTTGCTTTTTACTAACCCAATTCTTCCTGGTGGGGTGCAGGGAAACGTGGTCGCAGGAACAGTGTTGGTTCTCTGGATAGTACAATGGAAGTAAGTCTCTGTGTAAAACCAGATTAAGTCATATTGCTAGCAACTGACTTGCTTCCCCCCTTGTTGGTTACCCCAGCATGAGCTTCCCTTAGAGCACACGTGTCAAACTCAAGCCCCGAGTGCCAAATCCAGCCCTTTAGAGCATCCATTTCGGCCCTCAGCAGTAAGCACAAAAGTCAGAGAAACCATGAATCATTGTGTAAATTACCAACTAATTCATTTGTCAATACCTCAGCTAGATATCTCCAAATTAATAACACAAATTGAATGAAACTCCGCAATATTAGCAGAGCTCACATTTTTGTCATGCTTATAACACATGATGGCATTCATTTTTTATCTCAAATTATTAAAAGAACTCTCAATATTTCCAAAATCCTGCCATTTTCTTCTAATTATTCCACAAAATATTCCCAAATTACATAAAAATGGGTCACAAAATCAAAAAAATTGAAAGTGAAGATCCTGCAGGGAGGGCGCACAGTGACAGTGGTTAGCACGTCTGCCTCACAGCAAGAAGGTCTTGGGTTCAATCCCTGGGGTGGACACTTGTGTCCCTTCTGTGTGGTGTTTGCATGTTCTCCCCGTGTTGTGTGGGTTTCCTCCAGGTACTCCGGCTTCCTCCTACAATCCAAAAACATGGTTGATTGGAGTCTGTAAGTTGTCCATAGGAGTGAATGTGAGTGTCAGTGGTTGTTTGTCTGTCTGTGTGTTGCCCTGCGATTGACTGGCACCCTGTCTAGGGTGTACCCCCACCTAGCGCCCAGCGTGAGCCGGTGATAGGCACCGGCAGACCCCCGCGACCCTGAAATAGGACGAAGCGGGTATCCTATTGATGGTATCATGCAGGGGTTGATATCTGTCACGTATTGCTTTGATATTATCTGTGCCATACATATTTTATAATTTATTCATACGTAGAAGTGCAAACTAGAGCACAACAATGATTAAAATACTCATTTTCCCACGTAAATTCTGTGGCCCACTTAATATAAACGGCTGCATATTTGGCCCCTGAACTAAAATGAGTTTGACACCCCTGGCGTAGAGTGCAAAATTTGCATGGCCTAGTGTTGTCACAGAGGTTTGTGTTGATTTGTTGTCAGTAAACAGACCTCCAGTGATTTTTCTAACCCTTGGTTCTACTTCTTCTTCTCAGGGCTCCGTCATTAGCAGCCCACAGCCGCACCAGCGCTACCCAGTGGCGACTGTGCTCTCCGGCTGCTATTCAACAGAAGATTTCCGGCCTCACCGCCCCATCCTGAGCCCCGGATCGGGGGTGGGGGGTGGGCCGGGGCAGCAACATACCACTGCTGGGACAGGAGTTGGGGGAGTCTCCAGCAGTGTAGAGAGAGCAGGAGTGGGGAGTGGCCCTGGGGGGAGCAGCAGCAACAACAGCGGCTCCTTCCTGGGTTCACTATTCGGCAGCAAACGCGCCAAACCACCAGGGCCCCTTATTCCACCGGGGCCACCTTACCCCGCACCTGTACCCCCACCGACTACGGGAGGACCCCCTCCTCTCTCCCCTTTATCCCTATGTCAGTTGGAGGGGGGGGCTTCCAAGATCCAAGCTTTACACGCACAGTACTGTCACACAGGCAGCGTGCTGCCCCCACCACCTTACTATCATCACCATCGCTACCACATGCAAAACGTCCCGTCTCCTTTACAAGGAGTGTCCCCTCATTCCATACAGAGAGGCCCACTACCCTGTCGTCCACCGGTTGGCCTACCGCAAGCTCCGCACCCGCCGCTGGCCCATCTCTCCCAGCTCTCCCAGCATGGGCTTCCGGGCCGATATACCAACATGGTAGTGGGATGTCCCCCACCCCTTTCTCCTCTCTCCCAACATTCCCAGAACCCATCGTTTCCCCTCTTCCACCACGCGCAGCCAACACACTGCACCAGAGGGGGCGCAGGCTCTGGTACCAAACCTCCCCTCACGTTGTCACACTCCCACCCCCACCCACACGCACACTCCCAAACCCATCCCGGCCACGTGCACACACCACACCCAGCCAGCCACTCCACCCACCAAACACACTTCATATTCGGCACTCTGCCCCACAACCTGCCGTCCGCCACCGTCAATGCGCATCACGCAGCGTCCGCCGCCCAGTATCTGCCCCAATACCCTCCTCTCTCCTCTATCCCCCCTCCCCCACCACACTCCCCTTTACCCCCCCCTTCGTCCCCCCTTACCCCTCTTACACCTCTCTCCCCTCACCCCCCCCAGCACCCCGGGCAGCCTCAGCAGGGGCAGCAGGGGACAGGAACTGGAGCGACAGGCACAGGGGGCAGCTCCAAATCCAAGCCTATCAACCGGATAAGCACCGTAGTGTGAGTAGATCGTGGAGCTCCAGAAACCAGAGGTCCGACGACAGATCAGAAGAGGGGGGCCGGGTGAGGGCAAGAGCCAAGTCTGCCCGGACAGAGAGTAACAGCAGCAGCATGGGTGACAAGAGAAAACGCAGTCTGCTCCGCCTCTGTTACTTTCACCTTCGATTCCCACACATGTAGGTGGAGATAAGTGCAGCTAGAGATGAACAGCGCACATGGTTGAATCCTCCCGCACTAACAGAACGACACACACAAACACATTTCCATGTGCAATCAAATTAAGTCTATAGCCATATAAGATGAAATGTAACTAAATCTATATCTTGGTATAATGCCTCAGTTTTAATTGTTTGAAGTCTAGTTAAGTCTGTATGAGATTATTTACATGTACAGTATTGAGATGTGACAATGTGACAGTGGACCATAGACATCCAGCTGCCGGGATATAAATAAATACTGAACAACCAAATCCATTCTAGTTACGTTTGGCATTAAAACAGCAGTTTGCTGCTAAAAAAAGGTCCTTAGACTTTTTGACTTTGCAATAACTTTTCTTGGCTTGCTGATGTTTATTTTGCTGAATGGCGGATGGATTTTTCCACTCAAAAAACCCTCACATATGTTGCTTTGTATCAAACTTGTACAACCAACGCACAGCTTTCTGCTGGTCTTTTACTACACAGGACTTACCAGGTCTGGTTTGGGAATTAATAATAGAAATAATGATATTTTTTGAATGTTTCTGAAGCTTCTTGCTGTATTGTTGATATTATATCAATACCCGCTATTAGTATTATGAATATTGTCCAACAATTGTTTTGAATAGTGAATGAATCAATCAGCAGATGTTTGTACATGGTTATAGAGATTATATGCACATATGAAATCCCACTGGAGGGTATTCTTACACGTGAAGTGTGATTTATTTTCATATTTTCATTCCATTTATATTTTCAAAGCATTATCAACAGTTAAAAAAATTAAAGAGGTTTTGTTTCTGTTCATTTAGTTTGGACACTGACTCATCTTTTTTTTTGTCTAGAAAGTTGCCAGCAGAAGTCGCTAAGCTTTGTAAATGCTCTGAATAACAAATGGTGAACATGGAGAAATGATCGGCGATAAAGTGTTATATTTAATAGTGGAAGTTAGTGGCACAGGCTGTAAGCTAGAATGTTGTGCATATAAATCCAAGGAGAGTTTGCATGTTCTCTCTGAGTGAGTGTGGGTTTTCACTGGGTAGTCCAGTTTCCTCTCACGGTAAAAAAAAAAAAAAAAAAACACATAAGAGCTGACATTTGGGTCAACACAGAAAGACAATCACACACATTCTCTCCTATGGCCAATTTAAACACTAAATATCTTAACATATATATATATATTGTTATCGTGGGAGGAAAGAAGCATGAAAAGTCCAAAGGATTAAACCCAGGGCTTTCTTGCTGTTAGGAAAACGGATTCCCGGTGCTGTTTTATGAGCCATATTTATTTATTTTTTATTTTTTATTTAAAAAGGTTTATTTAACTCCCAAGTCATATAAAAAGAGATGCACATGATTGCAGATATTGAAAAACTATAATTGTGCTACAGTAGATATTGTTCCCCTCCACTGACAACCATTAGATTTAGTCATTGTGTGTTTGGTATGTTTTAAACAAAGCACGCTTTTTACATGAGGTTTTGTGATTTTGCACACGTGATGTCTTAAGTCAGAAATGGCCTTCTTATAAGCCTCTCTCTCCTGACATTTTGAAAAAATCTCTTATTCTCTTATCACGCTTTTTATGCCTGTTCACTTCGCTGAGGGCTATACTTGTTAAGAAGAAAAGTAAAATTTAAGAATGTGAAATAGCCGACAAATACACACTGTTTTCCCTGCTCTCTTTTATTTTCCTGTGGGCTTTGTGTAAGTGTAATCCTTTCTGGCTACTGCAGTTTTTAAAAGTTTTTAATGTTATGAATAAGCACTGACATAGATCACCTTCAGGGTTTGGAAAGCTGCATTTATTTAATGAATCAGGAGAATGTGGATGACAAAAAGTACATGTTGAAAATACAATAATGCCAAAAAAGGGTGTCTAAATTTGAGTGAAGTGGTGAAAAAAGAAAAATGAAGACAGTTCAGGGTTAAGTGAAGAATGTTAAATTTAGATTTACAGCGTTGGCTCAACTTTTTGTTTGATGGTGTCTATTTTGACTCTTCTTGCATGAGTATATCTGCACTTACTGAATAGATTGTACTGTAAAAACCTGAATGTACATATTACACTATACATAGGCTTTTAATTATACATATGGGATGAGCCAGTCCCAGTCTGTATTCAGGTGTGTGCATGTGAGTGCCAATAAATGTACATAAGAAACAAGGACATGGATAGAAGACATTGGCCAAAAGGAATACCAACTATCAACTTCTTTTGCTTTCCTTATGATTTACGACCGAAGGTGAGAGAATGAGTTACAGTGATATAAATAACATCCTAAACAGTTCATGTCAGTGCATATTATTATTTTAAACAAGTTCCTTTACATTTTTCTTTGTGCGTGTATTATGTGTGCTGAAAGAATAGCGAAATGAGATGTGAATATTTATTGCTTCTGATAAATAAAAGTGTCCTTGCAGTGCACTGATTGGAGTGCGTGTGTGATCATTTCTGTGAATTTAAAACATGAAAACACCAAAGGACACAAAATAAGGAACAGTGTTATAGCGTCCAATTCATGACATGCCTTTTATTATTATTGTTATTATTATTATTATTATTATTATTGTGGCCTTTGTTCTTTTCTGTATGTTAGCTGCTTGCTTTGTTTCTAGGTTTAGGTTAAATTAAATTATGGTAAAAGTACTTGATAGATTTTAAATAGAACTTTATCCAAAGATAGACCTTATGCCATGGAAGATTTCATCAGATTTTAGACACGATCTGGATCAATATACTGATTCTGAATCAGTATCTTAACTCAGTTATGTCATGTTGGTTACCCCACTAGATTGAGCATTTCATCGCGATTTTACATTTATACTCTTACATAATACTTTACTTATTCATACATTAAAGCAGTGATTCCCAGGGTTACACATACTCCTCGGGATACAGGAGCACATTGCTGGTAGCACTCTGAAACACTTTCCGATCAATGAAAAAAATAATAGGAAAACATTCCTAGTTCCTTTTAGGCTATTTTTTGGACAAATTTACTGAAAAGTAACAATATTATTGCTAAATAAAATACTTACATTTCTTAAAATGTATTGAAACAGGATGAATTGAAGCTCTGGAGATCGTTTAATCACTCTTTTGGCTCTATTTTACAACGAAGATAGTATTTACTACTAATATTTATGAATGCACTTATTATTTTGAGTTTGTGGATTAAGAACAATGTTTGAGACACAGGAGGGAGTTCATGAGAGCCGCACGATACATAATCCAGATAATAAATATATGAAGAGGAGTTTTGGTGCTTGAAGGAGGTTTGCGCTCTCTAAGTGCTCTTGTTTTTGAATGTATTGTATATTATTACATAAAAGTAATTCTAAAATTTTAATTTCATTTGTTGAACAATAACTCATCTCTGGGCTTCTAAAGTCGTCAGGTCACATTTTCTATTATATTTTAATTGACTATACTACTATACAAAAAAAAAAAAAAACAGAAATACAACAAATAATGAAAAACAAAGTAAAAAGGGCTTGAGGGTGAACCAAGCTCATACTGTATTTTCCATACAGACTTTTTGTCTTAGTCGCTTCAGGGTTTAAGCTTTATTTTCAATATTTTTCGAATAAGTACATAATACGTAAATAATACGCTTTAAAAACAACAATATTTGGCTGTTGGTTAGCAAATTTGTTGTTTTTATTTTCACAGTTTTTATGCTTTTTTTTGTATGAATAAGGGACAAAGTCTTTATATATTTTTTTTAATTCACAGAGGCTTAAAAATAGAGGAGAAATTTGTTGAATTCACACTTGTGCATGTAGAATTTATCATATAAAATGAACAGATTTTCAATGAAATCAACTTTCATTTTTCTTATGTTCAAAGTACATGATAATACATTTACAATTAAATATAAATATAAGTAATTCTCAGTTCTCAGTAATTTTCCATTTGACCCCAGAAACCAATTATATGAATACAGTAATAAAATAAATCTGTAAGAGATTCTGGATCGTTATTGCAAAAACAGCATTTATTCCCTGTTTCTAAAAATTTGGAGAAATACAGGTCGTCAGGTTATCATTGGGGGCGGAGACGGTGGGGTGGGGGGGGGGGGGGGGGGGGCTGTGTTGTAATCACATGACGTAGGTGTTTGGCGTACGTGGGAACTATTTTCTAGAAGTAAACATGCGCGCCGTGGTGTGAAGATCTGATCACGTACTCCGGCCCCGAGGAGGAAAAAAAAAAAACTAAGATGGCGTCTCGTCAAGAAAGATAGGACGGCCTGACGATGGTGATGATGTCGGTCGGGAAATGATTGATAACGACACGAATTGACAAAGTTTGAGACGCTTGCTAGGTGAACGGCAACATTTGCGCCTTGAATTCACGTGTTTACATGGCAGAGCGGAGTAAATGGAGAGCTAAAGCCGAAAAGAACGGCGAAGTTTGCTAGCAGCGCTAAGCTAGCCAACTGAAGAGAGCACAGCTGACCGACGTTAGCTCAGCCACCAGCAGGCAACACCACAACAGGAGGAAACGGGGCGGCCACAGTCCCTCTCATAGCCCGGGACATCGAGGTGTCTGCGGGTCAGTCACGGGGGTGAAATGGGTTACATTATAGTGTGACTTAAGTGGCAGCAAATAGCAATATTTAGGACATGAATATTACAGCTCCATTTGACAACTGTTATGTCGTTTGCTAGTGTGCTATCCCATTGCTGACTTCCATCTGCCATACATTAGCAAACTGATGCTAGGTATCAACTACCGTAGAAGGCGATGGCACTGCACTGAGAACCAGGGGAGGCCTTAATGCTAACGTTAGCCCCTTTTTGCATCCTGTATGTGCACAATAGATAATCAATATACCATCTTTTTCAAAATAATTTATTGAATGACACTTAACTGACCTATGTTACACAATTGAATTGAAGGCCTCCTCTTTTCCCTTGTTTGTTTTGGTGGCGACTGTCGATGTGAGATTTATTCTAACAGCAGTTAAACCTACATTTAGAAGTGACAACAGTCTGAATATGCAAAATATGATCATCTGTTTGAAAAAGCGTTTACAACGTCTGAATTTGTAGATGTGATTTTTTGGCTTCGAACGTTTGTGCCCAACCCAATAGCAGTGATGTCTTCAAGGCCTTCTGCACCTTTAGGTTCATGGCCTCCACGCCATTGTTTGTCTGCAGGCCCCAGGAATTGTCTGATAAATAGGTTACAAGACAGTAGCGTTCCCCTTTTAGAGTTTATTTATTTTGAAAGGATTATTTTTCAACGCAGGTTTCCTGTACTCTATTTTTAGCCTTGACCAATTTTTCATACATGATAGACCCAACATGATCTCTCATATGTAATATATATTTATATACATAAATATTTAAACAGTTTAGCACAAATGTATCTTGTTTTTTTTTTTAGTTGGGAGTCGTTATTCCCCTTTTTTTTTTTTTCAAACAGTGGGCCTTCATCTAACCGCATCTGTTTTCCTGTGTCTGGGGTGGGGGAAGGGGTTTGAACATCCATCACTTTTGGGATTAAATAATATCCACATCCTGCATTTTTCTTGTTTCAAAATGTACTAACACTATTCTATTAACTCTTAAATAAAGAAGACAGCCTGGAAGCAAGTGCATTGCGTAAGAATGCAAATTAACCAATCTTTTGTAGACTTATGTTTTAGTAACATGATGCAACAAATTTCAGTTAACTCATATAATTGAGGTGATCCATCTTATTACACTTCCAGTGTAATTTAGCTATTTTACGAATTTTACTGAATTGTAAGAAATCTAATAAAAAAGCATTTAGAGCCTGACATGTTTTCAACCAGTGGATCCCCAAATTTTGTTTCAATGAAATGTATGTCATTCAAACTGAGGCCCTGTCTACACGACAGCATTTTCCTCCTGTTTCCGTTTTTGTTTCCTAAAAGTTCTTCATTCACACGGCAACGTTTTCAAAAAAATCTGTCTACATGAGACCGAGTGAAACTTATAAAACAATGTAGTGTACATGCAAGCCTAATAGATGGCAGTGTTGTTTTGCAATGAACCAAAAACAGCCATGCGCTGAGACACTCCCTCCGAAAACAAGTAAAGGCTCAAACATACTCGGGCGGACACCAAAACGGAGTCCGCCAGGCCATTCAAATACAAAGCTCAGTCTTTACTAACCCGTCGTGAGACAGGTTAGTTTTACCCTACTGATGATGTGTTGTTGCAATAGTAATGCATTTCATGTAGCACAGACTTGTATTTCACCCTCCTGGTGAAACAGAGGAGAGATGAACACAAGTTTAGAGGAGAGACGAGCTACGACAGTAGCGACACCTTTAAAACATGTCCCAGGACTAGAGAGAACTACTAACAAGCATGGGACAGCACTAAAGTCCACAAATTGTTTATTAATTTTTTTAACATTTATTTACCAGAGGACAGCTTCCATCTCCCCGTCAGCATCCATTTGTGTGTTTTTCTTGTGCTCATCGAAACATTATCTGGCCGTTCATTCACTGTGCAGCGTTCGGGCCGAGTTCAACCACAGTCCATGTTAAAAAGATAGAAATTAAGCCCGATTCCGGGTTTGTGCAAATACTATATATATATATATATATATATATATATATATATATATATATATATATATATATATATATATATATAAAAGCTCTAGGAGTGCGGCACTGTGATTGTGGTCAGATTTTGGTGCAGGCATGAAATATGTCTCAGCGGATCCAAGTGATGGTGAAGTAAATCAACACTTTGTTGGAGAAGTACAGTTAAATTCCAAAGAGTGAGGCACACAAGCAGTGGTCACAGTTACTTTAACTTTAATTCGGAATTAAAGTGTTCTGCTTCGTGTGTACATGGAAATGGTAATTCCAAATTGAGGTTTACATGAAAAACAGGTTTATTCAGCTTTATTTAATTCCACTTTAGATCTCCTGGTTGGGAAAGGCTCTGGTTGGAAAAGGGTGAACGTGACATCTTCACTTCTATTGCGAATGCAACAAACATTTTGCCTACAACATAGAAGACCACATAACTGTTTTCACTTTTATTTTGATTGTAGTTTTGAAGCAGCAGCTGTTTCACTTTCGTCCACTAAGGAGGAGAACGGAGGTAGATGAACGTACTTTGGCCAGTAAAAGCCAGTGGTTAATGCAATAGCTGCTCTGCCTCCACTATACAGTATGTTGAGTGAAAGGAGAACTTTATGATGACCCGTGCGTCATTAGTGAAGATCTGGTGCAAGGCTTCATTCCCCAGATGAAGCCCGTTTCTTTTGCCAATGTTTGTGTGAATGTCTGCATGTTTATGCTTTCGTCAATCTACTCTTTTCATGATATCCATGTCTTCTATGGTTCTTATTAAATAGACTGTCTCGGCTCGAGTCTGGGCGGCCATTTTGGATTATGTCACCAGTGCTTCATCACGACAGGGCGAGCATGCGCAGAATGGCCAGAATTAATTAAAACCGGAATTAAGCGTTTACAAGATCAAGGAATTATTCCCTTCGGAATTAAGGTCAGAATAAACCAGCTACTTCTTTCAGATTTAAATTTAATTCAGAATGTCTGTTTGCATTTGGAATTAGGCATTTACAAAGTGAGATTAAAGTGGATTTAACTTTTAAAGGGGAATTAAAGCTCTCTTGTAAACATGGCCAGTGTGCTGCTGAGGCACATGCCCGTTTGCACGGAGACAAAAGCGTTTTCAAAAGCTTCCACTCTGGAGCCCGTTTTTTTAAAAGCTCTGTTTTCAAGCACCAAAATGCCATTGCCGTGTTAATGGACAGCCAAAACGCAACAAATTATTGCGTTTTCACTTGAAAACACTCGAAACTACAGACTCATATTAAACGAAAAAGTAGCAAAGATTACATTAGTCAAGTCATTTTAAATTGCCAAACCAATACTGTTTCAGCCAATGCTTGAGAAACACTTATTTTCACTTTTAAGCGGATTTTTAACTTTTTTACTGCTGTCAGTCATTTTTAATGAGTTTTCTAATAATTTTCTGCTTATTAGGGCAATGGAATCGGACGAGTTTTTGCCTCCTCCGGAGTGTCCAGTGTTTGAACCTACATTGGAGGAGTTTCAGGATCCCTTGGGTTACATCGCTAAGATCCGCCCAATCGCTGAGAAGTCTGGAATCTGCAAAATTCGACCTCCACCAGTAAATACGTACTTTGTTGTTTGAGCATGTGGATACCATTTAAGAAGAGTTTTTTCTATATTCAAAGCGAAAGTCTGTTTGTTGTTTTTTTTTACTTATTTAACTTTTTTTTTTTTTTTGTCCATGACCCAAGAACTGTGAGAAAGTACATGCTGTGGTTTCACTATTCAGACTTTCAAAGCCGATCTTTTCTTTACTTTCTGATAGGACTGGCAACCTCCATTTTCAGTTGAGTTGGATAACTTTCGCTTCACACCACGCATCCAGAGACTCAATGAGTTGGAGGTAATTTGTTCATTTTTTTGTTTTTCCCATCTTAAATGTCATTAAAGTTTAAGGAAAAAAATGTTTGTCAATAAATTTTTGTCTATTCAATACTTCCACACTGAAGACCAGAGAACTGTTATTCTTGCTGTGCCCTGTATATTACAATCTTGCTATTTACTAAATAAAGATTGCTGGCATAAGTAGTGGTAATAGGAGAGTGCTCCTCAGCACACACGTCATGACTGCTACCTCAGTGTTGTGGGAAGGAGATGTGAACAATGAGGAAGTGTGCAAGTCTTCATTTTGTTGTTTCATTTTGATTAGTGAAAGTTTCAAACAGTGCACGGTTCCCTACAAAGCCCTTGTTACAATCTACAGTTTAAAAAACACATTTCCAAAGTCAGCTTTCCTTTTTTAAACACCTCTTTACAGTCAACACATATAAATTAAAAGGTAACCAGTTGTGCTGAATCATTAGCTTCTAGAACACACCAATTCAGATGATTAGTCTTTATTCAGCTACTATTGATGGAGAGATGTGTTACTCCTATTTTGGGATGTGATGTTGCATTATTGATGACCTTGTTCAGAATGTCCTGCTTGTGGGACTAGTAAAGTATTATCTTAGGCCACACACTTTATCCTATGAATTGAGTGTAATTTGCCTGCAGTCTGAACGTAACCCATGTCTTTACCTGATGCCTGCAATGCAGACTTAAATTTTCAGTGTTACGTCTGTTTACAAAATAAAGTTAGGCGGAAACATTTAGAGCGAGAACGAAGCTAATCTTTTCTTTTAAAATATATCTGCATTGTGGGTGTTTTTATGCTCTTGTATTCAGATAGTAGTTTTAGAAAATAGCTAAATAATTTAAGGCTCAGTGTCTTTTTTTGTTCTATTTTTTTAGGCTAAGACTCGAGTGAAACTTAATTATTTGGACAGAATTGCCAGATTTTGGGAGATTCAGGGTTCTTCCTTGAAAATTCCACATATTGAAAGGCGCATCCTTGACCTGTTCAGCTTATCAAAGGTGAGAAAAATATTAGTAAAATACCGAGTGCTTATAGAAAT
This sequence comes from Gouania willdenowi, assembly GCF_900634775.1. Taxonomy (NCBI): domain Eukaryota; kingdom Metazoa; phylum Chordata; class Actinopteri; order Blenniiformes; family Gobiesocidae; genus Gouania; species Gouania willdenowi. The sequence continues at coordinate 12,691,699 of NC_041050.1, forward strand.
ATTTTTTTGACCGTTTGATAATTAAATTATTTGACATTGTGATTTTCTGCTTCAGGTTGTTACAGATGAAGGAGGTTTTGAGATGGTGTGTAAGGAGCGACGCTGGGCTCGCGTGGCCCAGAGGCTTGGCTACCCAGCAGGAAAGAACCTTGGTTCTCTGTTGCGCTCACACTACGAAAGAATTGTCTACCCCTTTGAAATGTTCCAGTCTGGGACCAGCCTGCCAGTATTACTCATTTCTGTTGTCCATGGCATCAAGTGTAGTTAAAGCAATAGATGTTCAGAATTAATGTAAATGTAGAGTAGCTTTGTTTTTGCCCTATTTTTAAATGTATTTATTTTTTTTTACATGTTTTAATGAATATTTCTTCTTTTTTTGTAGCACTGCAAGCCAAAGCACTATGATGGAGAAGATGTGGATAAAGAGTATAAACCTCACTCCATTCCCTTACGACAGTCTGTGCAGCCATCCAAAACAAGCAGTTATGGACGCAGAGCAAACCGATGCCAACCTGATGTGAGTGGTGAACTGTCACTGGTCATATGGATTAGTGTTTTTGTTTTTTTTAATGAATTTAAATTCTCTGTGCACAAATTGTTAATAGTTTCATTAATAGTAGGGTGTCCCGATCCGATATTGATATCAGATATCGGTCCAATATCAGCTAGAAAACGAGTATCGGATTTCATCAAACGGCATCTAAAATCTCTGATATATTTTTATTTAATTGTAGAACACTGTAGATATTATGTTGAAGGTTAACATTTATGTAACCAATTGGTTAATAATAAATGGGTCAGTTTTTCTCAAACCTACTGTTGCTGACTATTGCTCTCTGTTTGAGTAACATCACTTGATCAAGCCCTTTTTAACATTCCACACTACAAAATAAGTAATAAAAGTATGATTTTTGCCGGTATCAAATCAATATCGGTATCAGCCAATAATCAAGGCTGCAATGTCGGTATCGTATCGGAAGTTAAAAAGTTGTATCAGGACATCCCTAATTAATAGCACACTATAAATGTAGACAGTTGATCATTAGCTATTTTGATGACGATAGCTTTTCCATCTCCACAGGCTAACAAATCTTGAATTCAACATGACAAATGTTTTGCTCATTATGTATTTCACAGTTTTTCTGTCTTCATTTATGTGCCCTGCTTTGTGTTAAAGCTGCAGCGTGGTGTCCTGGAGATGTGATCTGCTTGCTTGTTCTCACCCTTTTGTGCCATTGCTGCTCTGCTAGCGCTGCTTCTCACTGCTGTGCTATTATCTTTGTTTTGGTGATCACATTATTTCCTTTACTTTCAGTCATTAAGTAGACAGACTGACATAAGAATGCCAGTGTGTTTGTCCTTTATTTGCTGACCTTCATGTTTGGTTTTGCCTGTTTAATTCAAAGCTGTGGTATTCATTTTAGTGAATGACAGTGACTTATTGTTGCTTCAAGTATCATGAGAAATACACCTCAAATTTAAGTGCATCCTTTTGCTTATGTCACATTCACTGGTCTCTGAGAATTTCAGGTTTTCTTTTTGTTTATATTGTCATCATTTATAGGTTTTTTATTCAAATTAATTTTCTTCAGAAAGGCTTTTTTTCAGTTTTTGTACTTTCCACTACACGTTGAGAAACCTTCAACACATTAACCTCAAATAAACCTTACATCCCACTAAACACTTCTTCCTATGTGAAGGCGAAATGTATTGAACGACTGGATAATTTGATCAATTAATGTTAATGGCAAATGTGGTAGACTAGAAACCTTTTATTATTGAGTTTTAAACTTTTGTAATAGGTCTGTCAGTGACGCAGATATGACCTTAAACTTAATTTAAAGTTTAAAGTAAACAAACCTGAAATTGTGTGTTATGACTATACTCATGTTTGATTCTTTTGGATCCGTTAGTTACGAGTATTTTGCAATCCTAAAATAACATTTATCACTATTAAGGATTGTTAAAATAAAGATGGCCATTGTTGTAAGTTATCATGCTATATTTTGCTTCTTCGTGGGTACAGTTGACCACCATAAGATGTGACCATATCATTATACGACCTGGTGATATCTTTTGTGCATCTGGCTGTTTTCTCCAGACTCTTCCCCCTCCTGTCTCATTTCCTTTCCCTCCTTTTGTCTTAGTTTATTGTTGCTGTTATTGTCTCCCCTTGCAGAGTCCAGAGGATCTGGCCCCTCATCCTCTCACCACTGGCTCTCAACTCATCTCTGCGGTACTGCCTCTTGAGCATATGAGCTCACTTTCTGCCGCGACTCACTTCATATTTCCTTTTTTAGGCGTCCAGAGCTTCCTTTTGAAGTTATTTTGATGCTTCTTTTATTGTAACCACTAAACATTTTCACAAACTTGCACTCATGTCTCTTGCTTTTCACACTGTATGGATGTTGACTCATGAATTGGTCACATGTCGCTGACATGTAACATTCAATGTGTGAACCGGATATTTCGAGAGTTTTCTGTATTCCTGTTTGTGCTCTGCACTCTTTATCCATCAATTTTATCCATTTGTGTATAGGAGACTAATGTGTTTGACTAAATCCACTCTGTAGATGAGAACCGAGTGTTTTTTGTTCTGAATGGTACAGGTACTTAATAGTAGACTGTATATGAACTTAAGTTATTTTAAATTGGATGTGCTCCCAAAATGTTTCACTGTGGCCTCTTTTTTGCCTGCGATGCTTTGATGCGAGGCTGTATTTGTGTCTTTGCATCCTTGCTGTTTTATTTGCTCCATAATGTCTATAGTTGTGGCCTGAGTCTCCAGCAGTAGCTGCAAGCTTTGGTTTTCTTTTTGTGTGTGTGTGTGCTAAAGATTAGGGAGATTAAAATATGAATAGGTCACGTCCTACAAAGCACTGTCGTATTTGGTGTGTTCCTTTTTGTTTTTACCGGTGACGTATGAAGTTAATTTCAGCAGTTGTTGTGCAACCGGTTACTGGAGGCACACATTTTACAACATGATACAAGTGTTTGAAAAGCAGAAAAGACTAGCAAGCTAAATAATTCAAGCAAGTTTGATAAAAACCAATTTGCAACAGAAATGCAATTGTTTCTGAAGCTATGGCCTAATCCAATTAATTACAATATTTTTTTTCCTCATGTGAAATGCTGGGGGTATTTTTTCTAGTGAACACATGGCATACTTTAATGAGACGGCAGAGGCAGTGAAATGCCTTGGGCTAAATACTGCTGGAACACCTACAACCTAGCCTTCCATGCAAATGTAACATTGATTTTGTTACACCTGTGGTGGAATTGGTGCTAGGATTGGTCAGTTGCATAATGTGCTTTTTCACAAAACAAAATTTCCTTGACTTAAACCATGTGTTAAGTTGTGGGATACATTGAAAATAGATTTTTAAAAACCTGCTGAATGTGATACAGGTTGTCACAAGGTTGCGGCAAATTAGTTTGATTTAGAATGTTAATTTAAAACCACACTTGTGTGTTTGCCAAAATTAAGCCTTAGAAATCTGCTTTATTGCTTATGGTTGTTGCACATATGGCATAAGAGGTGTCACCTTTGGCAGCACAAAGAGACTATGACTAAAACCCTAAAGGTATCGTCAATACCTTTGTGTATTTTTCACAGGATACAACTGCAACTAGGTCAAAGTAAATATAAGGTGTCATTGGATAACTGTTTAAAAGGTATTTAGAACAATATTGAATCATGAGTAATTACTGCCACCATTGTGTATTTGTGGGAATAAATTTGATTATATTCAACATACACTAAAAAAGTTCAACTTTCAGTCAAATGTCCCTTCAATAGGATTTAAAAAGTAAACTTTTTTCAATTCCATTCCAGGCGTAGAGTTTTTCATACAAGATAATTGAAATTGCACTATTTATTAAAACCTGAAAGTAAAAGAAATGTAGTAATAATAAATGTTAGACTTTTTGTGTTTTTGAATTTATACAGATGAGTTAAAGCACATTTAAGTTCTTTGTCAGCTGAATGGAAGTAGGATCCCCAAATAAAATCCAAATTTATAACTGTATGGTTTTTGTTCCTGGTGATTGTTTGTGGTGGTGGTGATGGGTCTTCACGTTCCAGATCTTCTTTGATCATAATATAACTTGTTCTGACTTTCTAACCCAGCTTAGTCCTTTCTTGTAATGCACTTACATTTTAAACATTTGTTCTGCACTTGGCCTTTGCTTTGCTCAGTGTGCTTTGGACAGTGGCAAATTTCCATTTGTGGCATCATATTAAACTTATGCTCCATCAACAGCCTGAACCCACAGAAGAAGACATTGAGAAAAACCCAGAGCTGAAGAAGCTGCAGATTTATGGCGCAGGGCCAAAGATGATGGGACTTGGACTAGTGGCTCGGAACAAAGGCTTGAGAAAAAAGTGTGAGTGATTTTTTTTTTTTTTTTTTTTTTTTTTTTTTTTTTCTTTTCTCTCTCTCTGTACCTAAATCAGCCACATACAATGTGATGAAATACTGTTAAACCTGGAAGTATTGGCACCAAGTTACAATTACTTGAATTTCAACAAAGGAGTGAAATCAGGAATTTAATTTCAGATGGGCTGCCCCAAACACTCACCATTAAGGATGATGTTTCAACTGCTCCTGGTGACACCTTGGTCAAGTCAGAGCTGCCGCCTCAGGAGAGCAACGGAGGCACGCCCAGTTCTCCAAAGCCTCCACTTAGTGTAACAGTGAAGAAAGATGAGGGTGAAGAGGAAAATGGGAAGCTGAGCGAGGACATGGTAAACAATACAAATGGGCCCTGCACTAAAATGACCATGAGGCTCAGACGTAACCCCACCAATGCGCAGTGTGTAAGTTTAACAGTGGACTCATCATTGATGGTCTGGGTGACTTGACAGACATTACAATATTTATTAACATTTTCAATAATGACATAATTGGAATGGAAGTTGTCTTCTCTCACACAATCTGTCTGATTTTTTCAAATGCTAAGATTTAGATAAATTTAAAGAGTTATAGTTTTGTATAAAGTTAACATTTGAGCACATTTAGTTCCCATGAGTAACCCTGTTTTATTTCATGTCACACGCTTTAAAAGGTGGATAATTTTGTGTGTCGAATGTGCGGCCGGGGAGATGACGATGACAAACTTCTGCTGTGTGATGGTTGTGATGACAACTACCACAGTTTCTGCCTGCTACCCCCTCTTACTGACATGCCCAAAGGCAACTGGCGTTGCCCTAAGTGTGTGGCTGAAGTAAGAATTAATTTTATGAAATAACTATTTGTTTTTGTTTTCTTTACATTAAGTGTTGTCATACATTGATTTGTGTCAATTTTGTTTTTGATTATTGTTTCAGGAGTGCAAGAAACCCTCTGAAGTATTTGGCTTTGAACAAGCTACCCGAGAGTACACGCTGCAGAGTTTTGGGGAAATGGCAGATAGTTTCAAAGCAGATTATTTCAACATGCCTGTCCATGTGAGTGTGATCACACAAATTTATTTAATTATAAGAGTCGGTTTGTTGAGTGAGAGTATCGCAAGATTAATCTTGATCTCCGATGTTTGTGTAGATGGTGCCCACGGAGCTCGTAGAGAGAGAGTTCTGGAGATTAGTCAGTAGTATTGAGGAAGATGTGTCGGTGGAGTATGGAGCAGACATTCATTCCAAAGAGTTCGGCAGCGGCTTCCCCATGAACAATGGCAAAAGGACGCTTACAAAGGAAGAGGAGGTATGTATGCAGTTTTTTGTTTTTGTTTTTTAGACACTTCTTCTCAATTTCATATAAATTGCACAAGAGTCTATTACATATTTGGCTTAGTTTGATTAGTTGTACTGCTAAACTTTATTTACTGTTGATATGAAAAAGCTGCTAGTGGTAAGATTCATGTTTTTTGCTGGGTTCTGTGTTCATTCTTTTGCACTTTGTTGGACACATGACCTTAACACACTAAACAGACGAACACTCCTATTACAAAAGTAACTAAGGACACAGATCACATTCACATCTCTTCTATTGTGAACTTCCTGCTTTTGCTGCCAGAGCTTGAGACGTCAACACAGAACATGTTTTGTTTATTCACAGCTGGGAAACGCAGCCCAACATGTAAACCAGAGATACAGGTCTCAGGTTTACAAGTTGAACAAATTGTAATCAAATTTCACTAGCCTGAAAATCAAACTCAGGATAAGTTAAAACGGGAAGATAAAGTTGAATTAGGGGATTGTACTGGTAGTGGCAGTTATTGGGCCTTAAATTCATCTGCATTCCCTCTGCTTATGAGTTTTGTTTTGGCTGAATCCCAAACACGCCCGAAGTCTTGTTTGGGTGTGTCGTGTAATTGGAGGGTCACTGTTTGTTTTGGATAAACGTGTGTGATTATTGTAATTGTAGTTAATGTGGATTGTCAGTAACTATCACTTTGTTTTAGTGAAGAGACTTGGATCTAAGAATATTTTAGAATTATACATGCCTGTTTTGCTTTTTTGCAAAATATTGAGTGCACTGTTTTCTTTGTCTGTCAGGATTACGCGCGCAGTGGCTGGAACTTAAATGTGATGCCTGTGCTGGAGCAGTCGCTTCTCTGCCACATCAATGGAGACATCTCTGGGATGAAAGTGCCCTGGCTTTATGTGGGCATGGTGTTCTCCGCCTTCTGCTGGCACATTGAAGATCACTGGAGCTACTCTATCAACTACCTGCACTGGTACGCCACAACTTACTGCATTGTTGGAGCGTGCTGTTTCACGATATAGCTGTGATTAGTGATTCTAGCAACATCTGTTTATATGCTATCATGTTTCTCACATCTTCAGGGGCGAACCCAAGACTTGGTACGGTGTCCCATCAGTGGCAGCTGAGCGACTTGAGGAGGTGATGAAGAAGCTGACTCCTGAGCTGTTTGAGTTCCAGCCTGATCTCCTGCATCAGCTGGTCACCATTATGAACCCCAACATCCTAATGTCTCACGGTGTACCGGTCAGTATCACATGGACACAAGAACTCACAAGTCACACTTGGGTTTTATAAAGATATCAATGAATATCATTCTTTTCGGCAGGTTGTGCGCACAAACCAGTGTGCGGGTGAGTTTGTCATCACCTTCCCCAGAGCCTATCACAGCGGCTTCAATCAAGGATATAACTTTGCTGAGGCGGTAAACTTCCTCACTGCAGACTGGGTATGTTTGTTTATTATTTTTAACAATTTAGTTTATTTAGACCACAAGAGGATGATCTGTTATCGTTTTTTTCAGCTGCCTGCTGGCCGTTCCTGTATTGAACACTACCGACGTCTGAGGAGGTATTGTGTGTTCTCCCATGAGGAGCTCACTTGTAAAATGGCTGCTAATCCAGAGAAGCTAGACTTGAACTTGGCTGCAGCAACGCATCGGGAAATGTTCATTATTGTGCAAGAGGAGAGGAAGCTTCGCAAAAGCCTGATGGAACGGGTAAGTTATAGTTTTTGGAATGAGTCACAAATTATTACACAAAAGTAGATTTTGGTTTGTATGTTCGATGTAAAGTGCTAAAGTGAGTTTTGTTTGCACTCATAGGGCATCACTGAAGCAGAGCGAGAGGCGTTTGAGCTGCTGCCTGATGATGAGAGGCAGTGTGATAAATGCAAGACCACATGCTTCCTTTCTGCACTGGCCTGCTCAAACTGTCCCGAGCGACTCGTGTGTCTGTATCACACTCAGGATCTGTGTAACTGCCACACTGAAAAGCTCTACCTCAGGTAAGATGTGTGCATTCTACAAAAATAATCTCAACCTATTGTTTTTGCCAAAATTTAATTTTACCGTTACATCTTTCAGGTACAGATACACCCTGGATGAGTTGCTGGCTATGTTGTATCGATTAAAAGTCCGCTCCGAGTCCTTTGATTCATGGGCCAATAGAGTAAAAGAAGCACTTGAACAGGAAGAAGGAAATAAGATAGGTATGAATTTAGTGACCTTGCATTTTGGTTCTTTCACATACTGTAGCTGAAATGGCCCCCAAAAATATACTAAGAGTTTTTGCTATTTCAGAAATCAGTGGCCTGGAGATGTTAAAGGCTGAGGCTGCTGAAAAGAAGTTTCCTGATAACGAACTTCTCCGCAAACTCAACTCCATTCTGAAAGATGCTGAACACTGCCAGCAGAGTTGTACTAAAGTCCTTAGTCACGTAGAGTCAAGGTAAGTGAACACAAATGAAAGTTTATATCAAGTGTTTAGTAACCCAGGCTGACATACATTTCTCTTTAGTTGTGGTCTGATGGCATTGGCTGAGTTGAAGTCTTTGGTTGAGACAATGCAAAACCTTCCCTGTGTGATGAACCAGTTAGATGAAGTGAAGGTGAGAACTACTGTGTGCACAATCTTCAAACCTTTTATATGCTGAAGAGTATTTTTATTAATGATGGCTTCTGCACACTCATTATTAAGGCGATTTTTCGGACTGTGGAGGACTTTCAGAGCAGGGCTCAGGAGGTCCTTAATCAGCGAGACTGGAGGAAAGACTCTCTTCCTCCAGACCATTTGCAGTCGTTAATGGAAGAAGGGGGCAAGCTGCCCGTCGTGGTGCCAGAGTGTAATGTGCTACTGGGCCTGAAGGAACAGGGGCATTGGCTTGGAAAGGTGAGGCGCACCTTGGGCACGGAAGGAAGCGAGAGACAGGAAGTCACATTGGATGTGTTGAGGAACCTGATTGAGGCAGGCTGCACCGTGCCTCAGAGTGTGTCTGTGGAGACGGCCATGGCAGAGCTACAGGAGCTGCTCACGATCGCTGAGCGATGGGAGGAGAAAGCTCAGATCTGCCTCGAACAAAGGTAACAAGGATGAATAAGTTAATAAAATCAATTGAAAGCAAACAATCTGCTCTTTGTAGTTACTTCATCTACCTGTTTTTTTTTCCTCCTATAGGCAAAAGCATCCCCTATCTACTCTGGAGGCAATAGTTAATGAAGCCCAATTAATTCCTGTCACGCTGCCTAATATTTTGGCTCTTCAGGGATGTCTCACCCGAGCACGCGCCTGGGCCACAGACTTGGAAGAAATCCAGGTAAGAAAATATTTTTATTACGGCGCTCTACAGTGGGAAATGAACTAAAATACTTGTGTAATGGACAACACATTTGCTGCTGTAGAATGGGGAACATTACCCCTGTCTGGATGACCTTGAAGGCCTGGTTGCCATTGGAAGGGATTTGCCTGTTTATATGGACGAGTTGAGGCAGTTGGAGCTGCAGGTGGCCAGCGCTCACTCCTGGAGGGACAAGACCTGCAAGACCTTCCTTAAGAAGAGCAGTCAGCACAGTCTGTTGGAGGTAAAGAAGTTAGGTTCACAATGTATGTAACAACGCTCATTGTCAGCGTTGTCTTGATATCATCTTAAATGTTCCTTTAGGTTTTGTGTCCATGTGCAAAGAGGAGGGAGAGGCTTAATGAAGAAGAGCTGCCTGACGATTCATCAGACGACTCTGATACCAACACTCTAGGGCTGTCCGCCCAAGACCTGAGGGACCCTGCTGCCATTGTGAGCAAACCCATCTGTCTTTGAAACATCATGCCCTGTCTGTTAATGTCCTTACATATTGTGATGGCTGGTTTATGTGTGTGTGCCTCGACTCTAGGTGGTGGCTTTTAAAGAAGGCGAGCATCGGGAAAAGGAGGCACTCCTCAAGTTACAGAAAGGAAATCTCTGTAAATCTAGTCTGAACGCTGTGAGTCACAAGGAGAACGGGAATATGAACAGCACTTTGGAGACGGACACATCCTGCTTGGAGAATGTTGTAAAGGACAATGGTAGCAGTAAGCACACCCCTGGCACCGCTGCTGTGTCGGTGTGTGTGTGCTCCGGGCAGCCCCAAACTCCTCAGCTCCGCTGCCATTTGTGCAAGGACTGGTTTCATGGCGGCTGCGTTCCTTTTCCATCTCTGCTCCCCTCATCTGGACCACTAACTAACCCCCTTTGCTGGTGGGACTGGGACGCTCGCTTTTTGTGTCCGCGGTGCCAGCGGTCACGGCGCCCACGCTTGGAGACTATTCTGGCATTACTGGTAGCCTTGCAGCGGCTGCCCGTGCGTCTACCTGAAGGGGAAGCACTTCAGTGTCTCACAGAGCGAGCCATCACCTGGCAGGGCCGCGCTAAGGAGGCGCTAAACACAGACGAGGTGCAGCAAGCACTGCAGAGGTTACATGAACTCGAACAGACTCTCCATCAGGAAGTGGAAAAAGAAACGGAGCAAAGTTCAATTATAGTTTTATCAGACTCAGACGGAGGTGATGGAGAGGATGGAGTCATTGATCTGACGGAGGACTCGCCTAAAAAGAAGACAAAAGAAACTAACGGCACTCAGGTAAAGGCTTTCACGTCGACTTTATGAATAAAGTGTTTATTACACAAATATTGCAAAAGCAATGGAAAAACAAGTTTTGACGTCTGATTTGTGCATTTCAAATAAATCCTATTTACTTGTTTGGCAGGCTGGATGTGAAAATGTCATCAAGAAGTCAAATGTTACAGGTCAGAGAACATGTCAATCTTCAGTCAGTCCAGTCTTTTCCTCAGTGTGCTCACTGTAGCATCTCTGTTTTCTGTTCAGGTGTGGGCTCCCTGGAGCCCCTGCTGCCTTTGCTCAAAGGCCATGTGGTGGAGTTGTCTCCAGCCACCAGGGTCCAGCTGGAGGAATTGCAGTTGGAAGGAGATCTGCTGGAGTTATCCTTAGACCAGACCTCCACCATCCACAGAGTCCTGCAAGCAGCTTCGTCTCCGCCCAGAGAAATGCTGCGAACACTTATTCAGGTCAGGAATCCTACGAGCATAGTTGAAATGCAGGCACAAAAATGTCAAAATCCAACACATAAAAGTGGCGTACAAAAATAAATGCTGCTTTTTGAAATAAAAAATAATAATTAGTACCCGGTACATTTATAGAGGCCAAACGTAATGAGTGATCCAGGGAAATAAACTGTGTTTTACTTAAAGTTGCGTGGGATGACGATTTTTAATCAGATTAAGACATAGTTTAGGCCTCATAGATTGATAAATCAATAATTTTTTTGCAAATAAAAAATTAAAAAAGTTGAATTTGTTGCTCAAAAGTTTTTGATTTCTACTGTAAAAACTCTTGTTAAAAGTTTTGTGCACTCTATTGTGGGATGTGGAGTCCCTTAGATGGCGAAGAAACACAATAAATGATAAGAATGAAATAGAAACACTTCTAAACATCCGTCTATTGGACGCCAAACTAAACTATTGCATCTTTTTTTGACCAAGTTTTCTTTATTTGATAAAATAGAAAAAGGTAGTCTCCAGCAGCTTTAAAACAAACTCCACTGTGCTGGTCTAAATTTTAACCTACTGCATTTGATGTCTGATGAAAATTTTAATTCTCTTGTTCGTTCCTTCTCAGATTGAGCTTGAAGAGCAGAAGAGGACGAACCGTGGACGAGCCAAGGAGTCAAAGAGGAAGAGGAAGAGTCACAGAAGCAGCAGTAAGGACAAGACCAGAGAAGCATCATTGGACAGCTCAGAGTCAAAGAAAAGCTGTCCAGCCACACCCAGCCAAAACACCTCCTCTCACCTACATGTTCACTCCAGTCCAGAGGTGACTGTTTGTCTCATTAATGCTGCACCTTCTGTTCTATCTATCATCCTTTAACTAAATTACTTATTTTGACAGATTTTGTGATGCAGCCGACACTGGAGCTTCTTCAAAGGATTTGTGGATGAAGTTTAAAAGACAGCTTTCAGTGCCAGAGAGCAGCTTTGAGCTGATATGCAGGATATCCCTCCCCTCCCCCTCCTGTCCATCTCTTCCTTCTTTCCTTGGACACTAGCCAAACGATGGCCCCTTTGAGACAGACTCTCCCCTTCTTGTACATTATTGTTCTTCGCCTTCACTCTTTAATTTAAACTCTCACTATCATCGGTATGCCCTTACTTGCTCCTCCCTGGATCCAGTTTTTCTTGTGAACTTTTAAGGCCGAGTGCGACCGTTGTTAGACTTTTCAGAGCGTTTTTGTTTTTGCGTAGTCTCTGAGGTCAATCGATATACTACGTTAACCCAACTGTATTAAATGCTACTGCAGCCAAGCCCCATCTCGGTTAAGTGGTTTTGTTGACATGTAATATGTTTTGGGTTTGATGGAAGCATGATGGAGGCTTTTCACAGCTGATCTGAGACGGCAGTGTGGTTACACTTATTTTTGTTTTTTTTTTACTTCTCTTTGGTTCTTAGATGTTTTGATTCTTGCATTTGATATTGTTTAAAGAGGAGACCTGTTTTAGAATAAGAAACATTTAATTCTGGGAACTGTTAAAAAACAGGCATTGACCTTTTTGGTGCTACTTTCCCAAAAAGAATATCTGTACTTCTGTGCTTTGTAACTTCTCTCCTTTCTCACCCTTACACGCCTCTTTTTTTCCTCTCAATACATCTTTGCACCCTATGTTTTTTTTCTTTTTTTACCTCCTTCAATCCTGTTTTTCACCAAGGTAACTTCACTGTTATGACATTGTCTGAATTTATTTTATTTTCTGGGTTTAAGTGGTTATAGTATTAATATTATTATTGATATTATTATTATTATTGATATGGCAAACACACGGATGTTGCGACTTTATGTATAAACTTTTCATTTTATTGTTGCCTTTGTTTCTTTTCACTCTTGTTAGACAAATAAAAGTTTAGAGTTGTTTAGGATTCATTGACTGGGGTTTTTCAATGACAAAACAGACAGATTTATTTGGAAAAGGTTTTTACTGTAAAATGGATGACACTAGACTTCACAACACTACACAAATACACAATTTTTCCTATGCTAAATTTTTTTTCTTTAGTAAAGGTATAGAAAGACACAACCACAGTTACATTGTTTCAAAGGCCTTGATTTTTAAAAGTACATGAAAAAAAAACATGTATTCGTCAAATATCAAACATGCACTTACACCTGAATGAAAAATTCATTCTCAACAAGATGTTTATAAATGTGTTTCCCTTGATGGCTACAATCGTGACTATAGGAAGCTCAGTAGTGAGACGTGATAGCTGCTGGTGAGATGTTTAAAAGCTGTGACTACTGACCAGAAACCTTAGTCTTTTAATTACATGTGCCTTCGTTTTAAAATGAAATTCTTGTTTTCCTGCTTAAGAACACTCACCTGCTTTGTGCTTTAGCTTTTTTTTTTTTCAGATATAATTATTTAGCCTTAGCCACAAGTAACATTTACCCTGAAGGGAAGGCCCACAGCTGAGGAGCTCCTCACAAATTAGTTTTTTTTTTTTATACACATAAATGGAAACCACATCAGCTGCACAAATGATTTGAAGGCGAGCTTTGTTATTTTGTACTTGCTTATCCTGATCAGGACTATGTAGTTCACCCCAGACAAGATTGTCCATCACAGTGTTTACACATGGATACAGACATGCACATCAAATAGACACTTTCTCCTTGATATGGTCAACATGGAGACTTGAATTTACACAATTGTATGTTTTTATGCTGGGGCTGGGACATGGCTTACCTGTGGTATATGTGCTGAGAAAGGTGATCAAGCTCGGTATTTTCTAGGGTTAGGGTGAACACTTCACTCTTCCACTCAAAGCCCTGTCAAAGGGGGGGTTTATACCAAAGTCACCCTTTTAAGACAGTAAAGAGGCAGATTTAAGTACTTCAATGGATATTTGTAGCTTAGTTTTTGGATTACTACGTTAGAGGCACCTGAATCCATCCATTATGAGATCTAAACAGGTACTTCTAGAGATGGTTGGCCAATAATGGCCATAAAACGTATTATTGGTCTCCATTGGCATTGGTTTTTCCACTGGTATTGGAAAAACTGATATGTGCTGTTTAAGACAAATATTCCTATTTTACACAGGTGTTTGTGGGGCATCACATTAAAAAAAAATAACCTATTTCCATGGAAAAAATGTGACCTACAATTAGTTTTGGGGGGGGGGGGGGGAGGGAGGGAGTATATCATGTATATATTGGTATTTGTTGATATTAAATATGAAATTTAGGGTTGGCATATTGGCAAAAAGCTCATATCAAACCATGGGTACTTAACATTATTTGATTGGATATTTGCTCCCAGTCCAAGTACTTGGTTTGTGGCAGTCACTGCTTGTGCTTGTAACTATTAGGAGAAAATATAAAGACTGCACCGTGATTCTAGGCGTAAAGAAATGATACATTGGCATTCTGAACAACAATCTCTACTAAACATGTCAGAACAGACACTACAGGAGTAGCATCAATATCCTATGTGCTATAGACTCCCAAATAAACTCAGTCAATTGATCAAAACCATTGTAACAACGGGGAGAACGTGTTCACTCATGAAACCCATCCTAGATTTAACCCTTGAACCTTAGTGTTGTAAGGCAACTTTGCACAGTGTCAATTACAAGTCTCATAACTTTGTGGTTTCGATTAGATTTTGTGTTACTCTGTGCTTAAATAACATTGTTGGTGCATTTGTCTGTGGAACTAAATCATTTCCTGTTGAGATCAATTTGTGCTGTATACATGAACAATGAAAAACAGGACCAGAACATTGTGTCCAGCCATGATAGATGCAGGTAAGGATTTACCACTGTGAAACTTTAAAAACCCGTCAACATGGAAAATTCCTTATACACATGGAAAACATACTCCATTGTGGTAAGTGGTGTTTCTTTGTAACATTCAAATGTGATTCCACATCCATTGCTCCCATAAACCTGCAGCTGTGCTTAGAGGTTAATTCCTTCAAGTACATCAAAGTCTTTTAACATGTTTAAGTGCTCATTTAACCGGTTTTGCTTTGCCGCACTCATAATCATCCCCAAAAGTGTCACGTCATAATTTGTACACAAAGCTCAGACAATAAGAATCCATCCTGTGTCCTCGGTTTTGAACGCCGCCTCTATTTTCAGCCAGATTAATTATTGAAGTCAATGTATAAATTTCATTAGATATTTTGTCTGAATGCTTGTCAAAGATTGTGACTGGAATTAACAAGTTTACCAAGCAACTTTACGCTGTTCAAAAAGGCCAAGTGAAAGAAGGTCAAACTTCTCCCATGTTCTGTTACCTCTTTAAATCTACCTGAAGTATCAGGCCTAGTGTTTTTCTCACTGTCCCATGTGGTGTGTCAGACTGTGGTGACAGACAGCAGGGGGTTGTAGACCTTCTTTCCATCTGCAGATCTGGCACCGTGAGCTAATAGTTCTTGTATTGTGATCCAGTTATCCATGATTCGTCGACTTCGCTTTTTCATGCTTCTGCGGTGACACAGCTCCAGGATGGAGGTGGGCTCTTGCTGGCTTGGATTTCCCTGCTGGCCTCCACCAGCACTCCCGCCTGCAGCCTGCTCCCTCTCACGTTCTCTCAGACAATCGAGACGACTTTGCATCATGAACTCCCTGCGGCGGCGCTGCTCGCGTGCCTTTAGCAGCTGCTGCTTGCGCTCCTCTTTGCTCCAGTATCGTCCCATTTTCATTTCACTGACGGCGTCGTCATCGGTTGTCATGCCGCTGCGCTCCTCTCTGATCTTCATGGCTCGAGCCTTCAGTAGGCGATCTCTGACAGGCCGCTTGGCCACATATCGGGATCCATCACTGCGTATCTTTACTTTCCACTCCATGCGAGGGGAGGCAGGGAGCAGCTGTGGGGAGAAAGGGGAAGATGCAGCGCCCAAGGCTTGAGGAATGTCTTTACATGTGCTGCCCAGGCTCATAGGGCTGGCATCACCTTCACTTTCATCTCTGAGTCCTTCTAGTTGCTCAGAGGCTGAGGGAGACCTGAGCTGCATGCAGCTCAGATAACGCTGAGGAGGCTTTGTCTCAGTCTGACGACGGGACAAATAGGGGCTGTTTTCTGCACTGCGTCCACCAGCCCTCTCGGCTGTGCCATTCGTTCTAGGGTTGCGTCTGGCCCCTCCATCTGAACCCCTTCTGGTACCCGCATCCCTGGTCAACGACCGAACCTTTACCCCAGAGCCGGACACCTTGGCCTCAACTCCTTTTCTGTGACTTTGTGGACAGTAGGCTTGGTTTTGGTTAGTTTGGACCATGTCTCCTCTGTCCACCCTGGGTCCTCTCTCCTTCTGTCGAGTAGTGGATAAAAGACTCTCTGATCCTTCCAGACTCTGTGTGGAGTTTGAGGGGTTCTGCTCACTGACCAGGGGAGTGCTCCTGCAGCTTTCCCCTCCAGTGTTGTAAGCACTGGTGCTGTCCTTATCAGAGCGTTCTCTCTCTGGAAGCTCATTGATATCTGAAAGAGCCAGAGAGCTGCTATTGTCCAGTCGTCCAACCACAACACTGGTTACAGTCGTCTTGTCCTCCAGAGGCCAGGCCTTCATACAACGCTCCCTCAGCTGCTGCATCTTCTGAGCTCTCAGGATGTTTCTGCACTTGAACTCCAAGTGACGCATTTCCTCCTCCAGCAGAGCCATCTCATGCTGAGTCAGGCTCTCATTCCTGTTCACGTCCAGTGAGACTCCACCTTCCTCTTGTGTAAGGGACATCAGTGCAGTACTGTTCTTCTCATTGTAGCACTTGATTTCCAGAAGCTCCTTGTACCGCTCACACTCTTCCTCTGTTAGCCCAGGCATTAGCATCCTTGTTTGATCTACTGTGTAAGTCCGCTCCAACTGCTCCATCTGCTCTAGGCTGAGGAGAGAGTCTGTGCTGAATTGCAGGTCCTGTGAGTGCAGCAAGGGTGGAGTTTCCCCTCTGCAGGCCAAGAACTTGCGCATACTGCCTGGTGTGTTGGTGGTATTTGTGTTTGGGGCACTTGTGTGGTCATCTCCTAGAAGGTCATGCTCTGACGACTCTTCATAACGAGTGCTCTCGTCTGTACGACCAACGCCGCTATCCAACTCCTGACTGTTGTTTAGCACCGTCTTGAGCAAGTCGGGGGAATCTCGGTTCAGCAAGTGGCTGTGACCACGTTGTAAACATCCACCAGCAGCAGAGCCTGGTACAACACCATTAATGGTGGAGCTATTTATTCCTTTGTGGCAACTGGTTAGATTGAGCACATTGTCCAGAGGCTCCAAGTCCAATTCGTCCACATCAAGCTGGTTCTCATTCTTGCAGGGAAGGAAGGATTTGTTTGAACCGATGGAAAGAAAAATCAAAGACAAAGAACAGTTTTTTTTAGTATTTGGTCAGGTATGTGATTGTGTGATATTCAAATGATGATTTACAATTAGAACTAGTTTTCCTATTTGGAAGGTATCCAATCAAAACTACTTTTGTTATGTGGAAGGTGGGACAAGCCTTAATACCATCCCATATCAGCTTTATAAATGGCAATTGAAGCTTTAACAAATTGGATACATTCTAATGCTGTATACTTTATGTATATATACATGGTATATACTGTGTAACAGATTTAGTCCACTAAAATCCTACCATTTAGTTGACTAAAACTCAACTATAACTCAAATAGGCATGATAACAGCATTTTAACTAAAACAAAGTGTCATTTTAGTCAAAAGTCTAGGATATCACAATACTGTATATTTGGTTATTTTTTTTCCCCCTTGAAAACTGGTGTAATGCACATTTTTGTCCTTAGAGGGAGCCTTTGTTCTGTGAGGATAGAATATGAAATGTAAAATAGCCTCGTTTCAGTCTGAAATGTCTTTTATTTCAAGTAACTGGGTGTTTTATGTGCCTAGAAAGTATATATATATATTTTTAAATTATCTAATAGGATTGCACTGCTGTTGACATTCCCTTCAAAGCCAATCAACAAAAAATCAGTTTTCACTTTTCCACTTTCTCTCATATTTGCAAATGTTCCATAATTGCTTTGATTTCATGGTAATTTTGTGGCAGATATTAAGAGAAATTATTGATCATTTCCATCTTATTCTTATTCCCCCACCGTCTCTACGGTGCCTCTCTTTTTCTCCCCAAAGCCGACAGATTAGGCCTTGATCTTGGCTTGTGCATTTCCCTCTGATGATTCTCTATCTTGCTTGAATCCTAATGTGGGAAAATGCTTTCACACTAACACTATAAACCTTTCACATGTATTGCAGCAGCTCATTTACTCAAGGCGACGTAATCAAACTGAGGAGAGGTTGTGTTCTTAACCCTTTTTAATAGGTACCTCTTAATGCAGCTCAGATATAGGATATTATATATTTTTTTTCCATAAAGGCCCATCTTGAAAACTAATTAAAATAATAATGATAATATGCAATAAAAGGTCAACTCGAGATTTAATTGGCCAGGTTTTGTGTTTTACATCCCTTACCATGTGTTGATGTATTTAGCGACTTCTTTTGAGTGTCACAGTGTCCTATAGGCTCCAAAGGTGACCTTCAGTCTAACAAAGTGTTGCCACATTAGCTCTGTGAGTACAGGAGCCATTTGTCTTTGTCTCTCTCCCTTCATGTTCTCTGTTCTCATTATTTTTTCTGCCTCTCGGCTTTTCCTCTTTTAAAAAACACATTCCAATAAGACCACAACAGAACAACAAGGGTCTCCATAACAGCCTTCCTTGGTGTTAAGTTATTGTGCTTTGAATCCTGTGACGTATTACTATTATAAAGGTTTGCTCTTGCAAAGGACAAAAATCTAACAACTTTCCATAAGGACTGCATATACCCTTTTTCCTCACCTCTATCTCAGGTCGTGCTAGAAGCAGGGAAACATTGGTGCTTTCCTCTTGGGTGAGAATGGCGACCGCCTCCTCTCTGTTCTGGACATCCATTCCATTAATCTGATACCGAGAGAGGAAAAAAAACAATGAATTCATGTTAATGGAAGATAATGTGAGACCTTTTATAACAAGGCTTGAATCCTTTTTAAAGTGCACACTTCAGAAAATGGATTTAAGTAAGTAAGTAATAACATTCAAGAGAAGTTCATCACACACGCTTCATTGTCTGTAATTTTCTTTAAAGGGGGAGTCCAGCTTGAGGTCCAAAGTGGACTTAAGGTGATCTAAGGCTTGATTCTTTACAGGAACAAAAAAAAAATACAGAAACCAGATTTTTATTTCTCACTCTTGCTTGTGCAATACCTCCTTGTCCTAATCAGGGTCAAGGGGATGATTTCAGCTGCAATGCAGCAACATTAGTGTTCGTAGACTCTGAGTGGAAACTGGAGCATATGGATAAAGCAGCGCTCGGGAAATGAGGTCTTGCTAGCTCAAATCTTTCAAGCTTTCCAAAATTGCAGACGGCACTTTTAATAAAGACCCCAATGGATTTAGTCAAAGGCAATTATTGGAGTGTTTCGATTCCTGTTCTTAAAAGATTTTTTTCTTCTACTTTTATTTTTTGATAACCTGTTTGTTTTGTTTAATCTGAGGAAAACCTGACTGTATCCTACTTATTTATTCTTAAAGGCACACCATGGACTTTTTGACCTAAAGAGTTGACCCATATGAGTTATTTTAAATGATTCCTCAGGCCAATATACAGCGCTTGACAGTATCAATGCTCTGAGCGGGGCTTCCCTCTTCAAATACCGACTTTGTAAGTTTGGAAGAGACGGACCGTCTTTCACCAGGTCATGTGGTCTGGAGAATGCCTGGAGAATGTTTCACTTTATGGAAATCACATGACCACAGGCTCGGATATATATAGTTCACAACATACGGGCATTTCCCGACCCGGCACCATTGTTGTGGGCAGCTGAAACAAGTTAGCCTCTGTTTACAGCCAAAAGAGCACAATATGGCAGTTTCGTGTTGGGTTAATAGTGCACTAATCACTGCGATAGTTCAGTTAAATGTGGATTCTTTAGTAAGGGAAGTCGGCAAGTCAAATCCATAACTTCGGGATAAGGATTGGCTCTCAGGGCTGGGCTCTCACTGCGGCTACAGTCTATGGGCTGGAGGAGCAGCCGCCACTTTCGCACTCTTCTCCCCACCACCGGAGAAGCGGGCCCACCTCGCCGCATCGGTGGCGCTCCCCCCCTACTCCCTGGCCTCACCGCCATTGTCAGCCCCCTTCGCTGGGGGTCAGAGGGGACGGGTGACTTGGCATGCGCGGGGTCGCCCGTCCGCCCTGACCCCGGCAGCCGCATTGACCCTGGGTGAAGGGGACTGACGACTGCGACAAGGCCAGGGAGTAGGGGGAGTGCCGGGACTCCAGCACCGGGGAGAGGAGGGCGGCAGTGGCGGCTGCTCCTCCAGCCCATAGACTGTAGCCGCAGAGCAAGCCCAGCCCCACTTCGCACCCCAGCTCTTAGAGCCAACCCTTATCCCTAAGTTACAGGTCAACAACTGTCTGCATACACAATCAAAAGATGAGGGAGGCTGGCCTGACTGACTGTCTGTTGATTTTTGTGATAGTGCTCGGCACTTGTGGCCACTAGGGGCACTTGCGTGAAAGTTACCGGTCTAGCACCCCTAGTGCCCAAAAGTTACAGTGTGTCTTTAAATAGTTTTATTTTCCCCCTGGGCTTATTTGGGGACCCCTACATCATTGGCAGCTTTTGCAATCAGCCTGATTTTATTTTTTTGCATTCCTATCTTTGTTTCTTATTTATTCTTTTTAAAGTTCTTGTTGTTTCCACTGACAGAAGAGCTTTTTCAATTTCGTTGTACTTGTTGCAATGACAAAGTTCTATTTTATTCTATAATACAGATTCACCTGCAGCACAAACCGATAGATACTATTACCTGTAGTATTCTGTCTCCTTTGCGAATGCGACCGTCCATCGCAGCAATGCTGTTTGGGTTCACCTCGCCCACGTAGATCCCAAGATCCTCCTCCCCATCAGTCCTGTAACACACCGTCAGGCCCAGTTTGTCCTGCTGGCGAGACTTGTACAATTCCACCTCCTGTTGCAGGCAGAGGAGAGGATGTGAGAAAGGAGCATTATTTTACAATTGAGCTTAGAAATATTGATCAGGCTCTAACCTCATACTCCAACTCATCCTGCCTGTCCACTTCATGCTGTGTGATGTCAAAATAGTCCGTAGGATCGTAATAAACTGGCTCCACGAAGCTGAGAGGGAAACATTCAGGATATGAGATTCTTAGTAACCGGAGCAGAACTGAGGAGCTGTGACAGTTGGAAAAGGTGTAGAGTCAATCACTCACAGTTCATTGAACAGATATGGCTCTAGCAGAGGTGGGGGTGGAGGGGAGGGCGGAGGGTCAGGTGGGGGTGGTGCTCCACGGGGATGCTGGCTGCTTCTGCCCGGACTCAACATATGCTGAAAACTGATGTCTGTCTGTGTGCAGCTGTCCACACAGTCAGCCATGCCTACGGTCAGCGGCACATGGACTCCAGGAGCCCCCAGCAGGCCTGCTCGTCTGCGGGAACCCCTCCTCAGTATGTTGGATAACACAGGATCCCGAATGTCCAGGGTGGGATCCCTGGACAGACGAGAGAGCTCTTTTCCATTGACCTGGAAAATAACAGAGCCAGTGTGACAAGAGTGCTGGAGCAAAAGGACACGAAGGGAGTGTCTGCACTGCACTGGCAAGGCATGCCACATAAAGAAGAGGGAAATGTGAAAAAATGTCATTAAACAGCAGACGAGAAGACTTGGAGATGGACAGCCATAGATAGAGTGGAAACCACAGCTACACACACCTAAAATAATGACGGACTCATAAAGTGTTAGTCAACAAAACACAAGAAAATACACGGTTACTGACTGGGTGTGAAAAGAGTGGTCACAGGGACACAAAAAACATCTAAAATCCTAGTAAAGCAAGAGAATCTGACAAGACGTCACATTGAGCAGCGAAGCAGAGAGCTATACTGAGACCTTTAATCGACCGTCAGCATCAAAAGAGCTCAGCACGTTGCTTATGTGACGCTTCTGTGGAGAGAAATGAAGAGAGAAAGAAAAATAGTGGATTTAGAAAAGCAGTGAAAAGGAGCAGGCGCATGTGTGGATGAAACTCGGCGGAATAAACAGGTTTTAGTGCGTTTAGAGAAGCTAAGTTTGTCTGAAGAGACAAAGAGCTGTGACGCACTGTGACAGTGCTGTCACTGATGTGCTTTACCTTCACCCGGCTCTTCTTTCTGCTTTTTACTGCTAAAAATCATATCCAAACTACACGATTTGAGTTATGGTGCATCAAAAACAAGCAGCTCTGCAACTGAATAGGTTTTCCTGTCACTTTGGAGTTGATCTAAAACTGGCTCAAATCAAGGTATTAGAATTAACTGCTGTTCTTTGCCCAATTGACCAGAGTCATGCACTATACCGGACTTAGGCACCCCTGAAACAAAGTGTTAGTGACCACAACTAATATTATTTCAAAACTTTGGGATTTGGGGTTTGAATTCAGGCTGAAGATTAAAACTAGTACCTGGCATTTCTGAGAAATCTATGTTCATGTATGATTCTTTTGAAATGTGAAAAAAAACCTAACTAGTCTTTTACTATGGTCTACTGCCAGTGGTCATTCATATACATTGATGTATAATACCTTTTTTTTTATAACACAGGGAGCCATGTTGTGTTCATTATATCTACTGTAGTTCCTTCAGGATACAGTGGATGTATTAAAGCTTGCATTGTGATGTTTAAATAACTTTAATATGTTTTTTTTTTTTTTTTTTTTTTAATGTTTTTTAATTAATTTGACCTAATGTTTGTAAAGTGTGACACTGCAATCCATTGGGTGGAGTCTTCACCTCACAGCAAAAATGCTGTCAAATTTGTCATCAAAGTGGGAACACGTCATCAAATTGGAGCGAGGTGTTTGTGCTCACCCTGCAGTAAGAAAGGAGCAAATCATCCTCTAACTAACGATTGAGGGAATCAATGAAAAAAACACTTTGGGCTTGTGTATGAAGCCCAAATAGCATTTTTATGATGTTTAAAGTACAGAAAAGTTGATTTAGCTTAACATTGGCCCTTTAAATTTGGCATATTTTGTTGTAAAAATGCAAGCGTGACTGCCTTCTATGGGTTGAAATGCAGCTTATTACAATATTTCTTTTGTGTAGGTGGATTGAGAGAATGTGGATAGAGAGGTATAGTGAGCATGTATTTAGCATAGCATACATTGTTCTTTGTAGATTTTATAGCATTGACTGGGTATGTCTTAATTGCTCCAGGAGCCCCGCCCATAATCATTTGATTTTTTTTTTAAATTTCCATTCTAGAAAAGACTGAAAAACATACATTGGTTAGCCAGTTAGCATTACCACACACACAGTGACTGACCTTGACTGTCTGTGACTCTCTACATATTTACCCCCAGCTTTCTTCTCTTGGCCCCTCCCTCTTTCCCTCCCTCTCTCTCTCCCCATCTAGTAATTGCATGTCAAATCAATGTTCTCTTGTGCAGCCAAGCGCTAAAACTTTCCTCATTCAATTCTTTTTTCACTCATTCAACTACAGCCACTGCTCTACCACAAAGCCCCTGGTCTTACCTTTTTTCATGTGTGCATTTACTCCTCTCCATGCTCTCTCTCCCTCTCTCTCTCTCATCCACACCCCCATCCCCTCCTGCTTCCCATTCTTTCCAGGCTCTGGTTTTTCGTTTGCCTCAGCAGATCTGTCTGTTGTCCCTTCCCGAGAGATAACAACTCACCCTCGTCCGTTTCCATCTTTTTCTACCGGTCCGTGTATCTTCACACTAATGTCCCCCATAAATCTTCTAATGTGCCTCCTCAACAAATAAGATGCTTCCTCGTAACATGGACCAAGTGCTGATGGTGGAATTAACAATATGCAAGGTCAGGCCTGTAGCATTGTTTCATTATTAGGCATTGTCTATTGTTCAGCACTCCAGGATTAGAGAGAGATGCTATTAGGAGTCAGCTCAGCGCTCATGAGTGACAGGTATGAATACTGAGAGAAGCACCACAAGAGGAGTCTTCATTCATTATCAATGAGAGGTGCTGAGATTGCTTTGATGATGACTTCATACAGGGTAATGGCTGCTTTTCGGCCTGGGCTTGATGAAGAACCCGTTGCACTCTTACCTTCTGCTGTTCCTTATTATCTCTAGGTTAGTGGGTCATCACATGCATTTGTTCCTAATAAGCTGCATAAGCGATGCAAATGTCTGCCCAGCCTGTCCCAAGGCCCCATCCTTTATCAACAGACATGTTTGTGTTTTGAGGAGAATTAAAATTCAGGGAAATAGATCAAGACTCGGAAATTCCCAGCAGGGGTGAAGCCTGCTGGTACGGCGGGCGCCTGTGGAGCAGAAGGGTGGACACGGAGCGGGTGGAGATGAAAGCGATGCAAATGATTCAAAGCAAAGATTCAGAATATGAAGAAAGCGTACCGAGGAAGGCGAGGATAACGCTGGAATGGTGATGCAGGAGAAGAGTGGAAAGTAATCTATCACAGAATCAAACTATGAATGAAAACACTGAATGAGTTTGGAGCTCACACACACACACACACACACACACACACACGGTTATCAGTAGAAAATACAATCAATCTTTATTTAAATCACACCCTCACATTGAAGCTCTTCTGCTTTAGGTTTATTTGCTGTGTTTATTCTGATGCTCCTGCTTGACTGAATTCGTTTCCCTCCAACATATTGAATCTCAGTTGTTTGGTAAATGATTTTTCTCGTCTTTATTGCTTTGAGGCCTGCGAGCATTTACGTACCTCCTCAGAAAATCAATCAACGTGGAGCTGCAGTTTGACCTACTCTGTTTTCATGGCCTCTGGTTGTTTGATGCCTTTCAATTAATGTGAATAGACAAAGAGGAGCTGCTCTAGCTAATTTCAGGTGAAAACTGAAATAAATGGAAATTTAATTGGCTATTTGCACACTTTATAGTAACAGCTATGTAGCTTAAAAAAAAAAAATCTGAAGGAATTGGTTTACTAATAATTGTTATCCTATAATAATTTTATTACTTTTGGATTGAAAAGTTTAATAAATAATAAACAAAACTATGAAAACAATAGAAATACTTGTGTAAGTACACATACAATTTTGCGGAAAAAAAATAACATTTCAAACAATTATTGAGAACAATTTAAACATTTTGGATGATCTATACTCCAGTTTTAAAATTCTGTCTTTTTATAAAAACCAAAAACACATATAATTGGCTTCACCTGGTAGAAAGATGACATCATGTCAGTCATAGCTGTGAAATTAACACTAACAGCCACTATATCGTCAGTCTTTCCTTTCCAGATCCAGATGTTAGTCTTCATGCCTGACAAGTCTGAAAGACAGACGGACACACACGCAACAGTGCACAGATGTTCGCACTGCAGGGTGATTAACAACGACAACAAGCCTCAAATTAAAAAAAAAAAACCTGACGTCTCCCAAAGTAATGAGCAAACTGTCTGGAGGTTTAATTCACGTTAACTAATGTTTTTTTTTTTGTTTGTTTGTTTGGTTTTTTGTTGTTGTTTCTTGACATTTATAAACTGTCTAATACAAAAATGGACAACTGGTGGCCCCAGGGCCACATGCGACTCACTATTCAAATTGTGTGTGGCCCTCAAATGAAATGCACGACATGACTCCAAAAACACACAAAATGATCGAAAAATACACAAAAGGACAACAAAATATACATAAAACAAAATGATTCCAAATATACCGTACACAAAATGACAAAAAATAAATAAAAATGTACAAACCCTTTGTTCTTTTCTGTTTTAATGCTTAAATTTGTCATAATTTTAAATTGCTGACATAAATGTTAATAATGTGGCCAGGGGCTTAGCACCTAATTTTGGGCCCTGGGTACAAACCATCTTGTTGGGCTCCTTCTGCAAGTTATGTACGGAAACTATAGTAGCATTCTTGCATTATCAAATAAGCTTTCTTTTTTTTTCATAATAACCTAATGACTCCATATCCATTGCTTGTATTTTATAAATATGTTTTACTATATTTTAGCAGGGGTGGAAAGTAACAAATTACATTTACTCTTGTTACTGTAATTGAGTAGCTTTTTTTGTGTACTTCTACTTTTTTGAGTACTTTTTAATATCTGTAAATGTACATTTACTTCAGTAAATTTTGTTTCAAGTAACAGAACCTTAATACATTTGAAATAGATTCCGTTGCAGAGTAAAATAAATCCCGCACGCGGACGATAGTCTGCTACATTTGTGCTATACGTATCCTAGAGCTGTTGTTAGGATCAGTGTGTATATGTCTATGACCTGCTCTGTTGATTTGCAACAAAGTGAGAGTGCTAAATTCAGACGGAGGGCACAGAAAAACTTTTTAAACCTACGTCTGCGGTCGGGAGGAGCAGAGTCTGCTGATGTCCGTGTCTGTAGCGACCACTTAATCATAGGTATGTTAGTGAGCTAACTTTGTTTTTGTGGCTGTGTTTATATAGCATTAGGTTGTCGTTAAATGCTCATTTTCTATTATTTAACTTCTTTCTTTCACCCCTGCTGCTGCTGCACACTGTGCACATAAAGCTGGACACACTAATGCTATTTCATTACATGTCATAAAGTACTATTCAGTAGTAGTATATATGTATGAGACAAACAAACCTCATGTATCCTTGACTGTCAGGCTAACGTCGTCGTTAAGATGTTTTGCAAGTTTGTTTACATTATAGCCGCGTTTTTCTGCCCCCCCGAAGTTTTCTTAATGCCACTCTGGTCTCCTGTGCACCTCATCCTCCAGCAGTGCCTAACAAGCCACTGTGCGTCTTTACGCAATGTGTGCGCGTTTCTTTTTTGTAACAGCTACAGGTGTTGTAGCCAATTGATCAGCAGTTTTGCGCAATGATCATGTGATTTTAATTACATTTATTATTATTAATATAAAACTGTATTTGTAGGCGTTCGCACATCACCCTGGGGCGTCAGTATCATTTTTTTCCTTCTTTGGCACATTCCACCTAGAATGTTTTATAGACTTTATATAATATACTGTACGCATGTCTTGCTTTCAGAGATGTTTTATTGCCTTGACATTTATTTAATTTAATTTATCCAAGTTAGCCACACCATGTCTTGTTCTCATGCACGTTATTTTGAAATGGTGTTCTTTAATATTAATTTAAAAAAAAAAAAAACCTTAGTTTTAGTTTGAACTTTATACATGTCTTTTTTTTTTATTGCATGGAAGAGATACACCAGTAATTTTACTTCTACTTTAAGTAAAATTTAGTAACAGTACTTTTACTGAAGTAGATTTTTTCTGTACTCTTTCCACTCCTGTATTTTAGTGGTTTACTGAATGTGTTCGGGACATACTTTTGCTACAATGTAGTGGCGGCTGGTAAATTATTATTCTTTTGGGGGGGTGCGGAGGGGTTTATATCTAAATATACAGTATATATATATATATACATATAAACAATGCCAATGTGTATCTGGTACACTCTGACCACCTAATTAAGACTTGGTGGCAGCAAACGTAGCCTTCAAAATCATTTATAAAAATAATTTTATTTCCAATTAAGCTTTGACGTGCAAAAGGAATGTTTCACCATTTATATGCGTGAGAGTGCATGTACTGTATAATAGTTCCAGCAAGATTAATTTTGTCTTCTTTTTCTGAATAGTATGTTATGGTTTAATTTATTCAGACAACTGTTCCAGTTCGTTTAAATAGAAATAATTGCCTAAAAAAGACGTGTTACTTAATTCTGATGTCGATGAATCAAATGTGTAACCTTTGAGCAAGAGGGGAGTGTAACCAACCTCCAAGGCTATCAGAGCACAATTAGGATCTGTAATTACCGAAACAAACACGTTTGTTCTTTCCATCGGGGGATGTAGCTCAGTGTTAGAGCACATGCTTTGCATGATGATGCCTCGGATTCAATCTCCAGCATCTCCAATGTTTTGCTGAATTTCTCTCCATGGGGATGAGGATGACTGATATCTTATCTTGTCTTATCTTGTGGACAGCGAGAGGAAATAGGTATGCTACACCTGCATACAAGCAGCACACACAATCTCTAGAAACCACTGGAGGAGACACTTGTCGCCTTGTTTGTGTTGATGTCACAATGTGTTTTAGTTTTAGAATGTACACATATGAAGAAGCTTAATTTGAATTGTATTTTTAGTGTAAAATGTTGTCTTTGTGTTCCTCTGTATTGATTCAGTCCACCCCGGAGACAGTGGTTCACCTGTGTTACTGTGTCACTCACTATCTGACATCGACTTGTGAGACTCAAGAGAGGTGGCGTGTTGCCTGGTGTCATGGTGAAT
Source organism: Gouania willdenowi (assembly GCF_900634775.1). Classification (NCBI taxonomy): domain Eukaryota; kingdom Metazoa; phylum Chordata; class Actinopteri; order Blenniiformes; family Gobiesocidae; genus Gouania; species Gouania willdenowi. Next base: position 12,719,777 of record NC_041050.1, read on the forward strand.
GAAAGCGCAATCGTTTTGTTTAATGACACCGGGTTGCCATGGAAACCGCCTCCTTCTTTACAGTTGAAGACGGTAGAGAGAGAAAAAGGGAGCGGCCACCAGACTCATGGAGGAGGGTCTACACAGTGGATGTGAATGTGTTTGTGTGGAAGATTGTAGATCGTAGATTGACAAATAAAGAGGAGATAACAAAGTGAATGAGTTCACACCTGGTTTTTTGTTAATCAGTCCAACAATATGTTTTACTGAGGGCAATGGGAATCACTATCGATCAGAAACAAGCCAGCGGGTATGTTCCAAGTAGCAACAGCAGCATGCAGCGTATGTGCAGCAGAGCCCTGATGTATAATGCATGAGTTTTTATTCCATTGGCAAGAGAATAAAGTCACATTTAACTGCCTAGTTTTACAGCGTGGCTTTGCTGTAAACTGTTTAATTCTGTGTTTATTGTGCATGGACAGTTAAGGTTTACAGTAGGTTGTCTGTAAACTAGGGGTGTCTTTAAGTCTAGGAAAACAGCTGAGATCTGAAATGCTTAAAGGTAAAGTAAGAAATGTAAATAAAATGATTAGTGTGTATCATTGTCATTGCTTCATGTTGCCAGGAGCTGTTGTTTCATTGGGCATCTGCAAAAAGAAATGGGCTTTTAAAAATCCTATTACATGTAGCTAACAGTGAAGCAGCGTGTTGGTTTTAATTACGTCTGTTTTTACCAAATTGTTTACGACATCGTTACCTCTTTACCACTCATAACAAAACACACAGTTATCCCCATGATCTACGTACAACATAAGTCTCAAAGTCATGGCTCGGTGGCTAAATTCGGCCCTTTGGAGCATCCAATTCGGCCCATAAGAGGAAGCAAAAATGAACACGACTTGTTGTGTAAAAGAAACACAGCAATATTTGCAGGGCTCACAGTTTTCCTGGTGCTAATATCACATGATTCCAGTCAATTTACTTCAATTTCTCCACACTTGTCACCAGACTGTCTTAAAGGGCCCATGTTCAGCTAAATAGACTTTTCTGTGCTTTAAACATGATCAAAGTGCTATTTGGGCTTCATACACATACTCAAAGTGTTTTTTTCATTGATTTGCTCCTTTCATACTGCAGCCCAAACACTTCGCTCCAATTTGATGACGCGTTCCCACTTTGATGACGAATTTGACGCGGCACTGAGCTGGAGAAGCCGTGCCTCCAGGAAGCTCTCTGCCGTGATTGACATGTAAACAGACACGCCCACAAAGAGTGCTTCGCGCAGTGCTATGTGTGTATTTTCTACAGTCTATGTATGTACCGGTGAACGCCCCGCCTCCACATACTGTCTGATGTTTATAAAGCAGCATGAGCTCAGCTACAGAGTGGGTGGGAAGAGGGCGGGCCGTCCTCTGGGCCTACGTCACCATGCGGGGAGGAGGAAGTCAGTGTCCCGTCTATAGACACGCCCACTCATGAATATGCATAAGTAGGCCACAAATCAGCCTGTTTGTGTAAAGTTGCTCAGAAAGTGAATTTTCAGAGGTTAAAACTAGAAAACAGAAAATAAACCTCAAATACTGTTTTTGGGGTTCTTAGAACAAATGGAGATGGTGAAAAATAGCATAACATGGGACATCTAACTGATTACACAACACAATAAGCACAACATGCACAACTATAACATCACATTATTTCTTACCTTAAAACATTTGGCTCTTCCCCACCCCTTCCATTTTCCTACCCTGACTTCCTCTTTCCTGTTCCCTTCCCCCTCACCTAGGTGTAGCACTCGCCCTCTCTTTTTATATTCTCCCTTTAATAAAGTATTTCTTACCCTTCCTTAGGAAGGGCTGGTGATGGTCACAATTATGCAATAAAATAAATATAACAATTAACAAAACATGCATTGTTGTTATGAAAAGATTGCTAAACATGTAGTGTTGACCTTGGAGAGCATGTGAAGACAAGGTAAAAAAAAGAATTAAATAAAAAAAAAAAATTATTACAATCATTTTTAATGTTAAACTGCTGAAGAAACTCAAAATTCCTACAAAATGTTTAAATGTTCCTCAATTTTTTACATAATATTTATCTTAATTCAATAGAAGCTGTTCACAAAATCCAGGAAATTTAAAGTGAAGATCCTGTTGGGACTGATATCTTTCACTTTTTGCTTGGATATTGTTTGTTTCTTACATATTTAGTATTTTATGTGAACTATGGCACAATAGTGTTGAAATTACTTTTTTTCCTGCATTAAATCTGTTTCCCACTGGAGATTAAACTGTACTAAAATGAGTTTGACACCCCTGATCTACATGCACTTGTTGTTGTTGTCAGTTCTCTCTGCATTTGTACTCTCTGTTACAACTTTAATATCAGACAAATACAATGCAATCTAAACATGGTGCTTTCCCACAACATGGCATCTCAACACACGTCACGTCATAAAACCCATTTCTCTGCTGTCACTGCCACACCTGACGTGTTCAGCGGTGCTGAAAATGCTCCTGTGAAACAAGTTCCCCGGGTTTTTCTACTCTGCTTTCTGCTGACCTCGGGTCATCGGATCAGTCAAATGATTTTGATTCAAAAATTCAGAGACGCTGACCTGCATGTGGACAGACTCATTAACGCTGACCCCTCTAATGTAAGGTCACTGATTGCAGAATGTTTCTGTCGCTGCTCTGGTGTTATGATCACACAGCAGAACGTCCACACCACTGCCCAACTCTACGTTCACTCCTACTCTATAAAGTGCTTCGATCAATTACTTTTGTCTAAGCGAGAGCAGCAGGAGGAGAAATGACTGAAAAACATGTCTGGCTTTCACTCAGTCCTTCATTTTTCTTGTTTCTGATGCTGTTTGGTCTCATCACTGAGGCTGTGTTTGGATCCAGCCTCTTACTTTGATTTTGTTGACATTGCCTCCAGCACCAAATGCCGCCCAGTTAATTGATCCAGACACTGACTACATTCAACAGAGTTCCAACCAGGTTTGGGGTCAATTATTATTGTAATTGCGTAATTGATAATTAATTACAATTATGTTGGAATTATAATTGTAACTGTAATTTAAAACATGAGTTGCTGTTAAAATCATAATGGAATTGTAATTGAGTTTAGATATTTCATTTCGTAATTGTAATTGGCAGGGAAATTCTATAAAAACTACAATTTAATTCAACGCAAAACCCGGGGAACCATGTTAGAGTTCTAAGGCTTACACACATACAGTACGTAGTTAAAAATCATTAATATATGTTTCATATCAAGTTTTCCACTACATTTCAGTTCTCTTGAGTATCATTTCATCTTTTTTATTCTTTAAACAAATAAAAATTGCGAGGTACACTGACAGAAAAAAGGCTCAGGCTTCCACACCAAAGGCATTAATACCAATATTTTCATTGATTAGGAAGTTTAACAAGGAAACCAAGAGACGGAAAACAAATGAGATATTTTGAGTGTATTTCACAGCTGATTTAAGACATGGGTCAAACTGATCCGTTATCGTAAGAGATGCTAACAGAAAGCTAACACAAGTGGAAGATTATGTTTTATGAGGTTATTTATTACAGGCTTAATAATTGTGATTAATTGAATTTGAACTTTAGTAATTGAGAACGTAATTGTAATTGACTTACAGGGGAAAAAATGCCAGTCACCATAATCATAATTTAGTTGTAATTTAACATGGATAGTTGAAGACGTAATTGAAAAATGTAATTGACCACAACCCTGGTTCGAACTGATGCTGTTAGTACCACAGAAACTACCACAGCCTTCCTGCTGGACACACCCATCAGCCAGATGAGCTTTACTTGCTTGCAATCTGTGGTCCCAGTTGGCAGGTGTTGCTGAGGCTGTAACCGTGGCAACCTCTCTCTTTTAACCCTTTAGCCAAGTTTAATAGCTCATCCATCCTTCTGCCTCCGTGGCTCTGCACCAACTGCTCTAACGCTCTCTCTATCTCATGTTGCTCCAATCTCTGCCATCATCTCTCTTTCATCATCGTGAAGTGTTCTCGTTCTAATCATCAGAATCAATGGATGCACACTTAAACTACTCATCCAATGCGGGAATTTTTATGATACGTGAAATTTACAATAGGCTATGATACATACATTTCTGATTAAAAAACACAACTAAACAAAAACTAATAGACATTAAACTTCAATATACACATATTTTTTGAATGATATTTTAAAAACATGAGATGTTTATACGAGCAAACGATTTATCTGTTTGGAAAACAGAAATTATCACAGAACATAGAACAGGAATTATTATTTGTGATGAGTGCTACGAGATGATTTATTGTTGCAACTAGTGCTATATGAATAACTGAAATGAATCAATTCTAAACCTATTAATATAGATTTTATTTAATAAAATAAAATGTAACTTTAATATATGGCTTTGAATTTTTATTTTATTTTTCAAGTTCATTTTTTGGCTCGAGACCTCAATTTCAAGTCCCACCTCATCAAATTTCAAAATAAAATAATCAAATCTGTTATGCATATTTATTGGTTAATTAGAAGTTAATTAGTTAAACGGTGTGTGTAATTTGATCATCAAGCCTCCTGTGTCATCATAAAATGCTGATGCTACATTTTGACTTGTTAATGTTACCATGTGATATGATGTATCCTTGTAGCAAAATATTGCTGTTATTAATTTCACAACGTGATGCATGTATTACTTTCATCTTCAGAAGCCAACAATTGAATTATGAAAACTTTCTAGATAAAAATGAACATCCACATTTTACAGTTAGTTTGAGGGATTTAACTTGGTTTAATTAGTGTGTCATAAAGATGATGAGTGTAAAGACTGCAGCAGCAACTCTGTCAAAAAAAGATCAAGTGAATGTGGAAAAAGATGGAATGTTGTCAATCAAAGTAACAGAAAGGAGAAGAGACAGAGCGCTCACCTGGAACATGACCCTGTATTGTTCCTCAGGCTTTTGAACAACACACATGTTGCACCCCATGGTGAGTTTGCTTGGTACGCCTGACCCTGCAGGTCCAACAGCTGTTCAAGATGTTCACTTCTCACGTCGGTACTTCCGTGCGGTCTTTGTCTGTGACAGTGGGAGAGCCCCACCCTCATTTACAAAGCTTTGGTGTGTAACAGTTCGTCCTCGGAGTAACTCTCAACACATCCCTGCCAAGTCCTGGCTAGTGTTTACACTGTCTCTGTTCTCTCGTTGTTTGTTGTGTTCACAATTTCTGGGTCAAAATTGAGAGAAATTTCATGTTGAGAGAGATGCTTACAAGCAGCAAGCCCACGGGTTTGTTTCTAGTTCCATCTGAGGTATGTTGATCATGTTTTGCTGACTAGATCTTCTCTTTGTGTCATTTTCCCAGGGTTTTTCTTTTTCAATCTGTAATAGATACTTGCAGAGTTCTTGTTGCAGACTGTTGCCAGGCTCAACTCCAATTGCTTTGTTTCCTGAGATGTTCTCACTCACAGCAGCAAAACTTTCAAACAGCTAATTTAAACTCTTTACAAACCACAGAACTATTTAAGATCTAGGCTCGGTCTTATATTCCCCACTTCTTGCCTACGCTGAAATCCAGCAGTGCTTACGTTCTGCCGAGTGTGGCTGCAGAGATAACTTCTGCTGAAAGCTGCATTCAGGACCTTCTTCCCCTCCCTGCTCTGCTTTTTGAGGATCAATGCATTGGGTAATCTACAACATGCTAAGTGGAGCAGCTTGGCAGGTTGTCGAGAGAGGTTTAGACGTACCTGTTGCTCCCTGTGCAGCTCAGATAAGCCCAAAAACACTAAGTGACCTTTGAATGTAACCGTCAGCAGACTGGAGAAGCAATTTCTTCATTTAGTCACTGACAATGTCAATTTCAGACACTGTTGCAACAAATTGTCACATCAATCTCATTTGTTATCACACAAGAAATACTAGACAATCAAATCAAAGCTGGCGCAAACTCAGCAATTCTCAAGGATGGGACCAAGTGATGGATTCTAATAAAATCAGTGACCTCTTAAACAGGGATCAAACCTGAGTCTATCTTTGCTGTGGAGGAAAATCAATACAAAACCAATTCATGGATCAATTTTGACCATCACAGAGGAGGTTTGAGGTTGTTAATCACAGGTGCGAATCCATTTTCCAAATGTTGTTGAAACACTTATCATATATGTGTTCTATACCCATTCATATGGAGCCCCAGAACACGCTAAGATTAACTTCAGCCGACATCCTTTAAGGATAACCCCAATCACAGAAGAACAGGGTCTAAATGTGACTTTGTCCTTACTGGTCCTGTCCTCTTCCTCTTTGGTCCCATCATACTGTATATAAATCTTTATCTTCCACCCTCCATCAAGCTATAGCCTGTGGAGTTTGCGTCTGAAGGGTCAATCCCCTCAACGTGTACTGCCAGCGACAAGGTGTGATAGCAGCTAATCCTCATTCAGTGCTTTGGTGCTACTCTGCCATCTCTAAAGGCAGTGTAATCCCAACCCTTACACACACACACACACAAAAGAAGCTATAGCTGCTGTGTCAAACATGCTCAGACGACAGGTCCGGTCCCACTGTCACCTCCTCTCTCCATCTCCTGTTCATTATGGTCATTAACATCATGAATATAAAGCCCACATAAGGAATGTTGCAGAGGATTCCCTTAGCAACAAATCAAGTCCTATTGTTGTAAATCACAAGAGTGAAAAGCTTGGATACACTTGAAAAACTTCCTGTTGAATCTGCAGCCGGGAAAACACAAAGAAAAATGGAAGAGTGGACTTCAGTATCTAAATCCTCAGTTTGTTTTTTGGTTGTTTGAAATATCCATAGGAGGGTTATTGGAATTTAAACCCAGACAGGTATTCCAGGTTCCTGTTCAGGTCTCAGAAATCACCATCAGCACCATCACGAGATGAGAAGAAACACCAGCGGCTGATTAGAGGATACTTCTCAGTTCCTTCCCTTGGGCAGGATGGTAAACGTGCACACACACACACCTCAACACACACACACACACAGCGGTGAGGGAAACACAAAATGCGGTTGTTCCTTAGCGATGATCTTGCTGATGTGCACGCCGTACCACTGCTGAATCTAAATCTTAAGGATTTCACACTGTATGATCACTCCCTCTCTCTCTCTCTCTCTTTCTCCTCCACCCCTCCCTCCCTCTCTCCACATCCAGGGCTAGGCTGCTTCTCTCTCTCTCTCTCTCTCTCTGCTATAGCTCCCCATAATTTTTACCCACACCTCATTTTCCACCCTCTCCCTCCTCCTCCTCTCCATCCCCTGTTCCCTTGCCTCTCTCCTGCTTCTCTGCAGGCAGGAGAGCAACTCATGGAACGCATGCAATTGGTGGAAAAGTGAACTATCAATATCACACATGGACACGCAGCAAACAGATTCATTTATCGTATGACGTTTAGGTAACTCCGTGTGTCTCTTGTTTATGAGCTGTTTTAGAAGATTGAGACTCATCGCCCTCTCTCGTAACCATAAAAACAGCCAAAGCTGGTGGGGAGCCCAGGGCTTGCTGTGAATTTTGACGAGACTGTATGCTGCAGAGAACAGAAATGTAGAGAAAAAGGAAGAAAAAGATAATTGAATAACAGGTGTGTCAGAATGAGCGGGTATATAATATGCAAATGACTGTGTGGGAGAGCAGTGTTGATACAGAGATGGGCTAGAACAACGGTTTTCTGCAGTAATCAAAATGACCTACTGGAAAGAAAGGGTGAGGGTGTGAGGCGGAGGCATATGGAGACACGTTTCATGTACGTGAGCAGCTATGAAGATATTTGTGAGCAAATATGGCTTTTGACTCTCACAATGTTACTGCCAAACTCCTCAGGGACTGATGTGGGACCGTCCAGGGAACTGAGAGGATTAGTCTTAGTGTTTTATGGAATTTTGTTTACTGTGTGCCTGGAGTGAACCTTTCTATTGTCTTACTGTAATTTTCCACCTATACCAGCTTTCTATCTTTATGAGCCTGAACCTTCTGTCTCTCTCTCTCTCTCTCTCTCTCTCTCTCTCTCTCTCTCTCGCCGTGACTCTTTCACGCTCTCCGGTGCAGCACCAGGCAGAATCATTAATCAGTTGCCATGAAGTAAATCAGGCTTTGAAGCTTCCACACCACTGTGTCACAGAGTGTGTGTTTCCTCTGCAGCCTTCTTACACAAACACATCTTCAACCCCACAATAATATGAGCTTAATCCTAGTCTACAACAAGATTTCATGGTTGTTCAACAGGCTTACACAGATTTCAGTTGGTCCCACAGAGCTGCATCACTGCTGAATGCACTCCCACAAACAGCTTTGTCAACATTATGTGACGCTAAGGGTCAGCCCGTGGCAAATTGCCTTATTTCAAGATAGATTGTGGCTTTACAATTATTTTTATGACATTTCTGGTGAGAAATGTATACCCATAACTTATGGTTAGGGTTAGGGTTCGAATTCAAAGTCTTATTTTCAAAAGTCGCGGTGAAAAGCAGCTTACGAACCATTAGCATCAAAAATGAACGTCAAAGGCATACCCCGTGCGTTGAATACTGACACTTAAAGGTCCTTCCGGAACGTCAATATGTGACGTGTTGGGAGTGAGACTGGGTTGGCTTTGTGTCTCCTTATCTGTGGGGCTCGTGCATCACTCAGCTCCTCCGATTTGTTCACATTAGATTGTAATCTTAACAGGAAAAGGTCAAAGTGCTGCGATTGTACACTCTGAAATACCAACTGCCCGTTTCACAAGACGAGAGATCATCGCATGTACGGTAAATGGATAGGTTTCCCTAGAAGAGGACGTCAAGATCAATTTCTGACTTAAATACCACCACTTTTCATTTCACATTATTCCCTTTCTACTTATACAGAAGCCAGAAAACCTGGAGGTCACTGTCCTTTTATATGAGAGATCTACTTCTTTCTTGTCATAGATGTACCACCTGTACCAAAAATGTGAAAAAAATGCCAAGGAGAAAACCAAATTTTTAAAGCACCCCAGGGTTTAATGAAATAATTTTGAAAACCACTGTGGATAGACGTTTCTGGCTATAGACGGACTATGCAACTGCATTGTTCTCCAAAAGCCACTAGGGGCCATTACCTCCTCCGGGGAGATAATGTTTTCACTGTCTATCCGCCCGTCTGTTAATGGGGATGTTTGTTAGTCGGATACCTCACAAAGTTCTGATCAGATTTCAATGGATTTTGGTGAGCGGAATAAGCTAAAAAATAAGTAGTTTGATTTTGGAGATGGTGACATATTGTGAATACAGTATCCAGAACACGTTTTGGAGCATCATGTGGATACTTGGCTGCAGCACCACCTGCCAGTGACTTTGCGTTTCTAAACTTGGCGGAGGTTTGCGCTTTCTGAGTGCTTTTGTTTTCAGAGTATTTCCCTCCCCAAAGCTGTGGCTCAGAGAACACTGACGTGCCTGTATGTATTTCACTGCTACTCTTGCTATTAAAGCCTTCTTGTGGTGTTTCATCTATTTCTTCTTCTAAGTGTTATCTTAGGACCTCTCTTTCAACACAGCATATTTCTCCATGGCAATGGTAATTATGTTTCTTCAGAAGTCTTTGTAAATATTGTGTATCATTGTGCTCTGTGTCATGTAAAAAGTAAAAAGCACGAGTTGAAAGACTTTGTTGCTTTGATCTAATAAAAAAAATGCGTGAATTGATTATTTAATGCAGGCATGAGGGAATATGAAATAGACAGGACACAGTGATGTGAAAATAACACAAATATACATACAGAAAATAGGTTGTTGTTGTGGTTTTTGTCTTTCCTCAGAGGACAATGCTTTTCTCCAGATGGAGGCAGAAGACTGAGAGCAGCCGAGCAGGGTTGCACTGGCAGAATCTTAACAGTGTTCTCATTATTTATTGACTGCTGGGAGCAAAATACTGCCAGCGACTAATACACTCCAAAAAGAACAACATTTTAGATGTTTATTTGCGTGTATGTGTATGAGAAAATGGCTGCCATGTGAGAGCAAACTGGATGATTGACAGGTAGCAGAAAATGACCTCTGCTGCTGCTTTATTCACATGCTGAAAACATCACCATGAGTGAGGGGAAGCTATTATAAAACTATATTCACAAAGCAGCACTGAGATGGAATAAGATTAGCACTAGGATTGGAAAATAACTGAAATAGGAAAGAAAAGGAAATCCACAGTGTAGGAAAATTACTCCAAATGAGTGGATGCTATCTGAACATGGACTACATCACCATTCACAGCTCGGAAGAAATTTGTAGTACGTGATTGTGCTTTTGTAAGACTTATGTCTAGAGCATGTAATGCACAAAGTAACCAGCAGGAGGTGTTATAGAACCTGCTCAGAAAGCTGAACACAGGGATTGGAATTATGGATTAAAAACTGATTCAGAACCAGTATATTGATCCAGAACATCCAAAATCGAATGACTTGTTTGTTATCCTACTTTGATATTTCCTGAAAATTTCATCAGAATCTCTCCATTAATTTTTGAGTTCGTTCAAAGATAGATAAATAAATAAATAAATAGTTTTGCGTTTGTGGCCTTGTTTAGTGTTTTACCTTTAGTCCTACATTTTGTTAGACTGTTACTTTATCCCTGTGTTCTTTTCAGTAGGAGATGCAATTACTTCAATAAAGTCCAGAGATGAATTATTTCTTTGTGATACCCTCTTTTATTTTACCCTTCCAATTTCTATGGCTACACCTGCTGTTCTCTGGGGCAAAAATGACCCCAGCAGGCATAAAACTTACTTTATTTAATAAAATTCTCTGTTACACCTTTAGTCTGACATCAGTTCAACCTAGTACCACCCTTTAACTTCTTTTTAAAGACCTTGCTTAACATAAAGTTTTCCCTGTTAATTAAAATACACCCTCCTGTGTTCCTTTGATCAGACTGACTCCAAGACAACAGGAGGGTGTATGGCAGGGGTTCTCAACTAGTCTCACCCTTGGACTCACATTTTGCCACGTCATTAAATTCCGACCCAACTTCAGTTTTGATAAAATAGCTGCTGAAAACACACACAGAATCTTTTTTTTTTTTTTTTTGAACGTAAATCTATATATTTTCCTGTACAACATGCATTTCACAGCATGCCTGTCAAAAGAAAAGTTTATTTCAAAATAAAAGACAAGTCCAACATGAGAGACATTGAGTATTTATTCATTTTTGACCAGCTGTCTGTGACCCACCCAGAACAGGTTCGCGACCCACTTTTGGGTCCCGACCCACCAGTTGAGAATCGCTAGTTTATGGTTTCCTGCTCTGAGACATAATTGTTATGTTTTATTTAAAAGATTCCGTGTGGAGACTAACACATGGTTATATGAGATTTCTAGCTTCATAGGAAATAAGGGGCTTTGCTTTCCTTGAATCATTAAGCAAGTTATTTATTGTATATGCTTAATGGTGCCCAATCCTCGGGCAGAGGACTGGTAACAGATCATGAAACATTTGGCACTGAGCCTCAAGGTTTTAAAAACTATGCATTTTTATTAGGCCGTGCTACCAGACTGAAAACGCCACTCATTTTATTCTTCTTCTTCTTGTTGGTGTGTACATAAAATCACTGCTCCTCTGTTATTTGTGAACGGATAGGGCTAAGTATATTCTATGGATGTGTACGCATCGATGCTCAGAGCTCCATTTTTGATTTAGGGCCCAGGGGGCCCCAAGGAGCCCCAAAAGAAAAGAAAAAATAGTCAATTTCTCATTTATTTGCGAGTCAGATATTACAACGGTTGGTGGTACCAAATCATTGGCACATACCAATATATGAATGGGGCCCATTACCACGTATGTGCCACGGGGGGGAATTTCTGAATTTATCGGAACATAGTCACGTGATATATCGTTTCAAAGGCAATTCAACGTAGATTACCATTTTACATTGCACAATTTAATTTGTTTTACTTGGTGGAACTGTGTCATTTCACTGAATTCTCGGGAACGTGGTACACGCTATTTGGTGCGGAGGCCGTAGTTCATCAGAACTTTTTTTCTAGGTGTTTTATTCTGAAAATCTCCTTCTTGAATTTAATGCTGATGCTATAATAAAAGTTATATTTCTATGAAAAAATTAAGAGAATTGAGACGGCGGCAGAAAGACATTGCTGTTGTTTGACAATCATGAAGGGCATGTCAGTTCTTTCACACAAATGAATGGCTTTTGTTTTAAGGGCGACCGTCAGGGAAGGGTGAGTTATTCCCTTATGTCAACCCATCGCTGTTTTCAAATCCACACTCATCACAACTACGCGAGCACTCTATACCCAATTCTCACATGGAATTACATTACAACAGATGGTGCAAAGCTGGAGAAAAGAGCACTTCAAGAGCAATTTAGGTTAAAAGAAAACTAAACAGTCGCTTTAAATAACAGCTGCTCTTCTAAAAAATATGAAAAATGGCAAAAAAACATTTTTATGCTTTGTTGACACCTGTTTGTCTTGTTTTCAATTATCTCCCTACTTATCGTGTACAGCTGGAGTTCTCAACCTTGGGGTCAGGAGCCTACTTGGGGTCAGGAGACACTGGAACAGGGTATCCAAATTTTTTTTTTTTAAAGTTTGACCCCATTTTTGCTTATTTTTACCTTTTTTCTGCAACTTCACAAAACTTGCCATATTTTAATCTATTTTGATTACTTATTTTTGCTATATTTTTGGTCCTTTTAATGCATTTCTTCTACATTACTCCCATTTCTGCTACTTCTTCATCAAATATCAATGCCTTTTCTGCACATTTTTTCCACTTTCAAGACATTTTTGGCACTTCCACCACTTTTCCACCTAATGTTGCATATGTTGACCCATTATTGTCACTTTTAACCTCTTTTCACCATATTTCATGCTTATTTTTTTGCCAATTTACTCCATTTTACGATTTGTCATTCCCATTATTTACCAGTTTGACCTCATTTTCCTCCTTTTTTTTCACTTTTAAGCCAATATGAACAATTTGAATCTTTTTTACCAGTTTTTCTGTCCATTTTTGCCCACTCTAATGTGCAACTTTTAACCAATTTGTGTGATTTTTAAATACAATTTCACCACCTCTTCTAGCATTTTTTTTTTGTCATTTTAACTTATTTTTATTTCTAATTTAAACAAGGAATTACATCTTTAAGATGACTGTATACTATGGCACAAATACTAATACACTTCCTGGATAACAGTGTAAGGATATTATTCAGATAAGTAAATAAATAAATGTGGTTATCACAGATTCATTGAACAATGACCATCATTTTTTGCTGACTTTATGGATGCGCCCCAAAAAGCTCTCCCCTTTATTCCCCCTCATAGATGGCCCTAGCTGTCTCCACATGACTGTTCTTCAATGTTCATGTCTGTGACACTAATCAATTGTCATTGCCTTTTTAAAGAATGAGCAAAAGAGGCGCTGGGAGAGATTTTGTGTTCAGAGGAATTACACGAGAGCTTGGAGAAAGCTGAGTAAAGAGAAGAAGAGAATATGAATGAAGCAGCAGGTGCAGAAATCCACAGGCTTTTCTAAAATCCTGAACAGGTGGAGCGAGCGTTGAATTTTCCAAAGGGAAACGTGATTGCCACAGTTCACTGGGATAAAACAGATTCACAGAAGTCTAACTTACTTGACACAGAAACCAACAAACCCATTTGTCGTTTTTGCCTCGAAAACCGCTTGGTCATGCCGCTGTCTGAACATGTCACAAAATCCATTTAACTCATTCTCATGTTATCAGCCTTACATTACAGCACAAGAAGTAAGGCAGAGTTAGCACAAGATATCAAGACACAATTTTAAATATCTTTACATAGATATTATACCTGAACTACATCAAGGAGTTAAACTTTTTTTTTAGTCATTTCTGCTCAAAATAAATCTTAGTTATTGAAGCTGAAATAACCGCCTGCAGCCTTAACAGCATGTGTCATTGGTTGGGAGACTGGCAATTCTAATTTGTAGGACAAAATTAAATAAAAACGTTAGGAATGCATGTAGAAAATGAAGTCAGTCATTTGAAATTCAAACCAAAAATAAAACCACTTGTTACTATGTCACATTTAGATATTTTAATTGGGGTGAGAAAGCTTTATTTGTCTCTCTTTGGTGTAATTTAAAAACTGTGCATGGGCATGTTTATCTGCAGTGGATTCATGTGTGATTATTTTGTTTGGCAAGCAACTTGTCCAGATAAGCCATAAATGTAGACTTTCCTAGCCAAGTATTGAGTTTCAGATAACTACCAGATATTGGCAGTTATCTGGACCAGTGATCCTAATCACAGTACCGTGATTATTCAAAGGCTTGGAAGAAATGTATGTCCCCATTAATAACAATGCAGTAGGTCCAAATGTATGGGTACACCATTTTTTTTTAAAAAATGAATGAAAATCCCAATCTGCATCCGATCTGGATTAATTTCTGTGGGGTAATAGTGGAACCAACCCAACATAACTGAGTTAGATTTCATAAAGATAGTTTAATATCGAAGTTTAATGATGAGAGATAAGGATTTTTTGATTTTTCAAACTGATCCAGAAACAGTATATTAATCTGGATCCCCTCGAGTTTGTTGTGACTGTGTCTTGTTTTGTTTATGGTGTACGCTGAGGAGGTTTTTCAATAATTCTCCACTGTGCTCCCCAAAGGCAACTCAGTCTAGGACCTGCCTTTTTTCCCTCTCCCCTCCTTTACACCTGTTTTCCCACTTTTCATCTAAACATGATGGCACCGCAGATGGCTGCCTCGGTGTGTTGATGTGTGTTCTTCTCTCCAACTGTCAAGTTAAATTTCAAACTGTACTTGGCAAATAAAATTCTGTCTGATTCTGATTCTGACTCTATCTTTGGTTGAAATTTTGTCAAAATCCTTGAAGTACTTTTGACGTATACCTGCAAACAAACTAACAAACGAACAAAAAACATAACCTTTTTGGTGAATGCAATCAATATCCAAGGGAAATCTCAAGACTGGCCATGATAGAAGTATGGCGTCAACACATTCACAGAAACCTGATAAGATATGCATCTACTGATCTCTTTGGCCTCTCTTGTGTGATCCCTACAGCTGTGAGATTCCAGGACATTCCCAGCACCGTTTTCAATCATGATGGTTTAGCTCCATCGACTCTTGTGATCGATAACAAAGTGCATCATTCACCCGCAGGTGTATTTAATAATCAATAATACCAAACATCCATCACCTATTTGCCCTCAAGGATCTCAGTACTCGGACACATGTGGACTAGGATACACATAATGAAGAGAAAAGATGGAAAATCCCTATAATTCCTCTTCATCCTTCCACCCCCCCCCCCCCCCCCCCCCACGCTGCATTCCACCTTCATCTCCCTGGAGGATCTCATCTAATGTAATCCATAATGGCGGTCCATCATCTTAAATCTGGAGCTTTCATATTGCGTTGAAGCAGACAGTTGAGCTATTGTTTTATACGGGGGGGGGGGAAGAAATTAAATCTTTACTGTATGAATAGTGGTTTTGTGTAAATAGACAAATAAGCTTTGCTGAGATGTTAGCGACAACTCCTGCAGTTGGTAAACAACAAACTGGCTGAATCAAAAAGATGGTTTTACATCAACAAGTTGTGACAAAACTTAAGTAAAACCACATTTATGTTGTTTAGGTACCGTTTGACAGATGCCAACGTTAAAATAGAAATTGATGATTTGATAACAGAGAGGTTTTTCGTGTGGTATTAGAGAACACTGCGTTTGTTCAGACAGTAAAGGAGCCATTAGTAAACTATAACAATCATGTTCATAGAGGGAAAAATGTAATGAATGTAGTTTATAATAGAACACGGTATCTGCTTTTGTGTTCCTTAACTGTCCATAATTGGCAGTATGGGGCCCCCAAAAGGTATCCCGCTAGGGCCCCAAGATGTCGAGGGCTGCCCCTGCTACCTACATTGTATATCACTGTACATGCTATATTAAACACTTATATTACCTCATCTTATTTGTTATGTATAATACAGTATGCATAAACATGTATATGTTTTGTATATACAAAACAAATACATGCTGCAAAATACAGCAATACCGATTCTAAATAATACTGGTTATCTAGCATACTAAGCTGATATTTTACAGTCAATAATTCTAAAATTCAAGTATGTTGTAAAGGTAAAGGTGCAATCCTCAATGTAGGAAAGCTAGCACAATTTGAGCTCCTCTAAGATCCACCCCCTCCCATATGCTCTGCCCAAATCATGTCCAGGACGAGACATAAAGGCATCTGATTGGTTTCTATTTGGAACAGAATGGCAGAGATTGGTCGGAAAGGCCATGTCACCAATTATATTAAAATTGTTTCTGAACTCCACCTTTGAGAACATTACTGATTATGTTTAAAGCACAAAAATGACGTGTTACCTAAAATCCTCCAGAAGTTTTTCCAGGACATAAATGGAAAGAATAACCTTAAAAAGAAGGACAATTTTAATCAAACACAAATGCACGACACTCAAGAACGTCAACGCTAATGACAACAACATAAAAGCAGAAGTTAGTCCAGATATGGCCTTTGTTTTCCAAACACACAGAAAGGAGAAAGCTGATCATACAATCTCAGGTAATGAATGTGTATTTTCTGTTGCTGTTGAGTTGGGATTCATGTAATGGCAGATTATTACAGATATTGCTTTGATAAAAAGTTATCACTTACGACTTATCGTGATGTAAAAAATATATTTTTCTTCTGTTTTGTACTATTATATTGTATCATTTTCCTATAAATCTCTTTGAGACAAATAATATAAAATGAGAAGTATTTATAACTCAGGGCCCCTTTTGCGTCTCTCGTTCAGCATAAGCATCACAAACAAACTTATCACATCCAGGTGCTGTAAAACATCTGCAGGCTGTGACTCGTCTCCACCCACACACTCCCACTTATTTGCCCCAGGGCGTCTGAATCAATATATCATTAGCCGGTCTCTCTACTAACCCCCTCGTCCTCCTTTATATCCCAAAGTCCTCTGGTTCCCCAACACCCCCACTCTTTCTCTGAGCTTTCCTTGCATTTCACACCATTTCATGCTGTTTTTCTGCCTTCATTCCCTCTCATCTCTACTCCTTCAGTCTCCACCTCCCCATCATCTCCCCAGCTCTCCTTCTGTCCTTTGTCTGCTTCCCTGCAGCCTGTGCTGATGGGCAACCAAAGTGTGAAAGAGGGATACAAATGAGAGATGGAGCTAGAGGTTAAAGGTGTACGATATGAATTTGGGCCACAGTGGAAAAAGATGGAAATGATGGTAAAAAAATAAATAAATAAAAAATAGTGGGAGGCGAGGGGAGTGAATGTGGAGAGATGAGGAGCTTGAGGGGGGAAGGGAGCGTAGCTGGCTCACTGTGTGGGTGAAATGAATGTGTAATTGCCTTGTAGTGGCTCAACCCCTCACACACAACTGAGTGATGGAGGGAGCTGCAGCACCCGGGTGGAGGTGGGTGAGCCTGCGGGTTTCTGTGCTGCTTAATGATGGTGTCAGGATATGCATATGGATGCTTACAAAGCCAGGGCCCGGTTTTACCAGCAACTTTAGGTTTGGTATCTGCAATAAAAAGAAGAGTTTGCATCCATCCATCCAACAGGCACCCAGGTGCTGTCTGTCCTAAATAATTGATGTAAATGTCAACAAAATGATACAAACTCACTTTAAAAGGTACTTTAAAGATTAGATGCAGTATCATATTCTATATAACTCAAACATCTTCTTTCTTTCAACATGTTTGTACAGGGCCGGCCCGTGGCATAGGCAGTATAGGCAAATGCTAGGGGCGCCGGCCATCATAGGGGGTGCAAAATTGGAATTTTTAAAAATATTTTTTATATATTTTTTTTAATACATTTTTTTAATTGTATTTTTATTATTAATTAAACAATCAAAGCACTGATACTATTAGCAATCTAAACTTGTTAGTATTATTAATAACTAGTAAGTATAGTTTTAATGAAAATTTAAAAAATATTTTTATTCCCACCCCCCCAAATCGATTGACAGGTCAGTTCTGAGGCGTGACGTCAGCTGGGACCAGTTGTTTACTGTTTACTGCTGCAGCAAGTGACCTCATGTCTAAATAACCTAACTAATGATCTGGTGACCAGGGAATAAAAATGGAAAGAAGAGGAGGAAAACGTGGAAAAGCCAGACGTAAACCAGTGTTTGAAGATCCATGACAATTTATTTATCCATGATATAAAAGAATATCATATATATATATATATATATATATAGAGAGAGAGAGAGAGAATATCAACATGGGATCATTCAATCCCTAAAACTCACATAGACACATTTCATTCCTACATTTTGGAGATTTTCAGAAACCCTCCATTGTGCTACTTACTAAACTTCTAGTTAACTTCAAAACAAGAGCCCTATTTACAAAAGTGACACGACAAGAAGAGATGCTTTTATTTTGTTAAGTTTAGGGTAAGGTTTAGTCTTAGTCATGTGATCTAAACTGACCAAATAGAGGAGCTGCGTACGGATAGAATGTCGGTATATTGATATGGCAACCTTACGGATAGCCACTGCCTTTATCGCTAGAGGATAGTGTCACCTCACTTTAAGGATGCAAGAGGCATATTATTCAAAGAGCAACATAAACATGGAAACAGTGGATGAATCTAAGGGACTACTGTGCCTGCTTCTTGGTCTCTGGTCCCAGAGGAGGCTCAAGGCAGCACAACAGCTTACTACTAACCTGCAGAGTGCTGGAAATTAAGTTCCTCAGCTCAGCAATCGTGTAACCATGGTTGCTGAAAGGAAACGCACAAACCCTACAGTCTCTTGAGTCTCGGTGCATTTTAGCATGTTCTTGGCCCTGGATTGAATGGGAGGTAAGTAGGTAGACTACTAAAAACATCTGGTACCTGCCTGTTGGAAATGTGGGAAAACCATCTAGAATAAAGCAGTTCCAGTATATGCCTCTTAGTGGAAGTGTGGCTATAGGAGGTTGGTGTGGTTGGGACTATGGGGGGTATATCATAGCAAGGAAAATTGGTATAATAATTATAGACCAACTTGCCCATGTTGTTTTCAGGTAGTGCAATCTTTTCATAATCTTTTTATAATATCTATAATAACAAACATGAGGTGACAGTTTGGACTCAATACAGACTAACATCTATTACTAATGTAATAGTTTCATTTTCCACCATATGGTTTACAAGCTGATCCAGGAGAAGACATTTAGCATCAACAAATGAAAAGTACTCAAAACAAATAAAATAAAACAAAGCAGAAATAAACCTTTTTTTTTTTTTTCTTTCAAAAAAGGCCCAAAATATCACGTCTCTCAATAATAAAAGTGAATGAGTTTTAATGTAGATTTAATTTTCTAAATCAAGGAATCATATACAATACATGTACGTACTTACAAATATTCACACACTGTCACACTTTTTTTACTGCTGTGTTTTTGTTTTTTTTAATGGGAAATGAAATACTGTCTATTTTTTAAATGTGTCTCTTTTTTATATATATTTTATACTCATGTGCTTTTAAACTGATTAACTTTTTATATCCATGCACTTTTATACTGATGAACTTTCAAATACTGTATACTGCTGAATTGTTATATTGATGAACCTTTTTATTTTGACAGACATTGACCATACCTTATGTCATTTTAATGATGATTGTGTCTGTTTGGCTTGAATCTTTGAAGTGTAGTTCAATGTTGTTGGGAGGGGCATGTGCAATTTAATTGTAGTTGTGCAATGGCAATAAAATGATTCTATTCTATTCTATATTTTATAAATGGCCTGTAGCTCAACAGAGGAGATAGCAATGAATGAAAGGACAAGAAAATAACTGTTTCTGCTCTTGAGCCTTCAAACAAGCAAACAAGATATTGTTTTTTTTTTGTTAACCTTCGGATTCTTTTTACACAAGGACAAGAAACAGCCACATTTGATGACTTGTATACAACCATCTTCTGTACTCTCTATCTAACACAGCCTAGCTCTGCTCTGACTGATACATCGCTCCAGGACACCCAATGAAAATGGTTGAGAAAATCAGCAGCTCACAAAAACAAGAAAGGGAATGAGGTCCTGGTTATAGTGTAACCTGCACAGGCGTAGGGAGTGGCAGCACTGAGGAAGGTGCAGATGGAGGAGTCACCTTGAGGGAGCGGAGGGGAGGATGGTGACGGAAAGGGACGCGCTGCCATTGCCAATTTATTTTCAGGCCATAACTCTGCAGATACTGAAGCGCAACCCATTACAAATGGACTTTGAAGAAGTCACTAGAAACCACTCCAATGTGTACCCTGCCCTGCAGCTGCTTAAAAAAAAACTAAAACAATAGAAGTTGTTCCTTATTACTAAACAAGATTTCCACAGCTGGTATCATAAGCTGATGGTATGTTTACACTTAGTTAACACTTAGTTTCTTCTTTCACCAATTTTATTTCATAGATTTAGATCCAAACAAGCATGTGTGTGGATATGAGTTTTTTTAATGTAGGCCTCAATGATAATAAACCAAAGGGCAAGGCTTGGTGTGTGATATCAAAGCCTATATTCACAAGAATAAAGGCCTCTCAGCATCAGAAGTGTAGCTTTGGCTAATGGGGAAAGGTTGTCATTGTGTTCTGGGTACTTGTTGGTGTAAATCATACAGTATATAGTGATTATTTTGTGTTTGTGTTTGGTTATTCTATCCATCCAGACTTTCAGGTTTTTCTTTATGTTGTATATTTTGTTCTAAAAATGTAATAAAAACTAAAAATACATTTTATTGAAGTGACATGTCTGTCAAGGTTCTCAGTCATCCGGATCATGCTGGTAGCTTAGTTGATGATAATAGACTGGACTGTGACTTTTGGCATCTTTTATTTATTTATTTATTTATTTATTTATTTAGTCATTAAAACAAATAGCCTCAACTAAGCTACCAGTAACATAGTGACATCTACTGGTCAGTTTCTGACACTGACCAAGAGATTACATTCATGTGAGCATGTTTCTACTTTGAGACTAATTCCTATGCTGTGACACATTAGTAAAGTAAAGTAGTGTAGATTGTTAAACAGATTAATCTATTAATGGTTGGGTGTACTGGTCAGACCACTATAAGACTGTACAGCAATTTAATGTTGACATTAAAAAAGGTGTTACTCCATAGAAATTGGCATTATGTAACACTATTTAATCTGACAAGAACAAGACTAGGACAGATTGCGAAGGCATGATGATAAAACTGACATTTCAAAGAGTAAATCCAATATGAAACTCGTTTATTTAGAGATAATTGTGAAGCCTATGGAGGTAGATTAGTGTCTTTATTATTAAAAAAAAGTAATCTAAATAAATAAATCACTTTTCAATCTTTTTTTTTACTTCAATTAAAAATAAATATTTTCAATCAAAGAAAAAAGTGTTCAAATGCAAAAGAAATATTTGATACCCAAATAACTGCATTTGAACACTTTTTTTTGATTGAAAACATGTATTTTTTGACTGAAATAAAATTTTTTTGATTGAAGTGATTTTCTTAAATTATTATCATTTAAAAGTGTTTTTTTGGATTGAAAAATAAAGACACAAATATATCTCCATAGGGGCCCAACGCTAAACAAATTAATCAGAAGTCATTTCTAAATGAAAAGATAAACAATTGGGCTCTTTTCATCTGCCATTAATGCCAGGATGATAGTACAGGTTAATAAATGTAAAGATAAATACATTTTATTGACCAAAATCTATAGATTTAAAGTAAATTCCAGTCCATGCACGAGGTCTTGAACGACGCAAGACGTCGGATGCGCGCGCAACATTTTAGCGGAAGTAAGTGCGTCTAATTATTTATTTATTTTTCTTATTTTATAACGGAAGTGGAAGTCTACCTTGCTAATGCTAAACATTATTACAGTTTTTGACCAAAATGCCTCAATGTATTATCACTCAATGTATAAATCGATACAAGGAAAATTCCAACACTGAATTTTTTAAAGTACCGAGCTGGACTGAGTCGTTTGAACGGAGACGTTTGTGGGCTCAGGCGATACGGGAGGCAGGCTGCCATGCCCACTGGTGGACGGCACACATCTGTAGTGCTCATTTTAAATCAGGTTAGCGCCTCTCTTCTTCTTTAAGTAAAGAACATTGTTATGTTTTAAAACCAGGCAGTATTTAACTTTTTAGAGCTCCCGAAACAATCCTGAAATCAATGTTTTTTTTGTTGTGTGTGTGTGTGTGTGTGTGTGTGTGTGTGTGTGTGTGTGTGTGTGTGTGTGTGTGTGTGTGTGTGTGTGTGTGTTTCCCCAGGAGCAGTTTCTCAGGACGTAGATAATGATGATTTTGTGCCCTCTGTGTTTACTCCTGTGAGAGAATGTGTCGGTCACATTGTCCACAACAAGGAATCTAAAGAATCTAAAAAGGGGGAAAGGTAAGAAACATATTCACTGAACGTTGCAAATAAGTTTATATTTCGAGATTTGACAAAGATAACATAGATTTTGACCATAAAGTGCTGCATAGAAAACAAAGCGAGGTGGTCGAACAATGGCGAGCATGAGGACAACCGCTCATGTGACTTTTAACAAAACTTACCTTTAATTTTCCTGTTTTTATCCATTTAATCTTAACTCCCACCCCCGTTTTTTTTTTTTTAGTTTTTTTTTTTTTTTAGAAAGTTTCAGGAAATTCAAAAGGAAAAGCGCCTTTTTATTCTTATTGTTGTTATTACATGTTCTTCAGGTTTGTAGCAGGTTAATAACAAAAACATTGAACTGTGTGCTTTGGAAATGTACTCTGGCTGAATGTGTTCAAGTCAAACCAAAGTAGACGCAAAAGCAGATTAAATTAATCAAAATTCTTGTAGCAAAACAAATAAAAGAAGAAAAAAAGTTCAGTTACAATTAGAGCCTGATTCAGGATATTTGGGGCTGATGCCGATATTGGGGGGCTTAAAAAGCCGATAAACCAACCGATATTGATTAATGGGCTGATATACAATATGAAAGAAAATTGATCTAATGATATATACTGTTCACGAACACACATTCTTATATGAAAAAAAAAAAATATTTTAAATTAAAAAAACATTTCCTGATATTTAATGAATATTTTTATTATTGTATTTTTCACATTTTCGTGGACGTGTGTTTTTTTTTTTTTTACTACTGGAAACAACTACTGGTCACGTTGACCATCTCGTTCCTATATAAAAACCTTGAAAATTGTGCCACTTCCGCACCCCCACTCCGGCAGATGGCACAGTAGATATTATAATAATAATAAATAGGATGTTTTGAAGCAAATAGTTTTGACTGAGTTTGTCCTCTGAACGATCAATATCGTCTGATGAACATATACGGCAACTTGATTTTTCATCCCTACGTTTAATTTTGATATTAACTGGGTAGAATATCGCAAAATATTGTGTTTTCGCGATAATATCGTATTGTAATCCAAGTATCATGATACGTATCGTATTGCAACATCCTTGCCAATGCTCACCCCCACTGACAACAGGAAAATATTTGCGCTGCAACATCGGTTACTTTTTAACAGATGTTGATTAATCTGTAATGTGCCAAATCGGTACCGGTTGATCCACCCGATTATTAATTGGTCAGGCTCTAGTTTGAGGAAATACATTAAACCAAGAATGAAAAGTAGGAAAGTACTTTGCACTTTACCTAGCCCGTTCACTACACATTCACGTTTATTGTCATTAGCATGCAGCTAAAGATATAAAAACATTATTGGTCAAATATTGTCACTGTAACTTCTAGAATGAATAGTTTATGTTTTATGCCTTCATTGAATTACAATTATCATGAATAAACTTTGTAATACATTTATCGGCTTTTTATTTATTTTTTCCCAAGAGTCAAAAGAGGAAATGGACGACGGCTCGCTGTTCAACCAATGCAGAGACAAAGGAAACAAGGAATGGTTCAGGTGATTCTACGCTAACTATTCCACTGGTAGCACTGGTGCTACCTACATTCTTGGTAGGCCACACCCATGCATGAATTGGTCACAGTCGTTTTTTTTGTCTTTTTCCTCTTAAGCCGAGAGCTTTTTTAGTCATTTTAAACCTATTAGGAGTAATATTATTGCTGAAAAAAACAAAATATAAAGACCTTAAAATAAGGCAAAATATTTCTATTACTATTACTACTAACTTACTATTTTGCAAATTATACTCGCCTGGTCAATGTTCACGACTAGCAATTCTATCATGTGTCTGCAGCAACTACGGATTTAATTCATTTATTGGTGTTTTCCTGATATTTTAGTTGAATGTAAAGAAAATAGATTTGATTTAAAAAAAAGATTCAAGAGCAGGATTTTTGTACCATGTGTTTTCTATTTACCTTGTTTGATTTCTTTCCTTTTTTTTAAAATTACTATTATTATTAATATTATTAGCATTTTTTTTTTCATTGTGAGATGCACTGCTGTTGTGTTGATGTTTGAAATAAATTAAATCAAATTCTTCTCAAATTCGTCTTCTAAAAAAAATAGAGTGTCTATTTGTACGGTTGCCGTGCAGACAACCACCGGTGCTATTGGTACGTTTAACAAAGTACTCGTACGTAGCGTCTAACCCTATATCGCAACAATTTTTAACAAAACATGTTCTATTATTAATAAACAGCCATGACGCAGGTGACAAGGACATGGAAACAACAAATCTCACCCAACTGTATGGGGAGACACTGCCAAAAAAAAAATGATTCTTGTGTCCAATGACAAGGAAATTAGAATTCAAATTAATAGTATCCATTTATAATGTTTTACTTACATTTTGGCTTATAAAATTTATCTGACAAGGATTTTTTTCCCAACTGATACATAAACAAATTTCCACTTGTAAAACTATTAAAAATCTGAACATTTTCCCCCAATTTGAAAGTTAAAAACAAATCTATTCTAATTCTAAAAGTTCTGCTTATACATAATAAATGAAAGAGGTGATTTTATCACAATCTATGACCAAATAACTGTAAACATAATGCTTTCTTCCTTTTATATTTGTTGCATTTTTATTTTCAAACCTATAGTTTGATATTCTGAACCAATGCTTTCACCATTACCAGTCTGTCCTTTTTTCCACTTCCAGGAGACGGAAACAGTGACTGAAGAGGCAAAGATTGAGACAAAAACTGAAGCATTCTGTCCACAAACAAAATGTAGTTTATCATCAATTACAAATCCAGCAGGCATCACAGAACTAAGTGGGAAAAAATCTATTGTTCACCTCAAACGTCTCATTACTGCAGCTGGCTGCTATCGATGTGAAAAGTGCTGCCAGACTTTCACCATTGCATCACAGTTGGTTAAACACATTCTGCTGCATGAAGGTCCTGAGGAGTCATTTATGTGTGAAGTCTGTGGCGAGCAATACTCGAGTCGAGCTGATTTTACCGATCACCAAGCAAACCACCCAAAGATCGAGCCCGGCTTTATCTGCAACATCTGCCATAAGAATTTCAGCACACCTCAGAACCTCGAAAACCACAAGCTGCTCCACTTCAAAGATTACAGACGGTGTTTCAAGTGTGGCGTGAAGTTCTGTCATATTCACAATCCCAGTTCACTCCGTCCTCAGGCTGAGGCTGAGAGAGCTAACGAGAAAGTCAACAAGGTACAAACTCATCAGATACAAGAACAAAAAAGTCCAGAGAAGACGGAACCAAACCAAAAGGAAGAACTTTTAAAGAACGTTGTGCTTCCGTCCAAAGCTCCTCCTGCTCTCCTTCTGCAGCTTTCTTCTCATCCACCTATTCTTGTTTGGCTTCCTCCTCTATTTCATCCAGCTGCATCACCCTTTCCTTTTTGTCTGTCCCCTCCCCATCCTCTTCCTTCTCCGTCAGTCAACATGTCCCAACCCAATGCATCTGAGGTTGCACACAGCCGCCATGAGGCCACATCTGGAGCTTTACACTGTCTCACAGCAGTAGATGATGTGCTGCCACTTACAACCTCTCCACCTCCTCAAATACTCTCATCAGCTCAACCAGGTACTTCTCTCCTACGTCTAGGCCCATTTCTTTCAAATAGACGTTAGAATTGTTTTTGTTTTTTATATATATATATATATATATATATATATATTTGCAATGAATAGAGTCAGATCAGGGTTGGGGTCAATTAAATTTTTTCAGTTACAATTACATTTTCAATTACCCATGTTCAATAACAATTCAGTTACGATTACAGTTATCAGCATTTTTGCCAATTACAATTAAATTACAATTGTATTTCATCTGCAGAAAGTCAATTACAATTATGTTCTCAATTACTAAAGTTCAATTACAATTAATCACAATTACTGAGCCGAAAATAAATAACCTAGTAAAGGGTAACCGTCCTCTTGTGTTAGCTTTCTGTTAGCATCTTTGATCCTAAATCAGCTGTAAAATACTCAAAAAACATATATTTATCATCTAATTTCTTTCCTATTTATTGGTTTTCTTGTTAGGCTTTATAATCAATGAAAATATTGGTTTTAATATATATGGTGTGGGCTTCTGGGCCTTTTTTGTGTCAGTGTACCCCTAGATTTATATATTTTTTAAATGGTAAAATGTGGGTAAACTTGATATGAAACATATTTCAATACTATTTTTTAACTACAGATATGTAGAGATCTACATAGAACTGTAACATGGTTCCCCGTGTTTCATGGCAATTACAAAGTCAATTATCTAAAATCAATTACAATTTAATTACGATTACGACAGCAACATATTTTTAAAATTACAATTATAATTATGCCATAAATGTAAATAATTATCAATTACATGATTGCAATTATAATTGACCCCAACCCTGAATAGAATAGAAGTTTATTGCCATATGTAAAAGTTTAAAAAAAGCAGGTACAATGGAATTCTTGTGCATGGCCCAGAGTCAGATTCAAAAAATTTCAAACAACAAATCAGCCAAGACAGTGTAACAGTAGAAGGTGCAAAACAGGGAAAGAACAGAAGTGTACTCTACAAAAAGATAAATAAATTGATATAACCTGAGTTGAATGTATATATTGCACATAGGAGAGAGTGAGGTTCATTGTTCAGCACGGGGGATTCATTTTTCAGTTTCTCAGTGGGTGGAGTCCTGAGGTATTTGCCCTCTTTAATGTCCTGTGCCACGAGCCTGACAGCAGCTGGGAAAAATCCATCCATTTAGAGCAGTATTTTTCAACTTTGGGGTCGAGATCCCATGTGGGGTCGCCTTGAATTCCAATAGAGTCGTCTGAAATGTCTAGTAATTGGTATAAATAAAATAAAAACTTAGGTAAAAATGGATTAAAACTCTATTTTTAACATTTTTTGGATCATTTTTTTTTCAAACTTTCTCAAATATAAATCTAGTTTAAATCAGTTGTCACTTGGTGCACTAATCCTAGCTACTCTGTATTTGTAACGCACTTAAGTAAACACGATCAAAAAATAATTCTAAAAAATAAAAATGTGTCTGGGGTCGTTGGACTTTTGTGATATGAAAATGGGGTCACAACCCGAAAAAGGTTGCAAACCTCTGATTTAAAGACACTGCGTAGCACGTTAGCCTATTGTTGACACTTTTAAAACTGAATATGAATAAATAATTTAAAACACTATGTAACTTATTTTACTACTTAAAAAATGAAATTGTGGATCATTGCTATAAAAACATGAGCAGGTACTGATTTAATGTCAGCTTTATAATACACACTAATTACTCCTGTCATAAACCAAAGGGGATGGACTTGTTTGAACGTCAGGGTTATTTTCATATTCATAAAGGGAGCAATACACAATAATATGGATATGTAAATGTGAAAGATTATACTAACACCTGACTTCCATCGTTAGTCCCTGCGCTGACAATTAAAGGCACATAAAACACACAGTAGAAAGAATTTTAAATAGCCAGACAGCACAAAATATATATAAATTAATTCCATAGCAGAAATAAACCACATAATATAAGCAGGAAGTTAAAATGTAATTGAGGTTTTTTTTTTGTTTTTTTTTTTGTTTTTATCCAGGAAAGGCTTTTCTTGACTTTGATGATCATGACAACGCACCTGATGTGGACTGTGACAAGGGCTCCCAAATAAAGGAAAGGTAAGAAACAATAACTTCACTTTAAACTAGTGAGCGTTCAGTGATCGATGGCAACAAGAAAACATGCCAACAGGCCTGTGGGTCAAATGTGTCCAAAGCAAGTCTTCAAATCTCCAGCTAAACTAAACTGTTTAAGAGAAAAAATTGCAAACCTTAAGCGTTATTATTAATTTGGTTTTAATTGCTGTCAAAGTCAAAGCATCTTCTTTAATGGCTAATGTGATGTGAGGCTTCAGAAACCAGTACCTAATGTCTCTCTCTCTCTATAGATATGATACACCAGAAGGACAAACTTCAGCTACAGCTGATGCTCATCATAATGTTCTCTCTGCAACTACAAGAAAAACTGAAATCAACTCATCGCAGGACAACCACACGCCATCAACACCAAAGGTAACTTTCATGAGTTAAAAAAAACATCTCATCTACATGGATTTAGCTCTATATTTAGTGAGTCTTTGTTTAGCTGCTGTTAGCAAGGCTGCCTCAATGTAGGGATGGAATGTTTTGTAAATTATTAGATTAGATTAGATAGAAAAGATTATACTTTATTATTCTCATAATAGGGAAATTCAGTCATTATAGCAGCAAAATATAAAGTGTAAAAAGCAAGAATATACTGTATACCTAAGTAGAAAGGAAATTTACCAGGAAAAATGAATAAAATAATATTGCTCTTGATAACGGTAATAATATCTAGTATTGTCTAGTATTAGCGCTACTTTATTTTAATTTGTGATTTTCACAATATGCTTGTTTTTCAAAAGTCTGCTGCAGCATTCACATTAAGACACTCAATTAAATAATTTGTGTCTTTTGAATCATATTAAGTACAATACCTATTAGGTATCAGCCAAAGCTGAGAGGGACAATTGTTATCTTTGCATGTTCTTCTGACTTTTTCCTCTTTTGAGGAAAATCATACATTCAATGTGTGAAAAATCACCAAATTTTACACAAAGGTCCACACACATGCCAGATTGCCTCAGCTGTCTAAATGGCCTGGCCGTGACCATTGCTGCACTATAATTGTGATTGGCTCACTACTAGAGCTATTGTGGGTTTTGTCCTGACTGTTCTATGTAGCGTTTACATGTTCTCTCTGGAGTTGGCATGAGTTTTCTTTGCATAATAAGGTTTTCGTACAATCCATTGGTGACCTGTCGAGGTTGTACCCGCAGTTTTATTTACCTACTGCATGTCACATGCAGCGCAACTTAAAATGCTTGACATTAAACTATCAGTGTAAGATTAAAACAGGAAACATTAACAAGTGATAAATGATGATGTGGTTTTAGAATAAAATGGCCCCAAATGAGTGACTCGTCAGGCATAATTTCCTTGTCTCATTCTGTTTTTCAGGAAACAGACACATTGATGGAGAAAGAAGCTACTCTGCTCCAATCAACAGCAGCATCTAGTCTGTCATCAGTTACATATTCAACCGTCATCACAGAACTAAGCAGAAGAAAACCAGTCGTGCTCCTCAAGCGTCTCATTCCATCAGCTGGTGGTTATCAGTGTGAAAAGTGCTGCCAGACATTTACCAGTACATCACTGTTGGTTCAACACATGTCGCAGCATGAAGGAAAATCCTCTGTGACGAGTGAATTATCTGTCACGAATGACACGAGTCAGGCAGATCTCACCGATCACCAGATGTTAAACCAGTTAAAGATGGAGTTGTGCTTCCCCTGCAACATCTGCGACCGATCGTTCACTACGCCTCAGAAGCTCAAACGCCACAAACTGCTCCACGTCAGAGACTGCAGGAAGTGCCTCAAGTGTGGCGTGATTTTCTGCCGACGTCACAATCACGTCGCCTTCCTGCCGAAGGCTGACATTAGGGTGGAGGATGAGGAAGAGCTGCCAGTGAGCAAGGCACAGAGTCTTCTTCCTTCTCCACCTTTGACTTCTTCTTTTCCTCCTACTTCATCTATTCCCATTCCAAAACCCAATGTACCTGTAGTTGCTCGCAAAACTCTGAAGAGACGTCCAAAATTATATCTAAACGTACGGCCTGAGCCTCACAGTTTGAACACACCTCCACTTCCTGAGCCTCTCCTATTCCCAGACCAAGCTGGTACCTTTCCCAAGGTTCCCGAAGCTCCGTTTGGCTTTTCCAGTCTCCCATCTGCACTGAAGATGTTTTCACCAGAGTGCCTCACCTCAGCCTTCTTTAAGGTTCAAAGAAATTATCAGCATATTGCAAGCAATCCCAAACCGTGTAAGATGAAGCGTGAAGTTAAAGAGGAGCAGCCTGAGCAACCACCGCCGCGTAAGCCACGCACCAAAAAAGTGCAGAGAATAGCGTACGACTTGGAGTTTATACTTTAACGTTGGAGGGAATATGTGACGACTGTAAAACCTCAAGGTTTGTGTGAATTGTTTGTTATGATGGAGATAATTTTACAGTTTTTAAAACCTTCAATTTTGGTGCTAAATGTAAAGAAGAAAAACAGTATTTTGTACTTGTGTGAATCTACCTGCTGAGCTCCACTTTAGTGGAGTTGTGAGATTAAGACGGTTTAATTCAGTCTTCCTTTGAGGGGAATGTAAGTCAACCTGTAATGCTGCTGTTTTTAATGATGAAATAAATTTTTATGTAAAATATTCCAAAGATTTTTTGTTTTCTTTCTTTTTGTCTGATCACTGCATGACTATTACTATTAACTTACGGATCAATGATGTCTTTGACATGTTTTACCTAAACAATGTTGACGACTTTGGATGCAAAAATCTCCATAATGAAGGTGCAAAGGCTGTTTGGTAAAATCTGAAATCAGAACATAATTTAATGTAACAATGATGGGTTTATTTCCCCTGCTTCCTCCAACTGTATTTACACACTGTTTATATAAAGAAAACAACTGCTCAGTGCATTTTCTGCTCTAAAACGGGGGACAGTGGGGTTGTCTAACAAGTATGTCATTGTGGTAACAAATACAACATAACTCAACAACCTTGAGATTAAAAAAACAAAGCCTTATGTGGCTTCCCAGTTTACCAATCCTGCCACATAAAAAACATTTGGTTATATATAAAATATGTGTATGAGTGGTTTATTTTGAAAGTCACAATCACTAAACTGACAGCCACACCGTTAACACCAACCTTTTTTGGATCGTGACCCCATTTTTATATCACACATTTCTAGCGACCCCAAATACTTTTTTTGTAGAATTTGTTTTTGATAATGTTTGCGCACAAATCTTGGTTATTCTGTATTTATAATATGGTATAATAAAGTCAGAAGATGTGCCATTTCAGATATTTTCATACTGTCATTTATTTAATAATTTATTTCATTTTTTTCTTCCTTTTTTTAACTGCATTTTATTTAAACTCATATTTAAGAAAGTTTAATTTTACGAAAATAAATATTAAATATATTTTTATTCCGTAATTGATTTAATGAATTACTAGACATTTAAGCAGTATTTTTCTGTGTGCAAGCTAAAATTCCTGCGGAATGCAGGAGCGTTAACAATCAAGGAAAGTAAACTGTAGTGACATTTTAAGGAAGATTTTACAATTTATCTGGAGTATTTTTTTTCCCTGATCTCTGAATCTTGATTCATCGGCACGCTGTACACGTCCCATTGGTCAGAATCTGCCAGTTACTATGGGAGACCATTCTGATTGGACGTCTTAAGCTGTCAGTCTCTTCCGGCGCAGTAACTCAGCACCTGATTGGCTGTCGTGTCTCAGCGTGGCTTCCCACTGAGTGATGCTGATTCTGTGGTAATGGCAGTCATCCAGATATGCCTCATCTGGACCCACAGATGTTAAGACATGGCGGCAGCTGCTCACAGAACCGACCCAGTGTGAGAAAGACGGGGAAGAGGGGAAGAGTCAGCTCCTGTCTGTGGTGAACGGTGAGCTATAAAACGAAGTAGAATGCCGGGGGCGTTCAGTAATGTATGTGGGGGGCTGGGGGAAGGTCTCTCTACGATGGGAACAGCATAGGATGTTTAATCCCAGTGAGGATGGTCGACATCTCTGCTCTGCATGTGTTTGTGATGCCTTTGTTGTCCTGAATGCATCACGGTGTGTTTATGTAGCAGATGTGAGTCAAATCATCCCATTTGGTTCTCTGCATTGCGGAGCCTGTATGTCATTTATTCAGACTGGCATGTCTACTGTATTGTAACAGTCATCATCATACACACACATGTTAACACATCATGACCTAGATCTCAACACTAGGGTTCTGCAGGGATTTGCATGTTGGCATCTGAGGTGTGAAGCAATGGGACACTACTGTACACGAGCAACAAACAATGTTGTGTTATTTGTAAATGCTGACATGTGACAAGTCAACACATTGTGTATGAATTGCTTTGCATTCTGGGATTTGAAGTTTGAATTTTAATACAGGTTTCACTGAACTAATTTCGATTTTGCTTCTCACCGATTAAACGACATCGGTTATAATAGCCCAGCTTGTTAACTGTTCAGGCTATTATATGTAGCTGATTTTTTTAAATTATTTTTGGTGCGTTGAAATTCTGTGATGGTGCTGTAGGGCTAGGCAATATATCGATTTTCAAGATATATCAAGTTTTCTACTTTGGTGATGTAGAAAATTACAATATCGCCAATATCGATATACATATTTTTTTTACAAAGTAACTCGCCGTACGTAGATGTACGGACAACCACCGGTGCT
Source organism: Gouania willdenowi (assembly GCF_900634775.1). Taxonomy (NCBI): domain Eukaryota; kingdom Metazoa; phylum Chordata; class Actinopteri; order Blenniiformes; family Gobiesocidae; genus Gouania; species Gouania willdenowi. The sequence goes on from NC_041050.1 coordinate 12,752,540, forward strand.
ATTCCTACGTGGCCGATGAGGTTACCGGATGTCATGTGACCATTCCGTAAAAAAAAATGGTTGAACAAGCATTACACTTACAAATTCACGGCGGCAAGAAAGTCAAATCCACTTTAGAAGGTTAGGGTTAGTTAGTCCATAACATAGTTTAGGAATCTACATATCAATAGCAAACAGAAGTACTGGCCAATGAGGGGCGCTACTTATGGTTATCACAACAATTCATAAATAAGTTTCATGTCCGTGCCTTGGTTGCCAACCGGCGTAAAACTACACAGAAGAAGAGAAACGTAGTTTAAGAATCAACGTATTATTAGCAAACAGAAGTACAAGTACGTAGCGTCTTAGTCACGCGACCTAAACTGGCCAATGAGGGGCGCTACGTATGGGTAGAATGTCGGTATATTTATATCATTTGCATTAAAATACTTGTTTTTGGAGTCGTTGCTTTTATTACTTCTCAAGAACATGAAAGGCACAGTCTTATGGAGTGATGCTCTGTGCGTTCTAACACAGACCTTCCCCTTAAACAAGCCACACTACAGAACTCACTCACACGTGCTGTCCGTTATAGGACCAAAGGCCAATAGTGGCACATATTGTGTTACTAAAATTGTGCCTGTGTGGCATTTTGCATCAGCAAATTTAACCCAGAATTGTCTTTTCTGGTCAGAATTTGAATTTGAATTTAAATGATCGAGATTTATATCAAATATCGCCATTTTGAGGAGAATAAAAAAGTAGCAATACTGTGCTGTCCTTTCTGCATTAAAAGCTGACACTTAAAATGATCAGTAATGACTATCAGACCCATAAATTACAACACTGGGTGGGAGAAGTACACAAGTTCATTGTGTATAGTTATAGTTACATTTGCGTTATTTCGGAATATTTTGTTTACATTGTGTTCTGGAAATACAGTTTGCACGAGTTTGTCTTTTCTTTTTTTTTCTTTTTAGCAACTTTACAGACCATAGGTTGATAATGTCACTAATAAAGTTCCATATTTTAATTTAGTAGTATTTTGCTTAGGGATGTCCCGATACAACTTTTTCACTTCTGATATGATACCGATATTGCAGCTTTGAGTATTTGGCCAATACCGTTATCGATCCGATACGATATCAACACGAATCATACATACTTTTATTACTTATTTTGTAGTGTGGAATGTTAGAAAAGGCTTGATCAAGTGATGTCAGTCAAACAGAGAACAATAGTCAGCAACAGTAGGTATGAGAAAAACTTTATTATTAACCAATTGGTTACATAGAATTTACCCTTCAACATAATATCTATAGTATTCTACAATTGAATAAATATAATATAATATATAGCAGAGATTTTAAATGCAGTCCAATATTGTTTTTTGGCTGATATCGGACCGATATCCGATATCAATATCGGATCGGGACACCAATAATTTTGCTTTTTTGTCTTGAATCATATTTTGGGTATTATAAGAATTTAGGTTTGTGCATAGATCCTGTGTATATCTATTATTTAATATATCGGCTGATATATTGGATATCAACTTCCCCAATATCAAGTATCAGCATCTGACCTAAAACCCCATATGAGTCGTGCTCCATGGATTCATAAGATGCTTGGCATGATGGGATCTTACAGTTTATTTGTAAGTTAACACAAGTTACATTGCAGGGTTTGGCCTCCATCCCACCTCCTACTTGTAGCGATGGGAGCGTTCAGTCGACAGAAGTTTTTCCAGGAGCTTGCTCATGGCTGCCTGCTGCCTACAGCTCAGCAGGGCCTGGAGCAGGTTTGGCAGCTCCTGCTAATCTGCCTGCTGTGTCGGCTTCTTTGGATGCTGGGTGAGACTTTTTTGTACATTGCACTCTGTCAGGGTTATTAAAAGTTGACATTGCTTGCATTATCATATCAACATATCATATTTATTTATTTTATTTTTTTCTTTTTGCTCTCAGGCCTTCCATCGTTTGTGAAACACTTGTGCACAGTGGCTGGAGGTTTCTACACACTCTACCTGTTCTTCGAGCTTCACATGATTTGGGTGGTTCTCCTCAGCCTTCTCTGCTACCTCTTTCTCTTCTTGTGCCGCCACTCGACCATCAGAGGAACCTTTCTCTCCATCACAGTGCTCATCTACCTGCTCCTGGGGTAAGAGAGGATGCTCAAGTATATCTGACACTGAGGCTGTGTTCGAAATGTCATACTAAAGTACTACTCAAACTAAGTCTGACGTCAAAATAAGTACATTATGTAGTGCGTTCCAATTAGATAGTATGGAAAGCTTGAGTACGTGAGAAATACCCGCATGTACTGTATACTATGTCGGGACATTTTTGAAGTGTGCACGGTGGTCACACTAGTCATTAGGGTGGTCCACAAAATTAATTGTCACCAAATTTTGCCAGATCACTTTTCACCTTGTTCACATTGACATTGTAAGCATCTGTACCAAAAAATGGAGTAAATTGCTGTACATTTAGGGGTGGCACACTTTTTCACAATGTTGACGTTTTTGTTCTATTTTCAGGAGTAGTGTTTGAACTGTTCTAATGTTCTTACTCATTTAGTTTAAATACATGGAGAAGCTATTAATGACCACACTTCCCTTTATTTGTTAAAGTTTCTGATATCTGTGAAAGTTACACATTCTTTGGTTGAGCAATGAAAATAGTGAAAAAGTGTGCCACCCTTTACGGATATTGTATTCCCCCAATTTTTGGTACAGATGTTCAAAATATCAATAGGAACAAGGCAAAATGGGGAATTCTTTTTTTATACCATTATATTGTGAATCACCCTACTAGTCATAGTCAATCGCCCCTTGATGCATTGCGAGCAGAACCTAAAATTGTCCTGTGACCGGCTTCAAGCTAAAAGGCGAACATCCCCTTTTCAAAACAAAAGCATCTCTTCTTGTCTTCCATTAGTTTTTAACGCTTTTGTAAATAGGGCTTTAGTTTAGTCAGTAGCACAATGGCGGGTCTCCGAAATTTCGGCATGAAATAACCACATGTTGATATTCTACCTTGTCACTTTTTTGCTTAAAATGCTTTCAGAACTTTCAAAGGAGGCAAATTTAAATATTTTTGAATTGAGATATTTAGCCTCAGTATATTTAGCCTTCAGGTTTTTGTTGTAGTTTCAAAATGCATCTTGGGAAACTAGGAAGTATACTTCAGTGGGAATGGTCACCATCCTAATCATACCAATAGTATATAGTAGACAGTATATACTCGTCATTTAATGTGTAGTACGTTCGTGTGCGTTAGCCTCAGTTTGCTTAGTTATGGTGATTCTTGTACTTATTTTTCATTCATTTTCTCAGAGAGCTTCACATGATGGACACTACTAACTGGCACAAGATGAGAGGTAGGGCCAGGGAGGTCTGTAGCTGTAGAAGAACTTCTTATCAATGCTTTCTTTTCATTGGCATTTTATTTAATCACAAACTCCATGGGTTTTCTTCTTACTGCTCTCATCCAGGTTCACAGATGGTTGTTGCCATGAAAGCAATTTCTTTAGCCTTCGATTTGGACCGAGGAGTTGTGACCAGTGTTCCCTCACCCATTGAATTCATGGGTTATATCTACTTTATGGGGACTGTCATCTTTGGTCCTTGGATCAGCTTCAACGCGTACAGAGAAGCTTTAGAGGGACGTAAGCTGGTACGTGTCATAGACTCTTTTCTTAATGTAGAGCTGGTACAGATAAGGACTTTTGCTGATTTTTTTTTATCTATGCAGAGCTTTTCATGGCTTCTTAAAGTGTCTGTAAGCTGGGTGAAGAGCCAGGTCTGCCTTGTTATTTCCAACTGTGTGGCTCCATACCTTTTCCCCTACTTCATACCCATCTATGGAGATAAGCTATTACGAAGGTGAGTGGAATACAATCCAAAAGTTCTTTTCCAAACTCGGTTCCTCTGTATTGTAACGCTTTTGTTTTGTTATACAGCAAAAAGAGGAGGAAAATCAGGTGACTAATGACTTACGTCGAAGTTCTGCACTTTTCTAGCCTGATCGCCACACAATTTGCACCATTTGCAGCATTTCTTTTCACCTTTTGTTTAAACCCTTTATGCACCTGCATGTATCCCTGTCATCTCCCTTTCCTGTGCAGCTGCATTTGTGCCTGGACACAACTCTCACCCCTCTCATTTACCACAACCATTTCTCCATCTTAGAAAGCATGGTGAGATTTACTGTTAAATGTTAAATGCTACGTCAAATAAGCCAGTTGTGATTTTTTTGTAATTTTCGTCTTTTTTTGCTCTTTTCTTTTTGGTGCTACAGAGGGACACCAGCAAAGTACGTCTTTTAAGTCTTTTTTGCTCTTTTAACTTGTTTTAAAAATATTTCGTAATGTGCCTTATGTTTTTCTTTCTGTTTTGATGCTGTAGGTGGTTGCTAGCATATGAGAACACAATGTCCTTCCACTTCAGTAACTATTTCGTGGGCTATTTGAGCGAAACAACCGTCACCCTTGCAGGAGCCGGATTCACAGAGGAAAAAGAAAACCTGAAATGGTAAGAACTGCGTACGCAACATTGATTCAATTGTTTGCCTTTCCTTTGATGTGTAATACAGTATATCTTATTTTGAAGGGATTTGGCTGTAACCAAGCCAATGAATATTGAGTTTCCTCGTTCAATGGCGGAGGTGGTGACGTCGTGGAATAGGCCCATGTCTAGCTTTCTACACACCTGTGAGTCTAAAGATTGATCATGCAAGCTATATTTTTCACCCATCTCCATTTGTTCTAAGAACCCCAACAACATAGTGTTTGAGGTTTATTTTCCAAAACTCCCCTGTTTTCTAGAGTTTTAACCCTCTGAAAAGTCACTTTCATGGCGCTTCTGTAAACAGGCTGTTTTGGGACCTTCATGCATATGCATGAATGGGCGTGTCTGTATATGCAGACTTCATTCTTCCTCCTGCGAGGGTGATCAGTGGTCACCAAAGCGATTTTCTTTTGCTATCCACACACTCTTGTTATTGTTTTCAGCCCAACAACTGCACATTACCGTAAAACACATGGCTATTTAAGCGGCTATTGTGATTGTGAGTCCGTCTCAGCGCTGCTTCAGGGTGTGTTTATCACAGCAGCAGCTGCGGAGTCAGTCAGTCTTTTTCAGCTGTTTCAAACACTCACTGGAGTGTTAAGCTCCTAAGTCACTTTCTTCTCCTCCTCTCCTCTCCAAACTACACGAATAGTGCATTCAAGATTATAATCATTTGTTTTGTCCAACCGCTGCGTCGCATTGTGTCACAAACACGTCAGATCTTGTCAAAGACGATGCAAGGCGGTATAACGGTTACTAAAAATGGAACTGCTCTGGTTGCTACACCGTGGCTGAACGTTATTAAACCGCAGTGTTTGTTTTACCTGTGAGGTAGTTTGAGAGGGAGGAGCTCACATTCTTATAGGGCAGGAGGAGCTAGGATTGTCAGGAGGAGGAGTTTTTTCGCGATGTGACGTCACAACGCGAGAAAAATCCAACTCACCCATTTGGAGCTGAATAACAAGGGAGGAAGAAAACAGAACTTTTTCACTTTTTCAACTTTGGCCCTCTGAATGAGGCTAAAGGAATGTACCGGTATATCACTATAGCAAAACCATTATAAAGTGAATTTTTCACAATTATGCCCTTTTCAAGCAAACTGTATTGTATCTGGAAATCTGAGCGACACGAAAGTGATTTTTTTTTTTAATTTAAAGGGCACTGTATAGGATGCCGTCAGGCTAAAATTGTGGCTCCGGTTTTAGCATAGCGGGCGTGAAGCGGGTGGGGCAAATGTGTGGAATCAAAGCAATACCTCTCAGGCAGTAACTCTGCGTTCAAGGCATCTTGGAACTATGGATTTTCTGGCCTCCTACGTGAAATTGTGCATTGGAATTCAAAAAACAATAATGACTTTATCTCTCTTTTTATGCTTTAGCTGTACTGTTATAGGCCATAGGTGGACAAATCTGGTTGAAATTCTATAAAGCACCCCTTTAATAAATAATCTTTTCTTGTACATTTAATTTTTGTATGACGCCATATCAGGGCCACATTAAAATAAAAAGAAATCTGAGCACTACGAGATTAAAGTCGTAATATTTTGGGAATAAAGTTGTAATATTAGAATAAAGTCGTAATTTTATTTGATTAAAGTTGTAATATTTCAAGAATAAAGTCATAAAATTTCAAGAATATTGTCATAATTGTATAAGAATAAAGGCGTATTTTAAAAAACTCGTAATGGTATAGCGCTCAGAATTCCCCGTTGAAGTGAATGCAACCAACACTGATAAATCGACAACTCCCAGCCAGTTTCTCCTCCGCAAAAGAGGCTATTTGCTCCAAATCAGTTTGGTTCTTTAGTCAGAACAAACGTAAACATATTCAAAGTGGTTTTAAAATCTTTAAACTGATAATAGTGGGGTGATGATGGGCTAAAAGGCTCAGTATTTGGCCATGTGTGAAACCTAAAGAGAAGTATAATCTCACTAAATACTCCACATTTTCTATAACGCACGAGTGACCGCAACACAGACTGTTTGCATTTAAAAAAAATGTTGACTTTAATCTTGAAATATTAAGAATTTATTTTCATAAAATTACATCTTTATTCTTGAAATATCACGACTTTATTCTCGAAATATCATGACTTTAATCTGGAAAAATGAGATCTTCAATCTCATAAAATTATGACATTATTAAGACATTACTTTATTCTCATAAATTTACAACTTCTTTCTCTAAATATTATGACTTGAATTGTGAAATGTTATGACTTCAGAAAATTACTATTTTTTTTTAGATTTGACTTTATTCTCGTAGTGCACAGATTTGATTTGATTTTATTGTGGCCCTAATACGCTGTTTTATTTTTGCAAAAACCTCTACACAAATCCATTCATTGTTTACACTTTCTTATCCTGTTGAATGAGCTAATGCCGATGCTAGCAGACTAAGAGGATGCACCGTGCACAGCTCGTCAGTCCGTCAGTGTACTTACTCTCATGGGACAACATAAAACTGAGAGTTTCCCTCCAAAAGTTTAGTTAGACACTCAAAGCAAGCATGTTTTATGTGCCTTTTTGTAAGCTAGTGATGATATCTTTCTTACCACAATGTAGTGACAAAAAAACATTTTTGACCAATGACTAAGCAAAATAAAGGGCTAGTGTTTTCCAGTTGGAAAACTGCAACAACAGGAAGACAGAGTCATTGTTGTTGCATTAAGATGTTATTCTTGCAGGCATGGAGAATGTTTTTCTCATAATCTCACCCTTTTTTTTGTCCCAGATGTTTTCAAGAGTGCGCTCAGGTTTGGGACCTTCTCTGCTGTCATGGTGACGTACACAGCCTGTGCCCTCTTGCATGTAAGAAAGTCTAGTTTACTCCTTGCTTGTGTCAATAAGAGGCTCAGTTGTGATGGGGATGTTTGCATTTGGCAGGGTTTGAGTTTCCATCTGGGTGCAGTCCTCATATCTCTGGGCTTCATCACATACATCGAGCACGGTGAGAGTCGTCTTAATGTTTGTCTGCTTTTCACAGAAAACCCTTTGAATGTAGAGAAAGTGCTAAGCTCTGCAGTAATGCTTAATTACGCCCACTGCGACACACATTCTCTTCACTGCAGTGCCTTAATGGCACTTCCATGGTTGGAAAGCAACTCTTGCACTAGTTTTACTTTGTGTGCTTTGCACTGTTTTTTGTGTTTCAGTGTTGAGAAAGAGGCTCGCTGTCGTTTTAGATGCCTGTGTGCTGTCAAAGAAGTGTCACGCAACCTGCAGCCACCGCAACAAAAAGGTACCACAAAGGAGTTTTAATTTAATGTTAAAAGCACTTTATAACTCATAAAAAGCTATTTTAAAACAAACAGGTCATTTTTCCCCAGTTTTAAGCATCAAAAATTTAATTTTAGCTCAACTACTATTTGTATCTTTAGTTTCTGTATTTAATTTATTTATGGGTGATATTATTTAATCTGTCATGTAATTTTCATTTTCCCTTATAAATGAAGTTATTAAATAATTATAATCCATTATCAGTTGTATTTTAGACGATGTCACGGTTTATCTTCTCCGACTCTTTCATGACTTTGGAATTCTACATTTAAAAAAAAAAGATTTTTTACTAATTAATCTTTATTTATTCACCTTGTGATTATTAGGCATAAGGCGAGAAACTCCTGTTAAACCAAATATGTATTAGTATATTTTTTCACTTTGCCTAAAATTTTTCATATATTTATGATTTTATCAAATCAACCATCAGAATATTTTGGAATCAATATATTTCATTTATTTAATTTAATCTTATTATTTTCTACAAAATAATGATATGACTGGCGTCCTATCCAGGATCCAGGGGCGTTTACGCTGCCTTATGCCCTGTAGTCCAGCAGCCACAAGGGTGAACCTGGTTTTGCCGGATAAAGTTTTTTTCTCTCTTCTTTTAGGTAGTTTTGTGCATGCTTATCATGAATCGGGGGGTGACAGTTTAAACCCTTTGGGCAATTTTAGATATTAACCCCTTCATGTCCGACACGTCCAAATCATCAGAACATGGGAATTTCCTATGATTCCATGGTATTAATTCACATGAAACACATCAGATTTGTAAAACCAAACATTTATTTACACAGTCTTTAATGCTGGAAGTCATATCATTCCCAGTATAAATAAAATAACCCTTTTCTGGTCATTGTTACGAAGCAAATTATGATAATTCTGTCAGCAGGACTTTGAATAAAGGAAATAAATCAAAAATATTGAAGACAGTAATATGAAGTTTCTACCAATTTGTCAAAGCCCAAAAATCTAGAAATAATTTATATTACAGTATGTATTCACTAGGCCCACAGTGTGTCATTCGAAGACCTTGGAAGTGAGCAGGTGAACATGGCATAGTCACTAAACTGGCATATTGTCAACATAGAATGGCATTAAAGCCGCATTATGTAGAATCGTGAGACTTGTATATAAAAAACCACGCTCCCCTCCCCTTTCTGTTTCTAAACCTATCGTCCCTTACCAGTATCCTGGTGAACGTTCCAACTGAGGAGCTCTTAGCGACTTTTTTTGATAGTTTTCTCGTGTTTTAGAGACTCAGATATGAAAGCTTTTATCACTCAAGTTATTGTCCTCCGAAGCAGCAAAGGCTGCTGCTGTGAGCTCCTCCCCCCCTGCTGCAGGTCAGAGCCACATCACTCTGCATCCAGACTGCAAATGAACTGCGTCTGTTCTCTCCACCTTGGATATACTTCTCTTAGTTTTACATGTGATTTATCTGGTGTGTTCTCGCTCTCCCTCTGAAACCAGTAGGTGGTGCAGACTGCACTAGGTCACAGACCTTCATGTTTTTCGTTCTGCCCGAGTATGTGTGTTCTTCATTCTGTTTCTTCTCCTCGTCGGTCTTCCTTTTTCCTCTTGCTTTCCCGTGTAACCGTTGTGCCTAACACTGTTATGGAGACTTACTGTATCCTGATGGAACGTCCACCATTGTACTCCACCACAGGGGACGTGAATGCACATCGACGTTTTTCCGGTAGCCAATAGTAACACGGCCTAAACTAGCAGAAAAAAGTTAGAAAAAAACTTTATCTGACAAAACCATTTTCACTGAAATGTAGTGGTTTGGCTCCCTGACTGCTATGTCTGGGATAAGCTCCAGCAACCCCTGTGACCCTGTACAGGATAAGCAGGTAAAAATGACAAAACGATGATGATATGTGAGTCTGGGAAGTCCTTCTTATCTTGCTATTTGTTGCTGTTATGGAGGCACCATCCGAAGAACATTAACCATTACATTGAAGGTGGTTATTTGCTTTCTTTTTTTTTGTTTTGCAATGTGTCTGTTTTTATCCCTTTAATGCACAGACTGTAATTTAGTGGTGTTTTATAATTTACTTATGTGGAAATATTTGTTATATCAGCATACTATAAATCATGGGTCAGGACCCCATCTGTGGTTGCGAGACACTGGGATTGGGTCGCCAGATGCCTTCAAGAAACTAAGAATTACAATTTGAGCCAATTTTTGCTTTTTTTTTTTTTTAGCTTATTCAGCAACTACACCAAACTTGCAATATTTTAACTTATTTTCAGCACTTTTTCTTTATATATTTTTGCTCTTTTTAATGCATTTTTGCTCCATTACTCCCATTTCTGCCACTTCTCCATCAAATTTCAATGCATTTTCTGAAATGTTTTCCACTTTGAAGACATTTTTGGCCCTTCTAAATGTTTCATATGTTTACCCATTATTGTCACTTTTAACCTCTTTTCACCATATTTCATGCTTAATTTTGCCAATTTAACAACATTCATAAATGTCATGCCCATTATTTGCCCGTTTAAATTAATTGTTCCTACTTTTTGTCCATTTATGGCCACTCTAATTTGCAACTTTCTGTGGCTTTTAAAATCCCATTTCACCACCTTTTCCACCATTGTTGGTCACTTTGAACCCATTTTATTTCTAATTAAAACTAGGATTCACTGTTAAGATGACTTTATACTATGGCGCAAATAATAATAATAAACTTCTTGGATAACAGTGGATATTATTCAGATAAATAAATGTGGTTATCATAGATTCACAGAACAATGGACCATCATTTTGCTGACTTTATTGATGGGCCCCAAAAACCTCTCCCTTTAATCAGTGGGGGTCCCCGGTCTCTGGTACCTTTTTTTGGGGATTGCAGGCTGAAAAAGTTTAGAACCACTGCTGAACATGAGGTTATAAACATTTAAATCATTTAATGTAATGCTAGTTTCATATTTCCACACAAACAAGAAGGTTTAGACATTACCGTTCAAATTTCATTACATAATAGAAAATGTGTTGAAATGCTGCTGCTACTGCTAAAACATGAGTGCAAAGTTTGTTTTTGAGAAGCCCAGCAAAGGTTTCTCATGTTGCATAAGTTACGATCATCCAAGAAGATATAACAGATACAGATAAAGCAATTTATGTCAGAGAACGCTGCCAGCACAAAAGGCAGAAATGCTCCTACTACATTTTAGGCATTACCACAGGGAGCCCCAGAAACTGTTTGTTTCGTGCACAAAGTCGTGCCCTAGTTTGTTTTTAAATAGAAATAAAGGTAGAACACGTAGAAAAGTTTAACAGTCAAAATCTGTCAAATATGTTTTTTGTGATATGCAGGAAGCTACCGTACTTGTTTTGACGAGAAGTGGAGTTCATCACATTCCAAAGCCTAAAGCTATTTATGTGGGTGTTTGTTAGATTTTGAAGTAGAAAATTCCCGAAGCAAATCTGCTGTTCTCATGACAGTTAGTGCATGATATATTCTTAGTTTAGTTCTATTGAACTCTTTTAGTTGTATTGTGTACAGTGCGATCCACGTCTAGCATTATAGAAAAATAAAAGAGTTGCTCGGACATAATTCATCCTCAGTCACTCCAGCTGTCATAAAACTGACTGATCAAATACATCAGCTGAGCAGCTGCTCCCTATAGGTTCCTAGATTATGCATTTAAATCAAGTTTTTAAATATTACCTTGTTAGAGCCTGATATGTAACAACGACCTGAAATAAAACAAGAACCCGAATTGTTTAAAATAAAAAAAAATAAAAAATAAATTCCAAAATGTAATAACTGGTCAATATTGTAAAAAAAAGTGCTGAACCTGAAATGTAATTCAATAAAATGCAATAAAACCAAAAAATGTTACAACTGGTCAATATTGTAAAAAAAAAGTGCTGAACCTGAAATGTAATTCAATAAAATGCAATAAAACCAAAAAATGTTACAACTGGTCAATAATGTAATAAGATGCTGAGGCCAAAACGTAACATTTTTATTTTTTTTTAAATTGATAAACTTTTTTATACATATGTGTATACTGTATAAATATGAAGGGAAGAAAAAAAGTTAACAAAAATATCAAGGTTCTTCAAAAGACTTTAAAAATAAATACAATATTATTATTATATATAGAGATATTTACACACACGCACACAGATTTACTCATACACATTTGCGTATGATACTACTCTCTACTTTGAATTAATAAGCTCTTGATTCTATAAATCATTGACTCACTTTATGATGTAATCAAATTATTTCACTATTAGGGTAAAAATATTTTTGCTTGCTCCGCAATGTAATAACAAAATTTTTTTTTATGTTTTGGGCTCAGCATCTTGTTACATTATTGACCAGTTGTAACATTTTGAGTTTCATCACATTTTTAAATTACATTTGGGGTTTTATTAAATTTTTTTCTAAATAATTCAGGTCATTCAGCTCTGCGCTCCTAAAACTGGTTATTTTAGGTAGGGGTGTCCCAATCCGATATCAATATTGGATGTCGGTCCGATATTAGCCTGAAAACGAATATCGTATATCTGATTCAAATGTACCGATACTTTTTATTTTTTTTTATTTTTTATTTATTTTATTCAATTGCAGAATACTGTAGATATTATGTTGAAGGTTAAAATGTATGTAACCAATTGGTTAATAATAAATGGGTCAGTTTTTCACATACCTACTGTTTCTGACTATTGTTCTCTGTTCGAGTAACATCACTTGATCTAACATTCCACACTACAAAATAAGTAATTGTTTTTCTTTTGTTTTTTTTTAAATAAAAAATAAAATAAATAAATAAATAAAAATGTATGATTCATGCTGATATCGGATCAATATCGGTATCGGCCAATATGCAAGGCTGCAATATTGGTATCGTATCGGAAATGAAAAAGTTGTATCGGAACATCCCCAATTTTAAGTCACCACCCAGTTTCTGATTATGTTGAGCTATGTACACTAAGCTCTGTTACCTATTTTGCTATTTTCTTTCTGTCCTTCTTTGTTTTTAAACAAAGAAATGTTTATTAATGAATATGTGTGACATACTGATTGTTTTTTTTTTTACCTAATTGTCTTTTTCTCATTCAACAGGCACTATGGGTGTATATGATCAATTTAGCATTCAGTGCTATGGCAATACTCCATTTGACCTACCTGGGCTCTGTGTTTAACTCCAGTGTGGACTACATGGAGGAGGAAGAGGTAAAACATGAGTTTGTCCATTTTTTCAATTGTGGGACTATAGAAAGAAACAAAAAAATGGTGAATTTTACTGTTACTATGTACTATTCCTCTTATTAAATTCATTAATTTTACAATCCTGAGGCCAGTCTTGATTAAGGCTTGTGATTCCCTGAGGCAGCTGTATAGACCAAAGTATTCCCACTAAAGCTGGAGGTCACATGCTTAGAGGAGTGTATGTGGCTATAATTACACAGAGCCTCATGAAACCTTCTGCACACTTGGTGACATGTGTGAAATGTTACATGAGAATGTGACCTTAGCTGCTTTATTTATAGTGGATTGAAAGAATGACTTATCATCACTTTATGTAATGACTGGTTTCACATCTAAATCTGTTCAGAAAGTAAGAACAAATCTGTACCTAATCATTATTATTTGTTTTTTGGTTTGCTGTTTGCAGGATTAGGTCAAAAGTACTTTAACTAAAGACAGACCTTATGCCATGAAAGATTCCATTAGATTTTGGAGGAGATCCTGGTCAAAAATCATAAAAGATGTCTCACTATGGGATGCATTTCCATCTGCAGCCCTCAGAAGCATTTTTCTCAGTCTGCCAATCCTGATTGGCTGGTGAAACGTGTTCGTCCACCAGGGACACTCCTACCTCCTATAAGAGGAGGAGGCGGACGGGCACACATCATTCAAAATAAGCACCTCTTCTCACTCGCCCAAGCAAGAATGGTTGTCTGGTGAGACATCTCACTCATATTACTTGTAGAACCGGGGTAATGTAAATAACTAAAAGTTCTGTTTCATAATATTTTGTGAGATGTCTCACTATGGGATGTGGTAGCTCCCGTATTACAGACATGCTTATTGAGCGATGACCAGCCCGCAGGGCAAAGTCTATACATATCAGTACAATAAAACCGTCCATGCCACGCAGCGAAGCTGCAGCTGAGGCTGAAGGTTTCCAGGGCCTGCTGGACGAACCGCGTTGAGACGGCGAGGCTGGCCGAGGAGGCAACGGAGGCCGCAGGCTGCACAGCCCGGGCCGGAGTGATGAACGCGTCATCTTCCTCATCCTCTCCTGACACGAGGAGGTCGGAGGTGATAGCAGCCAGGTCGAGCTGAGAGCCCCAGCTGGAACCATGTGCCGCTGTGGTGTCCATCAGGATGCCCGCCTCTTCTCTCACTGAACAGGTGGATAGCCTGATGCTACCATGTGGCGGCTAGCAGGTGTGCTGGCGTAATGCGGGCCAAAAAAATCCATCTGTGGACAGTTGAGCTGGTAGAAGACGCAAGATATGCTTGAGAGTGAGAAGAGGTGTTTGAATGATGTGTGCCTGTCTGCCTCCTCCTCGTGGGAGTGTCCCTGGCGGACAGACCTGCTTTGTCCTTTTTCAGGGTTGTGGGGACTGAACATACTATAAAATTAAAATATCATCAAAAACAAGTGATTGTAAAGGGTTTCTGAATACCTCAGTGCCAAATGGTTCAGCAGAATACTCATACAACAATAAAAGCTTTGATTGAACAAAATTAAAATAGACCACAAAGCTAGTTACGTGCAACCAAAAACATTTCAAAGTCTTACAGTTTTTTGCAAGGAGTGAAAAATTGTTCCATAATTTAGCCTTTAAAGTGTAAATGATCATGGTATTAAGGATATTTGGAGGTTTGTGCTCTCTGAGTGCTCTTGTTTTGGATGCTATTATGATTTTCTCTCTAGAGCATGTATTTATTTCACGGCATGGTTGCTGTGAGTTATTTTTAATCCAAACTGCCCCTTATAGGATGACATCACCCATCATACCATCCAGAAGTGGTCGGAGCTGAGCTGGACGAGCCACTGGGTTACATTCGGATGCTGGATATTGTACCGTCTCATTCTGTAAAGAAGGAGGATAAGGGACAACGTGCAGAAAGCAATAATCAGACACGCAAAACTCGATCTCCACTCCTGCACTAAGACTTTATCTCACAACAGGGTAGGGAGAACAACATCAACCTGTACACAACAATAAACCAACCCACAGAGTGCAGGCTGCGCTCACCAATCCATTGCCGTAGCCTGCTGGGTATTCCTTTTGATATCCATGAAATGATGAACGCTCCGCCTTCCTTTTCCCCTGCACCGCATCCTTTTTATCCGAGGCCGCAGTTGTCGAGCTTTCATGTTGTGACAGCAGTTACCAATGTCTCACTGTGAGTCACAATCAATACCTATCAGCATGGAGGAGATCGGTAGCTTCTTTTCCTGCGGACACACGATAAAAGACCCATTATCTATAGGTTTTCAGCATTAACTGAGCCAGATGTCCTCCGGATGTGATTAATCTTCACCTCAAGTGTTTTGTAATCATATACAGTACTTTCCAAGCGACAAAGATAATGGTGGCTACGTTTGTCTTTTTTTAGTCACATGACCAGAATCCATCGTTCAGCGCCACCTCAGACAACACTTTCTGATCACCCCGGCCTGCCTTCTGATGAGACTGTGGCACCCGCTCACATTTGGAAAAGGATTTAGCTGGTATTTATTTACTTTAACATTTTATACACACAATAAAAGCAACAATCTTTGTTACGCTGAGATCATAGTGAGATGGTAATATGTAGAGAGTTATCAGTCTGATCCTTTTAACGCTGCTTGTTTTTGATCATGTGAAGAGTTTATTTCTTCATGGAAAAAGCACATTAGACACAAATTCTATCATTACAGTAATACTTTTTCTGAAGGGAATTGTCGATATTTATAGTTAGTGAGGCTTTAAATTCATTTGTTTGTAGTGAAGTTTTCTGATTGCTTCTTTGTCTTAAGTTGAAATCTTTTTTTAGAGGGGATCCCATGTTTAGACTGTTTTACACACGTCACTGCAGTAAAAAAAAAAAAAAAAATGGATATCTCAAGCTTTTGTTTTGTTTTATCAGATTCCTCGTGTTTACCGCAACATCAGAAATATTTATTCAAAAAGAAATATTTTATTCACGGCGGTTGCTTTTACAATTTCCTTATGTAGTCAATGGTGAGAGAGTGTGAGTGTTTGTACCCACTTGGTATCTGTATTTTTCTGTTTAAACTTTAACGCTGAAAAGATTTGGTACTGGAATATAACATGGGGTTAGATTAAAGCAGGGGTGTCCAAACGTTTTCCTCAGAGGGCCATTTTTTATTTAGTTTTGCTTTAATCTCATGTGCTGTTGGTCTTAGTCTGAATGTTGGGGTTTTTAGTTCATTTTTCCTCTCTGTCATTCTCATTCATTGTCCCAGTTTTGATCCACGCCCCTTATGTTCATACCTTTGCAGTTTGCTTTCACCAAACACACAGGTAAAATGCATTAAGTTGTGTGAATGCTGTATGCAGGAATAACTCCATAAAAAGTAACTAAACAAAAAAAAAAGATAATCTGCCAAAAACAAACATACTTGGGTATGAACTAGAGTTGGTTGAACTCTTAACATTTGAGTCAAAGTATTTAAATTTGGCATATTTTGTTTTAAAAATGTTGGGTGTTGGGTTGAAACCTGGCTATTACTGTACAATCAAATGTTGCTATTGGCTGAGAATGGTGTTTTGTGATGTTTTGGTGGCTTCTTACATCACGAACCATCACTGTTGGCCCTGCCCCTGCTATAAAAACTAGCACCTGTTAACTCTGAGAGATGATCGAGATTCAGAGAATTGTGAGTAGAGACTTACAGTAAGTATTGAGTAGGTAGTTAGCATAGATGTTCTTTGGAGACTTTATAGTGCAGACTGGGCGTGTCTTAACTGCCCCTGAGCCCCACCCAAAATCAAACATTTTTTTCAAAATTTACAGCCTAGACACAATCGGTGTATCAGTATGGATCTGGATTGCAGAGCTGCATCTGATATAAAGATAAAGATAACCTTGTGATATGACCACAAGGTGGAGTTGTCCCATTTCAAATTGAGTTTGGGCGCATTCCACTGCAATCTGTAACACAGGTTTGACCAAAACCTGTAGAAAGTCAACAAAACAAAGACGTGTGTGCGTTAAAGTCGGATCTGGGAGCGTTAAAACGGATTCAGCTTGAAGACTTTAGCTATTCTCTCGCTCTTTTTTTCCGTATTACTTTATGTATTTCTACTCTGCGAAAAATCTTACCAAGTGGAAAGCTGCTACCGTACCAGAGTTCTGTTTTTCTTGCTGTTTGGTGTGTCCAGATCAGTTTATCAGATGTGATTGGCTTTTTCTAATTACCTGATATGTGAAATTTGGCGAAGATCGTCCCAATCCAATCAGGAACATTTGAACTTCCTTCTTTTATCGGTTTTGTATTTTGTATAACCTGCCTTGGTCACAGCATCTCCACCTAGTGTTAGAACCAGAACATGCAGCAACAACACCTTTTCTTTTTGGGGCCATACTTGTTGTATTTTCCTAATATTCTCCACTGGCCAATTAACAACAGATGCCTGGTCGCATGTGGCCTGTGGCCCATAGTTTGGACACCCCTGGATCTGGATTAGAGCCTGGTTGTTCTAATCTACTGATCTAAACCCTCCAGGTTCACCAGTTATTGATCCAACACTCTTCTGGTGTCACTGAGAGTCAACAGTTTTGTCCCAATAAATGTGAAGGCACTGATGCACCTGTGATAGTTTTAATAAATACTACATGAAAGTCACCTGGAATGCTCTGTTTAAAGCACCATGCATGCAGTTATTTAATGGTGTCTCAGGTCACAGCCCCAGAATCATGGGTTTGAGTCCCCCGGGTTTTTGCTTTCAGAGTATAGAACAAGTTCACAACCATATAAAAGACATTCAGCAATTCTACACTGAACAAAAAAAATTACGCAACACTTGTTTTGCGCCCATTTTTCATAAGCTGAACTCAAAGATCTAAAACATTTTCTCTATACACAAAAGGCCTATTTCTCACAAATATTGTTCACAAATCCGTCTAAATCTGTGTTCGTGAGCACTTCTCATTTGCGAGATGATCCTCACAGGTGTGGCATATCAAGATGCTGATTTGACAGTTTGATTACTGCGCAGGTGTGCCTCAGGGTGGCCACAATAAAAGGCCACTCTAAAAATGTTCGGTTTAATCACACAGCACAATGCCACAGATGTCGCAAGTTCTGAGGGAGCGTGCAATTGGCATGCTGACTGCAGGAATGTCCAACAGAGCTGTTGCCCGTGAATTGAATGTTCATTTCTCTACCAAAAGCGTTTCAGAGAATTTGGCAGTACATCCAACTGGCCTCACAACCAAAGACCACATGTAACCAACACCAGCCCAGGACCTCCACATCCAGCATGTTCACCTCCATGATCGTCTGAGACCAGCCACCCGGACAGCTGCTGCCACAAATGATTTGCATAACCAAAGAATTTTTGCACAAACTGTCAAAAACCATCTCAGGGAAGCTCATCTGCATGCTCGTTGTCATCATCAGGTTCTCGACCTGACTACAATTTGTCGTCAGAACTGACTTGAGTGGGCAAATGTTCACAGTCAATGGCATCTGGCACGTTGGAGAGGTGTTCTCTTCACGGATGAATCCTGGTTTTCACTGTTCAGGGCAGATGGCAGACAATGCGTGTGGCGTTGTGTGCGTGAGCGGTTTGCTGATGTCAACGTTGTGGATAGAGTGGCTCATGGTGGTGGTGGGGTTATGGTATGGGCAAGCGTATGTTATGGACAACAAACACAGGTGCATTTTATTGATGCCATTTTGAATGCACAGAGATACCGTGACGAGATCCTGAGGCCCATTATTGTGCCATTCATGTGACCATCACTTCGTGTTGCAGCATGATAATGCACGGCCCCATGTTGCAAGGATCTGTACACAATTCCTGGAAGCTGAAAACATCCCAGTTCTTGAATGGCCAGCATACACACCGGACACGTCACCCATTGAGCATGTTTGGGATGCTCTGGATCGGCGTATACAACAGCGTGTTCCACTTTCTGCCAATATCCAGCAACTTTGCAAAGCCACTGAAGAGGAGTAGACGAACATTCCACAGGCCACAATCAACAACCTGATCAACTCAATGTGAAGAATCCCCCCCACCATAAAGCAAAACTGTACATTTCAGTGTGGCCTTTTATTGTGGCCAGCCTAAGGCACACCTATACAATAATCATGCTGTCTCCAACACCTGTGAGGTGGGATGAATTATCTCAGAAAGGAGAAGTGCTCACTAACACAGATTTAGATGAATTTGTGAACAATATTTGAGAGAATTAGTTATTTTGTGTATATAGAAAGTGTTGCCTTTATATTTTTGTTCAGTGTAATAGAATTGTCATTACTTTGTATCTTTAATCTGATGCTTTAGAAATAAGAA
Source organism: Gouania willdenowi (assembly GCF_900634775.1). NCBI lineage: Eukaryota > Metazoa > Chordata > Actinopteri > Blenniiformes > Gobiesocidae > Gouania > Gouania willdenowi. Next base: position 12,771,888 of record NC_041050.1, read on the forward strand.
ATCATTTCCAACGTACAATGGAAACCAGATGTTTACATACACGACATACAGATTTTTTTTCTCTCTCACTGTGTAACATGAAATCAGAATCAACTTTTCCTATTTTAGGTCAAGTAGGATTTTAAAAATTATTTCTATTTTCAAAATGTCAGAATTATAAGAGAGGGAATTTTTACACTTTTTTTTATTATTACTTTTTGCAAAATCAGAAGTCTTTTTGCATAGAGTGTAAATATCTGTCCAAGAATTATTATTTCAGCTTGTTCAGTGGAAAATGAAATACTAGTAGTAATTACTCCATATCAGCTTGCTGAAAAATATTCTTAAAAAATGGAGAAGATACACCCTTGAAGTAAGGACAGCACCAACATCTGCACGAATTTTCAATTCATTTGTTTTTGGTCTTGATTAACTGAAAATGGGCTTCACAGACTGATACATGGTGAATGACTCTGAGTTTAATTCCTGAACACAAAACAAAACTCAAGAGTTTCTTTCTTTATTTTCCATCACTTAATTTACTCAGGATTCCAAATGGTGCTCAGGTAAAGGAAAATAAGATACAATACATGTCAGCTGCTGTAAGAAAGTAGTTTATTAGTAGTTTATTTGCATTTTTATTTACAAAAAACACTTCGACAGTCAGTCATGATGTGAGGATATGACCCAAGTTGAGCAACAGATGGTGTTGGATGGAGACCTGTAGCTTGCTGCCTTTGTGCAAGGTAAGCAGATGTTGTGCACTGAGGCCAGATAGCAGCACAGCTCCGAGGCTCTTGGGGGTGAAGCTGAGCACAGGGATGGAGAAGCTGCATTCAGCCCCGTCTGCCTCTAGGACCCCCATGTTTACGACGGCAGGACCCCAACAGGGTCTCCAAGGCCATCTTCACAAACGCTTGAAAGTTATTGCTTCTCTCCCTTCGGCTGTCCTGCGAGGGGAGAAAAGACAGACAGATACCTTCACTGGGGACACAGCAATCCCAGCACAGCACTGCACATTTCCCAACCTTGTGCCACAGCACAGAGGGATTTAATGCAGTGATGGCTTAAACTGCCAAGGCCTAGAAACAGATGCAGCCAGATACACAGAGTCCTCTCAATGCTTACCTCCTTGCTTCTTGCTATCATCTCCTTTCGGTTCAGCTTTCTTCGGCTGCTCTTTAGGACTCTGAGGTTGCTGGGAATTCAAAGGAAACATTAATAAACAGTTGTTTCCAAAAGGAAATTAAAAAGTTTTTTTTTTTTAAATCTCATTATTCCTGTACCTTGGTAGCTGACTTCTTATCCGACTTATTACCTGAAAAGTTGTAATAATCGTTTTAAAAAAGAGAGAGAGAGAAAAAAAAAACAAGCATTAGAAAACGTCTACTGTACTCTGCAGGTTGAATATTTACAGCATTTTCAAGTCATAACGTTTTTAGAAATTTCAACAAAATGCTAAAAAAATGGTGACTATAAACAAAAGAACTTTACACAGTCTGGACACAAATGATAGTTGTACGAGACAAAGCGGCACTTACGACTTCATCTCAGAGATTGAGAGTTGTTTGTTTTCAGCCATTGGCCGAATATTGAATTAATTACCTTTATTCATCACATTAAAATACAAAATGCAGCCTACTTTACTTTTACTCACCTTTTGTTCCAGGCATTTTGGCTGCGTTCCAGAGGCGATGCTGTTATTTTAGAGAAGGCAGTGTTAAATGTGCCGTTCAACTCGCTCATTTATGGGCCGTGCTGGTGAATGGCTCTGTCACTGGGGCCCCTTCGAGAAAGAGCGGCTGGAACAAGCAAAGAGCCCCGTCAGCTGAGCAACGTGGCCCACAGCTCTGCAGGTCTTTGCTGAGCCAGGCGAAACCTCCGAGCTGACCTTGTAATACTTCCATTGTGAACCTGCTGGAGCTATGTGTGCATTTATTGTGCATGACATGAGAACGCTTCCATCATACAGTGTGACGAGTTTATTTAAACAACACGAATCACTACTCAGATGAATAGAAAACAAACAAACAAAACCTAAGAGTCTACTGTTGTTCCACACGACTACGACACTGTTTTGCTGCTCAGCATTGTCAGCACTGCTGGAGGAGAGATTTTTTGGCAGGGACCATGAAATAAGACACCCATATTTGCCACCATATGCATTCTTTATTGTGTCGACTTGTGAAATATTGCTGATATGAATCAAATGACTACTTTGCATCCCCAGAGGACCCCTGTGCAAACAATCAGGGAACCAATGGCAGAAGTAAAAAAAATGAGGGCAGAAGAGGAAAAAGTGAAGCCACCACCTCTGTCAAGGTCACACCATGTTAGACAATTTTACATTTATGTTACAAAGTTATATAAACATGGTATTGCTTTAATATATTTTTTCTTTTTTATTTATTTATTTTAAGCCAAAAAGAGCAAAAATAAAATATTTTCTAAATTAGGAATAATGGCGGATTATTGATAAATGCACAATAAAAAGATGAAAATCATTGGGTGGACACTAGGGATGTAACAATTCACTCAACTCTCGATACGATTCGATTCACGATACTGGGTTCACGATACGATTCTCTCACGATTTATGTTACAAAATGGGACTGTAGACAAATTTTTTTTTGGGAAAAAAACTAGAAAATACTGTACTATTTTCCTTTTATTTTTCATTGTCAAAAGAATTCCTTGATAAACTATTCAAAACAATGCAATTTAACTAAAAATAAATCTTGAATGAAATAAATAAAGGAATAATACAAATGAAAATGAAGCCTATTAATTTAAATTCTGGTTCTATAATAAACAATGCAAAACTGCATAATAGTTATTTTTCTTTTTAAAAGTGCAACTGAAAATGTATTTTGACAATTGGACTTTAAAAAAAAAAAAAACCGTGATTGCAATGATTTACGTCATATTTGTTTTGACCAGCAGAGGGCGCTGGTAATACAGTGGTCGGTTGGCATGCAGATATCTTGCTGTGAAGAAGAGAAGCTATGCTAGCAGACAGAGCTAATAGAAAAACGTGACTTTTACAGATATTCAAGTAATATTACAGATATTCTTTTGGTGCTAAAGGGGTAATGAATCATTTATTAACATATTTAAGAGTAGAAGGCGGCCAGAAAGAAAGTATAAGCAGACTCCGCCTGCCGCCTACACTTGTAGATAAAAAAAAGTACTGCGATTCAATTTTCAGAAATTCGATATAAACCGTGATACCTATGAATCGATTTTTAACTGCCTTACGATTAATCGTTACATCCCTAGTGGACACCATAATACATGTTTTCATCTATACTTCAGTGCTATAGTAGAAAACAAGTGGTGTGTAACAAGAAACAGATCTCAGACAAAAAGTCATGCCTAATAAGACTTTTTTGCATAGTATTTCGCTTTCTTAGAGTGACATGTTTATTTATGAAAGTGTCTATTTGTACAGTTGCCGTACGGACAACCCCTGGTGCTATTGGTACTGTTACCGAAGTATGCGTACGTAGCGTCTTAGGGTTCGGGTTAGGGTTAGGTTTAGGGTAGTCTTTGTCACGTCACCTAAACTGACCAATGACTGACCTATCACGTGACCTAAACTGGCCAAATGGGACGCTGCGTACGGATAGAATGGCGATATATTGATATGACCACCGTACGGATAGCCACTGCCTTTATTTATTGCATAGTAAGACTCCGCCAAGGAACAAATATTTTTAGCTGCAATTATTATTTTGTTTCTTTGTCTGTTCACTGGATCATGTCAAAAGTACTTAATGGGTTTTGACCAACTTTTAACCAAAGATTACCTTATGCCATGGAAGATTTCAGAGGTGTGAACAAGTCACTGCTCCTCAAATCTCAAGTAAAGCCTCAAGTCATGTCACTAAAGTTCCGGGTCAACTTTAATTTTCAAGTCTTAACAAGTCATGAGTACATAACAAACTGTAATCATACTGGAAAGTAGAACAAGGTCTATTTTTCCAAATCAATTATTGATCGCGGTATAATCTTTAAAATCCAAAGGATATCACTCTTGGAATCATTTTCTCTGTTACTGTATACACATCTCAGTCCAGTTTGATGTTTTCAGCTGCTTCCTGATTGGCTGTCAGTTTGTGTAAAGGTGGATGGCAGAGCGCCTTCCAGCAGGAGTTTGAGCAGACTTGCTGATCAGTAATAATTGTATTTTATAAAATATTTTGTCATGAAAAGGTAAGTCAAGTCATCCGGAGTCAACAGGCTCAAGTCTGAGTTAAGTCACGAGTCATTTGTGTTCAAGTCTAAGTCGAGTTGCAAGTGCTTTGTGATCTTGTCAAGTCGAGTCTAAAGTCATCAAATTTGTGACTCGAGTCCCAGTCATGAGACTGGTGGTGGAGAGGTCGTCTTCTGATCGGGAGGTTGGGGATTCAATCCCAGTCTATACCTGTCTATGCGTCGAAGTGTCCTTGGGCAAGACACTGAACCCAAGTTGCTCCCAGTGGTCGACTAGCTTGTGTGTGAATATGAGTGTGAATGAGTTGATATTGTAAAGTGATTTGAGACTATAGTTTTAGTGTAGGGATAATATATATATATATAAATATAAATCAAGTCGATTTACCATTTACCATTCTGGATCAGTTTGAAAATGCAAAAAACCTCTATCCCTTATCATTGGCGAAATTTCTAAATTTCATATCTCCATTCGTATTTGACCGATCTTCATCTCAGTTATGTGGGGTTGGTTCTTCAGTTACCCCAGTTTAGATCGGGATTGCACTTTTATGTCCAACTACCCATACATCTGGACCCGTGCTACTAATGTATCGTTATTAATGGTAATTAAATATACATTTCTTCCAAGTTTTTAAAGTGTGAATGATCATGGTACCGGTATCAGGATCAGTGATCCAGATATCCTTTGGCAGAGGATATTTGACGCTTAGCGGATCGAGGTTTGCGCTCTCTAAGTGCTCTTATTTATCCATCACACTATTGTTAATTTATCAATTTATCATTACGTATCACCAAGTTTCTTTGTTTATTAAAACTGCATTTGTGTGTGGGTCGGGACACACGCACACACACACACACACACACACACACACACACACACACACACACACACACACACACACAACTTGCTGTATTATTAATTATCGTTATTGGTTTTTTTTGTTAAACACTATATTGTTTCATTTACTGGTATAATGAGGTGCTCACTTATGATTGATTAATTGTAATTGGCAGGCCTAAATTACTAAATTACTCGCCTTGAATCTTTGAAAACGTACTAGTTTGACCCGTGTGCGCGCGCGTGCGCGTGTGTTGCTAGGCTGTGAGCTGTGAGGGGGCGGGGTCGCGTGCTATCGTCATGTGACCTGCCTGTGAAGCAGCAGCGATGGAATAATGCTAAGGAAGGTGAGCCGTCTCACTCCATTTACCTCCTGTTTTTCAAAATATATCACAATAACATCCACTATTTAGACTGTATATAACAATTGGCAAATGTTTGGCGTTACTGAATCTGAATAAAAACACAAAACAAGTTGTTTCGGAGGGTAAACGCTGATGATGTTGTGGCTAATAGCATGCTATGTTAGCTCTGGAATGAAAACTCGTTTGTTTAGGATGTTTTAGATAATGATGCAGTTCGGATCATTGATGTTTTTCACTATGTTTTCAATATGTGTGTTCATATATTTGTTTCTAAACAAATGTCAAAACGTAAGTGGTACTTGGAACAAGGTTTTTCCTCAGTAGTGTGCAATGTGCATAAGCATCCCTTAGAATGTATTACTGAGGATGGGTCACTCACAGGGCTTTAAACCACCCCTGATTCAGACAGATTATTGCCTATTTTGCTTATCTTAAACACACTAAATGTTGTATTTTGTCTTTGACCTCTAAGAAAATTTTACAACAGGCCATAAAACTGTTTTAATGGGTGTTGTCATGGATACAGGAAGTGAAATAAAAGAAAAAGGGTTTTTAGTAGTTTTTCAAGAATCCTCTCACAGTTAAAAATTCCAAGAAATTAACGGTTATTAAATTTTCCATGGTTAATAATGGAAACAATGAATTTACAAAATTAAATGTTGGCCCTAAACATGGGTGTTAATATAGTATTAAAGTTGGTAAAATATTTTATCATCATGTTGACTTAAATAACCAGATTTCATACAATACTTGAGAATATATTCAATCACATGCACATGGCACACTGCTTATTGCAGAGGTGTTGAGGCCACGCCTCTGGCATATATAACCTAACCCTATTTTTAAAAAAGATAATATTTGACTCAATGTTGATGTTTTTGTTGTGTAATAGTTTAATGCAAACACTGCACTGTTTGTGGTTGAAGAGCAGTTATTGGTTTCAGTGTCGTTGACATTTTTGTTATAAATATGAGTTGAAATCACATTTTTTTCCTTTTAACATTGTATTCTTTCTGGAAATAAAAACAAAACAAGATGCTTACAAAACTTGAATAATTGTAAAGTTCTACTTACAAATACACCTGATGAAATGATGTGCTTTTTAATGCTATTATTTTGCTTAGTATGCTAATATTTGTTTGGATGATACAGTTATTTAAAATTACTCCCAATTCCCACTTAATAATAAATAATAATATTAATAATTCCCATGAAAGTTTCTATTTTTAAATATTCCCAAGAGTTTCGAGTTTAAGCTCCAGGGGAAGTTTAGTGAAAATGTCCTCCTCCCTTTGCAACCCTAGTTCAAAGTAATCTAGCTGGATCTCATCTCTCTCTGCTGAGGATTTAATGTGGATCTGACTTTCATCTCAAAGTAACATAACTTGTGTGGCCGGTTAACAGACGTTTTTAACTTCTCTCTAGGAGTGAATGTGTGTCGTGCAGAAGTGTTGGTCCATCCATTTATGTTCGCCCACCTTGTGCTGTTAGTTAGTCTGGTTACTGCTTACTTGTGATAGACCGATACATCGGCCGGCCAATATTATCGGCCAATTTTGGCATTTTTTACATGTATCGGCATTGGCCGATGCGGGCTGCTGCATTCGCCGATCCGCATTATTTACAAAGAGCAGAAATATTTTTTACTTACTCTTGTTCTACATCACCTGTTTTTAATATTTGTTAAATATTTTTTACTTGTCGTTCTACCTCTGAGACTAGTACCATTTGTTATCGTCATTGTGTAATTTTTGTGATATAAATTGAGGGAGCAAAAGTAGCATTGGCTCCAAATATCGGCTCAAATCGTATTGGCATCGGCCCTAAAAATTCCATATCAGTCGATCCCTACTACTTACTCTGTCTTGGATAGAGAGTAAACATTAAAGTGTAATTGTCTCAAAGTAATTACAAATATAGGTTGACATTTAGTTTAACCAAATGCTTTACAGCCTGTTCATATTTGGCTTGATGTGACAGGAACCTGCCCTGGCAGTCAGTTTCAGCAGTGCTTGTGGAATGGCAGCAGTTTGGCAGCAGGTTTTGGCCGTGGACGCAAGGTATGCATTTAAATAATTCTGAGTATGTGATTTTGTGCGATTCATTTTTTTTTGAGTTCTCAATGCATGTTGTCGCTCTCCTTTTCTGTCCCAGGTACAATGCTTACCGCACGCCTACGTTCCCACAGTTCCGAACTCAGTACATCCGCCGACGCAGCCAGCTGCTCAGGGAGAACGCCAAGTGTGGCTTTGAGCCTGGGCTGCGCAGGCAGTACTTGAGGGTGCGCAGCCAGCTGCTGGCCCTGCGCTACGGGCCCCTGTCTGAGCAGAGCAGCTTCAGGGCCAGTAGTGTGCGCAGCTCCCGCACCACACTGGACCGCATGGAGGTCAGACAAAACAGAACAGAAAGAACAGAAGGGAGTAGAGAAGAAGGTGGAGGTTTTCTGCTAATTAGGAAAGAAAAAGATGATTATTATCTTGGAGCTGAAAAGAGAAAAGGGATATAAAGTATGCAAGCCATTTGGAAGGCTTGATACTGGCTGATCTTTTAGTGAACAGTCAAACAACATTTTGGTTGCGTGATCATCGTAGGGCTGAGCAGCTTGGTTGAAAAGGCTGGAATCTTACACACCGTCATGGATGAAAGTATTGGCACACATGGAATTTTTGCAGAAAATATATAACTTCTAAAATTACTAATGTTTTTGGTCTGCACATGTTTATTTTTTTTATGTGTTTTTCAAAAACACGAAAAAGCAGAAGAGAAAGGCAACATTTACATTATTTTACACAAAATTTAAAAAATTGGACCTGACAAAAACGTTTAAAACTGTGGATGAATAATTTTGTTTCAAGCATGTGACGCTCGTATGTTCATATTTTTCCACTATTTAGTTTTTTAAGTCCTCAGACAGTTTTTGGCACCTCTTTGTTTACTCCATGCTTGGTGTGACACACAGACACACAACAGAGTCAACTTTTATACATTGTAACTGGCTATTGCCAGCGGCGCCTGTCACTTGCCCCAGGCGAGTTAAAACGAGCATCACATCCTTGAAATAAAATGATTCATCCACAGTTGACTCCAAAAAGGAAATTTTTCTCAAGTCCTTTTTTTAAATTTTGTGTAAAATTATTAAAATGGACATTTTTTTTCTTCTGCTTTTTTGTGTTTTTTCAATGCACATAAAGGAAATAAGCACGTGTATACCAAAAACATTTGTAATTGCAACTATTTCTGGGAGAAATGGTGTATTTTTGGGGAAAATTTCAGGGGTGCCAATACTTGACTCTATCTAAATAATATAAATGCATGTCAGTTCTTTACATTCACTTGTACTCAGTCCTTTTGGATGATGTTTCCAGAACTTTTCTGTTAATCCCCACTATTGCAGGACTTTGAGGAGGACCCTCGCACCCAGGGGGCTCGTGGTCACCGTCGTTCTGTCAGCAGAGGCTCCTACCAGCTGCAAGCCCAGATGAACAGAGCTGTGTATGACGAGAGGTACCAAACACAGTTGTTGTTGTCTTTTTGCTTTTAAATTCCATCCATACACCATTACATCATCACATTGTTCCTTCATCACATACCCATAAGTTAACACACTTTTTATTCTTACCACATTAATGATCAAATAATGTTTAAAGCAAAAAATCATCTACTAGCAGCAAATATTCAAAACATGCAACATACTTAATTTCAAAATACCACATTTTTGTACAACCAGGGAAGGTTTTTGTATTTTTGTTTGGGGGGTTAGAATATGGAAGAGTCTGGATAGGGAACACAGGAATTGTCCATGTATGAAACAATTTCAAAATAGATATAAAGAAATGATTTTCAAAGCATAATCCTTAGCAGGGAATTTCTATTTCTTTATTTATGGTGCTGTTTATTTGTCCGCTATATTTGTAAAATTGTATTTTGGTATATGCTGACTGTGAATTTGTGATTTTTAAAATAATTTTTAAGACATTGTAAGGTGGAATTAAGAGTATGTTGTTAATTATTATAATGAAAAGCTAGTTAATTAATAAATAAAAGGGATTCATGGATAGGGGGTGGAACTAAATCAGATGTACTTCTTCCCACTCCTTTTCGAATAGGCAGTGGCTTATCGTACGGTTGCCGTATCATTATTCCGACATTCTATCCGTACGCAGCGCCCCTCATTGGCTAGTGTAGATCATGGGATTGGTCAGTCATTGGCTAGTTTAGGTCACGTGACTAAGACTAAACCTAACGCTAGCCCTAAATAATGTTGCGATATTGGGTTATAACCTAACCCTAAACCTAAGATGCTACGTACGTATACTTTGGTAAACGTACCAGTAGCACCGGGGATTGTCCGTACGGCAACCATACGAATTGACACTTTCTTTTGAAAATGTCAATTGAATTGTGAAACTGTGTGAAGAATACATTTGTTTTTTTTTGTTTCTTATGATATTCTGTTCATCAATCAATTCTTCTCTTTATCCTTCTATCCCATTACGTTTTTTGGTCTGTTGGCAGAATTCGAAAGTACTTATTAGGGTGTTTTACCAAATTGTAATCAGATATAGACCTTATGCCATGGAAGATTTCATTAAATATTTATTTTATATATTTTATGCAATTTTTATTTTTTGACTGCAGGCCTCCGGGCAGTTTGGTGCCCACCTCAGTGGCAGAGGCGAGCCGTGCCATGGCTGGAGATACAACCCTCAGTGAAAACTATGCTTTTGCAGGCATGCACCACATTTTTGACCAACATGTAGACTCTGCTGGTAAGTGACTAAGCACTTCTAAAAAATCGAGTTGTTCCAAACACCAGAGATCATTAGACTTTTTCTTTTTCTTCAAGTTCCTCGCTTGCAGTTTGCCAACGATGATAAGCACCTTCTCGCTTGCTGCTCGCTGGACGGAACCCTGTCCATCATGACGTTGTCTCCGGCTCCTCCCAAGGTGAAAGTGACCCTGAAAGGTCACGGGGGTCCCGTCACAGACTTTGCCTGGTCTCTTAGTAACGACATCATCGTGTCAACATCGCTCGATGGGATGTTACGGATCTGGAACACCGAGGACGGACGGTGCATACGAGAAGTCCGAGATCCTGAATCCAGCGAGCTGCTCTGCTGCACGTTCCAGCCAATGAACAATAACCTCACTGTGGTGAGTCCATATGCAACACTTTAAAGGTCCCATATGATGCTATTTTTCACCCTTTTTTCATTTGTTCTAAGAACCCCAAAAACATAGTATTTGAGGTTTATTTTCCCAAACTCGCCTGTTTTACAGAGTTTTAGCCTCTGAAAAGTCACTTTCTGAGTAACTTTAAAAACAGGCTGATTTGGGGCCTACTTATGCATATTCATGAGTGGGCGTGTCTATAGACGGAACACTGACTTCCCTGCATGTTTCGCTCTTTTACGAGGGGGATCAGTAATCACAAAAGCTAAATTATTTTTGCTATCCACACACAGTTGTGATTGTTTTCTGCCAAAAAACTGCACATTACAATGAAACACATGGCTTTTTAAGCTGCTATTGAGTGTGAGTCCGTCTCCCCTCCCCGCACGGTGACGTAGGCCCAGAGGACTGCCCGCCCTCCTCCAACCCAGTTGACATGATAGCGACAACACGTATCAACAGCGGCAGTAGCAGAAACAACAACAGCCTTCTCGCAGCAGTGATAGACTGTGGAACCAACGATTGAGGGAATCAATGGAAAAAAACACTTTGGGCATGTGTATGAAGCCCAAATAGCACTTTTATAATGTTTAATGCACAGTAAAGTCGATTTAGTGTAACATGGGCCCTTTAACCCTGAAATCATGCTGTTTTACCTTTATTCTACATCATATTAGTTAGTTTAGTTGCCTTATTTTCTACTCCTAATGTTTATTCTTCACTTATCAAAGTCGTTGGACCATGATCGCAGAAAACGGATGGGAAAAAAGGAGTTCACTTTCTACAATGGCAGTGGTGTTATAAGATGTTTTTTCTTTTTCTGTCTTTTTTTTAATTTTTTTTAAACAATGCAGAAATTGTAATATGACACTAGGTACATCCTCACATGCGAGTTTTGAGACAATGGTATCAAGCAGCAATATTCTCTTAAATGTATCTTGTATTTTCTCTTGTTTTCTTCTTTAGAGAAAAAAAAAAGAGAAATTCAGGATGCATTAAACGTTCTTAACTTCCAAATGTGTTCTTACACATATACGCTGAATGTTGAATCCCACTTAATTGTGCACAGCTGATTAGTAGGAATGTAATGTAATGAAATAAAAAAACGGTGAGATAAAATTCAAAGGTACACAAAATAAAGTAAAGTAAAACAAAGTTTCAAGAAATTGAAGCTGCTTAGCCGCTGCAGGGTTTACAAGATAAACAACAACGTGTAGATCCTAGGTTCTCAAAGTGGGGTACGCAAATTGTTATAGGGTGTATGATTCTGATTCTGAATAAAAGTAAAAAAATTGGAATATAAATAAATTTAAAATAAACTTACAGTCAGGAGCCTCCATGCATTGCCACAAATGATGCATTGGCCTTTAGTGGTGACAGAGAAACAATCTCATCAGAAAAGAGCAAATATGATGAGAGCTACATTGCTTTGCGCTAGCCAAAAGTGCTATCAAGACTTTGATGTCCTGCTACCACGTACCTGTGTGAAAGTGGATTTTTAGCTTTGTCAAACACGAAAACAAAATGCAGAACAAGACTTTGCGTGGAGAACGATTTAAGACTCAGATTTTCTCACATTGCTGACTTATGTGCATCCTTTTAACCTCACTCTTCTCATTAAAGTTGTTGTGAGTTGTATTACACAGTTTTAAGGTGAGGAAAAATAGAGTTTTTTTGTCATGGAAAATGCCACTAGGTTTAGGGCTGGACCTATATATGGACCATCATATTTTTTTTTCAAAAGGGCGATATACTATATTAATCTAGATCATTTTAATTCAAATTAAGTCTGTCCAGAAAGTCAATTTAGGGTTAAATTTGCTGATGCTAAATGCTACACAGGCACATTTATTAACAAATAGCTGCACAAAATGTGCCACTTTTGGGTTTTTTCCTATAAAGGACAGCACTTGTGAGTGAGTTCTGTAGTGTGGCTTGTTTAGGGTAAGGTCTGGGTTAGGAATCAATCAATCTGTGCTTTTCATGCTGTTCTGAGAAGTATTGAAAGCAGCAACTCCTTAAACAAGTGTTTTAAAACAAAATAAGCTATAAAAATATATATATATCGATATAGGCAATTTTCTATATCGCCAAAACAGAAAACATGATATATCTTGAATCTCTATATATTGCCCAGCCTTCACTAGGCTAGTTAAATGTTTTATTGTGTAATATTATTATTATGGTATATTATTCCTCAATAGGATAGGAAAAATTCAGGGACAAATTTCACTGTATGGCTACATTGTATCTGACATAGACATATTAAGTGTGCAGGAGTAGGGGTACATGGCCTGAGGTTAAATGTCTGAAGGGGTACGGGACTGTGAAAAGTTAGGGGAACCACTGGTGTAGATAGTGGATTCTCTGTCGACTCATAGCCAGCGAGCAAACATTTATATTTTCAGTAGCTGAATTTTTGTTGCATCACTACTATCTATTGAAGCATGACATGCGAACGCTGATTGGCTAAAATCTCCAAAATGGCAACGCCCACATATAAAGGAACATTATGTGTGTTTGAAGGCTAACAACTGATGTAAATTATTCCAAAAAAAAAATTCTAACACAAATTAGTAACAAGGCTTTATTATTCAGCTTTAGACTGATAAGTACATTCATGTGAGGTATTATGTATAGCTTTAAACATCCAAAAACATCTCCAACGGATCTAATCATCAAACACTATTTTCCATTGTTGTTGAAGTGAACAAACGTTCCCTGCAGAGGTAATTGTACAGCTGTCGTCTTTTATCCTCCAATAAATAACCAAATCGATGTTTAGACGCTGCTGACATTTGTTCCTTTTTTTCCAACATTGATGTCAGGCTGTGCAAACAAAACAATAGCGGTCATCGTTTTGAATAATTGAACTCTAATCGTGCTTGCCTTGGACTAATGAGCAGAACAATCGAAGGAAGAGTCTTGCTTAACCTTTTCTTTTTTGCAGTGACGTCTCAAAAGAAAGTAGACATCAGATAATAAATAAGAACAATTTGCAACACTCGTGTCTGTTTGAATCAAACCTGATCCTAACATAGACTTGCTTTCTTTCTCCCAAATGACGACAGCAGCCATGTTACATATTACAGCCACCGTGACTTTCTGTCATCCTTTCAGCGTCGTCTGGTGCAGATAATAACCTCGTCACCCCTGCCTGTCTGTTCCAGGTGGGAAACAGCAAGCACCACCTGCAGGTGGTGAACATCTCCACTGGGAAGAAGGTGAAGGGGGGTTCCAGTAAGCTGACAGGCCGCGTGCTGTCGCTCTCCTTTGATGCTCCGGGGAGGATTCTGTGGGCTGGGGATGACAGGGGGAGCATCTTCTCCTTCCTCTTTGATATGGCTACAGGTGTGCACACAGCATTTCTATTTAGAGCGGGGGGTCTCAACCTTGGCGCGACACACTGGGAGTCTAGGAATATTTTCTGAACAATTTGTGCCAATTTTTGCTTATTTTTACCCTTTTTCTTCAACTACACCAAACTTGCCATTGTTTAATCTACTTTCATCACTTTTTCTTGCCATTTTTTTTAGCACCTTTTAATATATTTTTGCTATCCTGGAACAAATCTCAGCCCCTGAGATCTAGCTGTAACACATTCTAGCTGTAACACATTTCCATCTGGATTTCCAGGTTCACATTTTTTTTTTCTATTTTCAATTCATTTTTGGCACTTATGAACCTTTTCTACCACTTTTCCCACCTAATGTTGCATATGTTGACCCATTATTGTCACTTTTAACCTCTTTTCACTATAATTCATGCTTATTTTTGCCAATTTAACCAAATTTACGATTTGTCCATTATTTGCCAGTTTAAACGAATTGTTCCAATCTTGACACTCTGAACCTTTTTTTTTTTACTAATTTTTCTGTCTGTTTTTGACCACTCTAACTTTTAACCAATTTCTGTGGATTTTTAAAATACTGTTTCACCACCTTTTCCACCATTTTTGGTGACTTTTAGCCCATTTTATTTCTGATTAAAACAATGATTTACATCTTTAAGATGACTATATACTGTGGCACAGATAATAATAAACATCCTGGATAACAGTGGATATTATTCAGATAAATAAATGTGGTTATCACAGATTCATAGAACAATGGACCATCATTTTGCTGACTTTATAGATGGGCCCCAAAAAGCTCTCCCCTTTATTCCCCCCTTATATGACCCTGTCTCCACTGTTCTTCAATGTTCATGTCTGTGTTCAACCACCTTCAGGTACAGTGGGGGTCCCCGGTCTCTGGCACCTTTATTTTGGCGGGTCACGAGCTGAAAAGGTTGAGAACCACTGATTTAGAGGATGGTCATAGTGCTATAACCATATCACAGTATATACGTTATCATTAGACACGTATCAGTGTCTACAAGTTATTTTACTGTTAATTAAAACCTTATCTCTACACACACACACCTACCTTCCCCTTTACTCACAGGGAAGCTAACCAAAGCCAAGCGCCTGGTGGTGAGCGAAGGCAGCTCCATCTGCAGCATCTCAGCTCGTTCCTGGATTAGCCGAGAGGCCAGAGACCCCTCTCTGCTGGTCAACGCCTGTGTTAACAAGCTGCTGCTGTACAGGTCAGTCACCGGGGGCACGTCACACTCTATTTATAGGCAATTGGTCTCCTCTGTGTGCTCACGACTTCTTTCTAATTAGACATCATGACAATGTGTGTCATACTGTTCTGTATATTATACCAGTTTAGCTACATTAAATTATGCTTATTCATGCTACTGTGAGGTAATGTATATAAAACGGCTTGTATACAGCCTTTAATCTTACCATGATAGTTTGACAGAGTGAGGATATTGAATACACTCCCTCCAGGATTTCGTAGCCAATTAGTGTGATAGTTGCAACCCAAAACGCCTGATTTGGCAAAAGCTTTTTCAAAGAATTGCAGCAAAAGTTGCAATATTTTAAGGCTTTATTGTTTTCCATGTCTTTGCATAAATGGGTCAATTTGATAAACAAAAAATAATTGCCTTTGAATTATTTCACATTATGATAATACATTAAACAGCTCAGATTCACAACCATTTTACAAGATGAGGATCATTTCTATCACATTTTAAATATTTTCAGTGCTGAGAATAATAAACGTATAAGTGCTTGTTAAAGTTTTAATATTAAATAAATATTAAAACGTTTTCTGTTAGATTCTCCTCAATGCATGATTGCCACTCTTTGAAAGGGGATTTATTACTGCAGTGCAGGTAAAAAAAAAAAATACAGACTGCCTATTTTATAAATACTGTATGTGATAAAAACCAAAACTGGTTATTAGCTGCCAAAAACAGATCAGTTTACATGTTTAAGATTATCGGGTTCTTAACTCTCCTCCCATAATTACTGTACCTACATGTCCACTAATAGAGAAAATAAAATCATCATCATACTCGTTAACTCTCTTGCACACACATGCACGCTACACAGGAAGGTATCAGCAATACAGTAGATCTGAATTCAGCTGCTTGAGTCATGGTCACTTGTGCCTGTAATAGTTGTTTGTGCTGTTCTCTGATGTATGTTTTCATGTAAAGAAGTGTCTGTCAAGAGATTACTTTTGTTTGTTTCACCACAATATTGCATGCAGTGCAAAACAATTTACCTCTACTTTTTTACAACACATCAGAACACTGACTTTCTGGATGTTTAGCTGTAATATTTGTTGGTAAATGAGAGCGTTTTGACAACTAAGAAGCAGGTTTGTAGACGTACATGATGACGTACCAGCACAAAAGGATCTGGGCTTTGTCAGATTGGTCAAAATAGTGGATATGTTGCAGTGATTTGACATAATGGCAGAGCCGTGCAGAATTCGAGGGGATTGGCTGATTTTGCATTAATAATAATAATTCATTTTATTGAAAAGCGCCTTCAGGCCACCCAAGGACACTTTATAATAAAAACAGAATAATGAAAAGAGTATAATACATAGTATAATACAAAGAAGAGAAAAGAAAAGCAATGTAGGTGAAGTTAGGGATAAGAATTTACAGAGCGTGGGCTGATTTAAAGAGATGGTAAGGTGTTGATGTTTCTTATGTCCGGGGGGGAGGGAGTTCTGAAAGACTGAAAGCTCTGGTCCCCATGGTACTGAGGCAGGCAGTGGGTACAGTGAGGTGGATGGAGGATGAAGACCTAAGGGAACGAGAGGGAATGACGATATGAAAGAGGTCAGACAGGTAGGGGAGATTTGATGGGGAGCCAGTGGAGCTGCTGAAGGACAGGGGAGATGTGGTCAGAGGAGGGGGTTCCGGTGATGATACGGGCTGAAGAGTTCTGGACCAGTTGGAGTTTATGGAGGGTATGGTGAGGGACACCGAAAAGGAGTGATTTGCAAAAATCAATCCGGGAAGTGACAAGGCTGTGAACAAGGATCGGAGTGGAGTGAGAGAGGGACGGAGACGGTTTATGTTGCGTAGGTGGAAGTATGCAGACCGAGTTATGTTATTGATGTGAGAGTGAAATGATAAAGAGCTGTCGGAGATGACACCCAGACTCTTGGGAGAGGGGGACACGGTGGAGCTGCCAATGGTGAGGGAGAGTTAGTTAGTTTTGGAAAGGATTGATTTGGTGCCAATAAGGAGGAGTTCTGTCTTATTGGAAATAAGTTGGAGGAAGTTGGAGTTTAACCAGTTTTTACTTTCAGAAAGGCAGTGAGTAAGGGAGGAGGGGGGAAGAGTGGAGTCAGGTTTACTGGACAGATAGAGCTGGGTGTCATCTGCAAAGCAGTGAAAATGAATGCCGAATTTTCTGTAGATATTGCCGAGTGGAAGGAGATGGATGATAAAGAGAAGGGGTCCCAGGACAGAGCCCTGGGGAACACCAGAAGTGACGAGGGAGGGCTGGGAAGTGAAGGTTTTGAGTTGGATGAACTGAGCATTACTAGTTGCGATTGCAAAATTGCGAATTTCTGGAGGGACTGGTATATAGTGTTGCAGCAGGTTTGTTATTAATCTGTCAGTGTCTCTTTACTGTATATCACACATGGTTTTCACACAAAAATAATAGCTACTGGCTTTTTGCGACACAAGGAAGTTGAATATGAAATAGAGCCACTTAACAGACAAGAGGTGTAACTTGTTATGTGCAGAAAGTGAGGCTAAAGTGTCTTCTGTGTTTTTTTTTTGTAAAGTCTGTTTAAAAACATGGACATTCATTCTTACTGGTGGTACACAAAGCGACATCTCTAACCCTGCTTTCACCTTGACAGAGTGGTAGATAACGAAGGGACTCTTCAGCTGAAGAGAAGCTTCCCCATCCAGCACGGATCCCAGCACGTCCATAGCATCTTCTGCCCCCTGATGTCTTTCAGACAGGGGGCTTGTGTGGGTAAGAACTGAGAGCACAGTTGGTTTCATATTGTATTCCATAGTGGGAAAACATGACAAGCTGTTTGAATTTCAAAAAACATTATTAAAAATAAACATTCTCGGACCAGTATAACAATTAACATTTGCACAAGCACTGACATGACTAGACCTCAGAGCTTGTCCTTGATTGGCTTTTGGTGTGCAATGGAATCAACAGTTCAGTTTTTTTCCCGTAAGACTTGACTGTGTTTTAATTATCAGGTTTCTGTCTTCAATTAACAGACGTGTCATTTCCATAACAAACACATTTTCGATGCACACTTTTTTTTCTCGCTGACTTAAGAAGTGTGACAAAAACACATTGAAAGGGTACCTGCGGTGAACTCTAGTCGCAAACTATATCAAAACATCATATATAATACTAATAGTAGGTTTATTCCTTGTTAAGCAGCCATTATACTTTGGCTCCTACTTTTGTTGGATTTCGAGGAATAACATCATTAGGAAACAACATTTTAGATGTTTTAGTTTGTGTTTTTTTCTTTATTTGACTTACATTAAAAGCATAAAGCATGAAGTGGAACAGGCACCCCATGACATGAACATCAGACTCGTTTCTCTCTCTGTTTTTTATATTTGTTTGTGTGAAGTAATGGTGATATTCTGCATTTTTTAAATTGCTTTACTGCATGTTTGGTTATGAGAGTTGATGTTAATGTGTGTGCACAGACTGCTACATCCTTTTGTCTGTTTTTTTTAATGTGTATAATTGTTTTTTTTCTATTCTAGTGACAGGCAGCGAGGATACTTGCGTCTACTTCTTCGATGTGGAGCGTAACACTAAAGCCATCGTAAACAAGCTGCAGGGTCACGGGGGTCCCGTCCTGGACGTCAGCTTCAACTGTGATGAGAGCATGCTGGCCTCCGCCGACTCCACTGGTATGGTCATCATCTGGAGGCGGGAGCAGAAGTGACCCCGCCAACCATCAAACACACTCAGTCGTTGCATCGCAAAGAGTTCAAGGCTCCGGTGTTTAATGTAGTGATGCACAGGATGCTGAGATGTGTGGGAGCTGGGGCTGTAGAAGGTGCACCCGTGCATGCATGAGCTTTTACTGCTGCAGGATTCTTCTTGGGTTTACCACGGAATGAATGAGCGTTACTCCCATGCATGTGTCGTGGCTTACCTTCAACCTGTGTGGACGTGACTGAAATTCATGTTGAGGATGCTTCATAATCTTTCAGAAAAAGCCGAGCACTTTGTATCACACTGACATTCCCCTCTGGCAAAGATCTAGCTCACTATTTATGTAACTGTTATTCAACCAGTGTAATCAAGTGTAGTAACACAGTCGTGTTTGCTTTCAGTTGCCTGTTTGAGTCTTAGACTGTGAGCCTGAATCTGATGTTGAAAATGTCAGGAAGCGTATCAAAACAAAAGATAACCTAGTTAGTTTTAAGATGTGTGCGTTTGTTTGCTCCTGAATGTGTTTCATTCACGCTGGGTGTAATTTTATTTTTATTTATTGAACACTAACATAAATAAACTGCTGTTCTCACCACTTGTGCCTGCTTTCTTTAGTCAAATACGAGCCTCAAAACACAAGATATTTACGTAGTTTTTGGGTTCGAACGATGAACTGATGGCTGGTGTGTGTGTTTGGTGTCTATATATACATACCGTATATACATAACCATGGTATAGTTTCAGATAAGGGGTTTGCATGTCCTCCATGTCCTCGTTTGGGTTTTTTCCCCTCAAACCGAGGTATGAATAAAGCCGTTACTGCAGATAAAGTCAGCTTGTCAAATCTACCGCGTAGGAGAGTGTTAGTCATTGTGTAGCGCTACATAGGATTTTCATATATGAATGAGTCACTGGTGGGTAATAAAATACTATTTGGATCCAGGCACTGTGACCATCTTAGGTTTATGTGGAAAACAGATCAATGGCTGTAAGGGGACACGGAACTGAGATACTGTCAGAAAACAGATTATTGTTGGGATATCATTACATGTACAACCAATTCAACCTCCCAAAGAAATAATCATTTCTAAGAGAATAAACATGAGCAAAAAACCTGCCAAATATCCTTGTTATCTGGATCAATGATACTGATCGTGGTACCATGATCATTTACACTTTAAAGGCTTGGAAGAAATTTCTATCTCAATAACAATACAGTAGGTCCAAATGTATGGGTACCCCCATTTAAAAAAAAAAAAAAAATTGGAATGAAATCTGCAATCTGGACCAAATCCAGATTAAACTATTTTTCAAATTTTGCCAATAATGAGAGATGAGGATTTTTATTTTAAATTTTTTTTAAATTGATTTAGAATTAGTATGTTGATCCCGATCTCCTCCGAAATGTAATTGAATCCTCTATATAAGGTCTATTATTTGTTAAAATGTTGTTAAAATCTGTTATAGTATTTTTGATGTAATCCTGCTAACATATGATATTACCTCCTTGGCAGAGGTAACAAATAAACTTGTTTTAATTATGTGGGGGCTAAACCTATTTATATTATATATTTTTTTTTTTAAAAGCCACAGGTAACAAGTCTTCATTGGAAAACACAACTCTCACTTCTATTAAATTAGGTTTCTGATCCCGAATGAAAAGTGTGACAGCCCTAATTACAGTCTGAAGCAATTCCCAAAAGCGAGTCCAAGCCTAAATTAAAAATGTAACAGCCAAAAATACTCCTGGGTTTACACCATTAAAGTTCCATAGCTGGACTCAGAACGCACCAATAAATCAGACAATTTTAGCTATAGGCCAAAATCAAAATAAGCTAAAAAATGAAAAATTCAGATATCATATTTTGCTTGACATTTGCAGTGATTACAAGCACCATTTTAATCTAAAGAAATACCATCTGTTTCATTTACTCCTTTATGTTTATGTTCGCCTCCACATTCTAACTGTGCTTATTTAGCCTCACTGTAAAAAAAAAAAACTGTTACAAAGGATGAACAGAACAGACAACCTTAATTTAACATTTTTTTAAAGCTATTTCAATTCTTATTCCAAAAGTGGCAACAAACACCTTTTAAACCATGGAAACCAGTTCTTTGTTCTTTCCTCAGTCTGTTCACCATCCATTCCTACCTAAAGACGATAGACTACGACTGTGAAAGGTGTGTGGAAGACAGATGGAAGCAGACATCAAGGCCTTCAGGGCTAATGTCTGATAGTTAGATAAAAGTAACTCTGAAACAAGAGGTGAAATGCTTTTAAGAAAAAAACGACTTTGAGATAGAAATCTTGCAAATCTCATTGTCTGGAGAACTGAACATGTTCCCAATTAATTTAGATTGAAAAGAGTTCAGGCACACTGAGTGGCATTGCAGCAACTGCAAACACAATGTTATAGATACACAAAGAATTCTGTGGTGCTGTTACAGAGACGGAAAGGTTTTCTCTCATTAACTTTTAACACTTTAGATGGACATATTTAGCTGAACTGGGGATGAGGCAAAATGAGGGGATAGTTTGCACATTGTGCGAGAAAATACATATCAGTCCAAACCAATAATCTACCACTGGAGTAGTATTGCTTATCACTGTGGAAGTGACTGTATTTACATTTAATATGTATGGCTTTAACTGATAGAGCAAACAGAAAGAAGGTCTTGGGTTCAAGCCCTAAGGTGGACACTTGGGTCCTTTCTGTGTGCAGTTTGCATGTTCTCCCTATGCTTGCGTGAGTTTTCTCCGGGTACTCCGACTTCCTCCCACTATGCAAAAACATAACTGTTAGGTTGATTAGAGTCTTGAAGTGGGAGTGGTTGCCTGTGTGTGTGTGTGTGTGTGTGCTGGAGATAGGCACCAGCAGGTCCCTGTGACGCATGGATGGGTTTCCACTGCCTGCTACTTCTCTACTATGTCTTTTATTTCATGGCTAATGTTGTTCAATGCTGTTGAAACCCCTGAAATAGATCTGAGCTATGTTATCTGAGCTCTCACATGTGCAATAAAAATAAACCATTAGTGTTGCATTGCCAGACCATTGCAACGAAACATAGAAAAACATTACTCTCAATTTTCAACTCTTAGACTGTTTGCACTGGTTTACTACAGGGGAGAAAAATCAGTGGCCTGAAGTCCCAGGAACACAGTGTGCAAAAAAAATCTGCTGTTTAATGTATTATCGACTGATTGCTTTATTACCATTGCACCCGAGAGGTTTCCTGCTTTTTTTTAGGGGAGAGACCCAAAGAATGGCTGAGAAAGTGTCAGCTTGGTTGTGCTCAAAACAGACTATTGTCAGCTCGTGTGCTAAAACAGGTCAGTGCAGCATAGTTGATTCCTTGAATGCGCACTCACTGTGGCTTTTGGGTTTAGAGGTTACGGGAGAACGGAGATTGAGGAACCTTCAAGATCAGCTGGTAAATCATGGGCAGCCAGGTGAATATAAGCTGGTAAAACCAAAACGTGACCAATCATCACAGCACATTTTCACTGCAGAGGCTACACATTGTGGACGAGTCTACTGTATACAATGTTGTGCCTGTGGGCAGGGTTTAAAAGAAACTTTGGGCACAAAAAATGTTTAGTCATACATTGACGATGTATTTGTACTGCAGAGATCCATCTTCTACCTACATATCCTTATCAGGGCCACAGGTTGCTGAAGCCTATCCCAGTTTACTCAGTGCACAAACTGAGTAAACAAACAGTCATCCTCCTGCAGTCCGTCTGCTGATGCCAAACAACCTAACATAGGTGTTTGCGATCGTGGTAAACTGCATGTAGCAAAAAACACGCCGCAACCACACACAAACCCCAGACCATGTTAGGAGACCATTTAAAACTAACAAGCAATTTACATTATACATTTCTCAGCCTAATTACATTTTTATACATCATTGTGGTGTATTTCAATATCATGAATAAATTGCATTCAGATTGGCTACATTTAGAGAGAAAATACATCTACTGTTGGTATTTTATTTAACTTACTCAATTGAACTCTTGTTACTTCTACCAACGAGGTAATATTTGTACTTTTTTGTTTGTTTGATAGCAGGATTACATCAAAAGCACTAAATGGATTTTGACCAAATTTTAACCAAAGATAGATCTTATACCTTGGAAGATTCCATTACATTTTGGAGGGGATTGAGATCAATATCCTAATTCTGGATCAGTAAAAAAAAAAAAAAAAAAGTTAAAATTCCTTTCTATCATTATTGCCAAAATTGCATATCTCTGTTTGTAATTCACCAATCTTTATGAAATTTAATTTGGTGATGTCGAGTTGGTTACTCAGTTGCCCCACCAAGTTTCAACCGGATCGGATCCGAATTGCGCATTTTAACACTGTTTTTTTTGTTTTGTTTTTTAATTGCCTATACATTTCGACCTACTGTAATATTATTAATGGGGATATACATTTTAATTCCAAGCCTTTAAAGTGATCCTGATCATGGTATCATGATCAGGATCACTGCCAATATCTATCTGGCACAGAGGAGATTTGGTGCTTGGTGGAGGTTTGCGCTCTCTGACAGCTCTTGTTTATTCTGCACTGTGATCAAAATTCTGTTTTTGATCACAGCAGTTTAAAGCTACAGACAATAATCAGTGCTCAAACACAAGAAATGAGTAAACATTTGCTTCTACTGAAAGGTGTTTACTAGGATGGATCAAGAAAAGGAAAAAGATCAAGCAAAGCATCTGCAACCTGGAGAGAGTACCCCCAAGTCAGACAACATTCGCTTAAAACTATCTAATGAGAGCAGCTCGTCAAATTTTAGCTTTTTTTTTTTCTTCGTGCAAATCGTTCCCAGCAAACTGAGCAGCATATTTAAAAGGCTTCTGCTGCCATTCAGTACGGGAAAAGGTAAATCTTGTATTTGCATGTCAGGATGTATACAGTATGCATTGTGTTTCTATTTACACATATCACACTCCACATCACATTAAATTCACTTTTTTTTCTCCAACTATACTGATCCAAAATCAGTAGATTGATCTGGATCCCCTCCACATTTTAATGAAATGTTCTATTGTGTATGGTCTGTCTTTGGTTCAAATTTGTCAAAATAAGTTTAGTACTTTTGATGTAATCCTGCTAACAGACAAACAAACAAACGCCGGTAAAAAAACTACCTTTTTGGCACAGGTCATCACTTTCTAGACTATAAAAAATGAAAACCTGATTAATTGGATTTGCACATTTTCTTTAAGTCCTGTTTTTGAGTGTAGATCCCCCTAATGGTTGGATAATTGTAGAAACTTCCTACATTTTTGGTACACCTTTCATTACAGACCTATTATGTAGATGGGAAATGTTGAATCATTTACAGTATGTCCTATGGTGGCATTGGTCACCAAGAACAGCAGACAGGGAACACTCATGATGACTTTCTCCATTTCATAATGCATGGTTTTTTCCCAATTTCATTGCATTGGGGCAACCACGATGTAATTTGTGCCACATGGACAGTCAAGTGGCCTTTTTGCTGTGAAGTGCTCTCCACTAAGATCCAGGGTTGGCACTAAACCGGGAAGGGTCATAACTCAGGATGCATCAAAAGTAGAGTCTTTATTTATGAGTGGGCGAAAGAACCACCTCAGGTAAACTGTACAGTTACAGAATATCACCTCGTCAAGGAACGCCAGATGGAAAAATTACAGACCTCTGTTCCCTTTCCACTTTGCTTTTCCAACACAAACATCTGTACAAGTTGTCATCCCCGATCTTGAATCTATGAAATGCAGTGGAATGCATGCTAGTACAGTGTCCACATTTAGAAAAATCGACTGCACACATATTCCGATGTCTAACATACTGCATGTCGGACATTAGCGTCAGATGATTCTTAAGCAAGAGACGCAACGCAGCTCAGTGTGGGCTCAGCCGCTCTCCATTCTGCACACAGTGGGGTCGCATCTGCTCAGAAGGTGTTTGGATTTTGAACATACGTTGACCCAGACACTCCAACAGCAGTGGCAGTTAAGTCAAGGGGTCTGGTAACATTCAAATTTTTGTAACATCATATGCCACTTTTTTTTTTTTTTTTTTTTTTTCAGAAAGCATTAAAGGTACCTTTTTAAACATTCCCAAGATCATCATTGCAAATTAAAGAACATCTACTATTTCTCTTAAATTGACATAATATACAGTATCATTCAAGATGTTAAATCCCATAGCTGTAAAATCCAAAAGGTGTGTTCTAATTTATTCTGTCCCCGTTTATGTTGACTGTTAAACAGAATCTGACTTTCACTCGTGAAAATCCATTTAAAACGTAAATTCCCACATTAGAGTGGCTCCTTTTTCTTGGATTTAAAGCCACAGAAAGAGGCGTGAATTCCCTTGAACCCTACATATCTTCATTATCTTTGTCTCCCTTTGCTCTTTCTTCTTTAACTACCTTTTTTTTTCTCTCTCACATACACACAGAAAACCAAATGCTATATAAAAAACACACAAGCAGGAAAATACATTCCTGTACAGTCTGTACAAAATGAAATCAAGTCATATTTGAAAATAGTGCCATCTGATTAACATGTAGTTGTTTTTTGTTTTTTACAAACAAAGGAAAACAGGCATTTTTTTATGATACAAAGAAACCTGAAAGGTCCTAAATCAAGTTCAATAAAATTAAGCATGTTTGGGGCTTCTGGGTTCACAACAGCTATTTAAATATATCCAATGTTACTGGGTCCACTTGGTATTCTGCAGTTTTTCTTTGATTATTACGAAAAGGCGTCCAGTGGTGGTCTGTCAATCCATTTGGACCCTTTAAGTCCCTTGATGTGTTTCAGTGTTAGTCATGTTCTGACCAGCACATTTCCATTCATAGTCCATGGCACATTTTTTTTAAGGATGGAGTCTTTTTTTGCTGTCTCACAAAAGCTAATCCTCATCCGAAAGCTCACGGCGTGTCCCTTTGAAATAAGGCAACGTTATTTTAAAAATGGCATCTGTCACACTGAGCTGGAGCTTTCTAATAATCAACCATACAACTCATCATCAGAAGAAAAAAAAACCCACATCTTTGTGGTACTGAAGCCTCTCTTCGCCGCACCTTAACATTCCTCAATCATTTATACTAATAACATTCCTTAAACAGCAACACTGCGTCTGCGTTTGAAAGCAAACATTTGATTTTGTTGTGCAAAACAACAAAACAGACACTAATGCTGAACCAAGGTGCGATACTACACTTCCACTCTTCAAACGTCCTTTTGAAACCAGAAACATTCCTCTTGGTATGCTTTTCACATAATGCAGTAGGCCTCATCTTGGGGCAGGTGTTGTTTAGTCCTCCAGTGGGTGGGCAGGTGTGCTCGTAGCACCTTCCTTAGGTCTTCGTTAAGCAGGAGACAGAAGATGGGGTTGACCCCTGCCTGGGCGAAGCTCATCCACACTGTGATGGATAGATAACGATGAGGGATGGTGCAAGACTTGACAAACACCCTCCAGAAACATGCCACGATGTAGGGTGCCCAGAGGACCAGAAAAAGCAGGGTGATGGTGTAGAACATCCTGCCCAGCCTTCGCTCTGACCTCACTTCCTCCATCCCCAGAAGTCGCCGATGCTGATTGTGTAAATTTTGCCTGATACCCAGCAGGGTGGGTGGCATGGGTCCACGGCCGAACCCCGCAATCCAGTTGGCTGCAGCTTGTCCAGTGGCCCCGGGACCATGGAAGGTCCAGTTCTGGCTGATAGCAGGCACCAGCTGGACGGGCTTCATCTTGCGATGCCGATACTCAAACAGCAGCAGCTTGGCATAGAAACCATGAGTGGCCAGGACGACCACAGCCAGCATGAGCATGAAGCCTAGAGTGTCATTGGTCTTCAGGTAGCGGTGTTCAAAAATGCACTGATCCTCATCCCGGATGAACTTGTAAGTCCCCACGTCAAAGACAGGTGGGAACGCCATGGCGACTGCCAGAGTCCACACCATGCAAATGATGGCGGCGCAAGTCCAGATGGTCATCCGTTTGGCGTAGAATCGGTGGTGGGCAATGGCAAGGTAGCGAGTGACGGCCACACAGAACAGCATGAAGGCAGCGTGAAAGCAAAACAGAACAGCCATAAATGCCACCACTTTACAACTCAACGTACTGTAAGTCCAGACCGAGCTGTTGTGAACTGAAACCAGCACAAAGGGAAAGCAGGCGGCAGAACGGACTGCATCGGCCAGGCACAGGTCCAGCAGAAAGAAATATGGCGCCTTGTGAAGTGTCCTGTCTCTCAGAACCAGCAGGGAGACCAGGAGGTTGCCCACGAGGCTGACACAGATGATTAACCCCAAGAAGACCAGCTTAAAGTAGGCGGACACATCTGTGGCAGAGATTCCTCCACTGCTGCTGCTATCACTGCTGCTGCTGCTGCTTCTTGCTAGTCCACTCTGCGATGCCAACACTGCCAGTAAGCTGCCAGGGCCATCAATGGCGAAGGTCTGGTTAGCCATTCTATCCCCTTCGGTGAGGGTCTGCCTTCCTCCGGCCCTGTGCAAACAGTGCAGACCCTCCTACAGCTGTCTCTTGTCTTTTACAAGGTGAGGCCGTATCTACGCGGCAGATTTGACTTTCCTCTTTGTCCACAGCCTCAGCACCTGTGAACACACACAGTTTGTAAAAAATGGAGAAAAAAAAAAAAACAAGATGTCTGACTGTCTGCTCACTGGGCCTACCACTTAGAACTTGGATTTAACAGAGTAGACATTTCATGAAAATCTCTGCCTCCCTGTTTCTGAGGCTGGGATCAGACCAGCAGCTCAACAGCATGCCAGCTCCTTGGCTCTCTCAGTAATTACCTTGCCCGTTGCTAAGATACAACAGCGCGCATTCTTTGTGCAAGTGTGGGTGTTTGAGTGAATGCATGGGGGTGTTCAGGGGAGGGGGGTGGAGCGGACATGGTACAACCAACACTAGGCATGTCCAACAAACAATGATGTTGTAAATGAGCATTTTATGGCTGCACTCTGCTGCTGCTGCTGCTTTGCGCTAAAGAGCAAGAAGGTGCATTTTGTGCCATTATTAGCAGGTAAAAAACTGGAAGATATAATGGCAGAGCAGGCAGCCATTTGGTTTTTACTGTAAGTCAGCTGAGCTGCTTTGCTTACACAAATAAAGGACATCCAGCCATTAATTTAAAACTCATCAGTTGATATTTAAAACAGGAGGCCTGCAAGCTTATTCATAAGCAGGAATTGATGACAATCCACAGTCGTGCTTGTCTGGGTGGGCCTCGGCTATGTAGGCCATGGACATGACTGGCTGTGAGTGGATGGTTGTTGTTGTTGTTGTTTTTTTTTTATTAATTTTTTTAACTACGCTTTATTATGAATAGAATATATATTATGGGGTTTTTTTCTTCTTCTACGTAACAGCCCACTGCAACCTTGGAAAATATCATTTCAAATGGTCAAATGGCTGCCAAACCAGCTAGGCCAACACAAAACACACACACACACACACAACAAACAGAGGGGAAGGCAGTAAAAAACAGGATGAACAGGTGTCAAAATTACCTCAATTACCTCTGTTGTGTGTGTGTGGTGTGAGAGAGAGAGAGAGAGAGAGAGAGAGAGAGAGAGAGAGAGGAGAGAGAGGACAGAGAGAGAGAGGAGTAGAGAGAGAGAGAGAGAGAGAGCGAGAGGAGAGAGGGAGAGAGAGAGAGAGAGAGAGGAGAGAGAGGAGAGAGATGACAGCCTACCTTTCATCCCCTCATTTTTGGGATCTCTTCTTTCCTCGCGTGTAAAAGCAAACAGAATCCCTTTGTGTCTTCACTGCTTGTCAGATGGGGACAAAAACACATGACAAAGCCTTCTCATGCTGATTCCTGGGCGCCCTATGGCTTAAACAACACCTGTTAGGCATAAATCCATCGCTTGGGGAATCAGAGGGAGCAACATATCAGCATCATAGGACGTCTCAGGGTTTCTAATAATCAACAGCTGATGATATGACAATCCAGCCCCACCTTTTATCATTATCATTATTATTATGATGGGGACGATTATTATTATTATTATTAGGGATGGATGGCCACCGCCACCCTTTTCTCTGTCACAGCCTCACAGACAGAGGAGGATGACCGCGAAAATGGCTTTCCACAAGAAATTAGATGCAATTACAAAAACAAAAACAAAAACAAAAACAAAAAAAAAAGCCACCACATCCAGTTTTCCCGTCCAGTCGTGTAAATGATGTCAGATTTTCAAGGCTTATCATAATAACCCACCCACAGACGATGGGGAGGCAATAAAACACGGGCACCGCGCATCCTTTACATGAATGTATGTCGGTGGAAGGCTATAGTCCGCATCAGCAGCACAGAAACCTCTCTGTTTTCCATCTCTCGACGATTTAGACCCTCAATGTTCAGTCTTTTGTTTTTGTTGGGTTTTTTTTTGCTGCCCCGGTGAAGGTGGACTACATCTTCAGTGGTCCACAATAAAAGCCTCCATGACGGAACGAATGCATCTCCATCGTTTGGATAAATCCATCGATGCCGCGGAGGGTTTCACATCGCGGGCTGTGTCGAGATAAATGTGCGATGGAGGAGAAGAAGAGGAAGAAGGAGATGAAGAAGGAGGAGAAGGAGGAGGAAATAGCAAAAGAGCAGGATGAGGCAAAATATTCCTGAATAATCCCAATTATGGCTACTTGCAAGGAGGAGGCTGCATATTCACGGAAACCCTCGGTTTTATCCGGAGACAGAGAGAGAGAGAGAGAGAGAGAGAGAGAGAGAGAGAGAGAGAGAGAGAGAGAGAGAGAGAGGATGATGAGGATGATGAAGGAAAGGGGAGAGAGAACCTGTGCAGCACTGTGAGCCATAACTTGAGGGGGATGTTTTTATGTTTATTCTTAACAGTGAGGACATCAAACTGCAGATACCTTTAATGTCTGACCTGCAGCATCCACAGGGCCTCACATAACCATTCAGAGGCCTCAAGGTGGGGGGGTTATTAGCCCATGGTCTCATTGTAGACACGCATATGATTTTACGTTAATGACAAATCAAAGTTTGCTAGTTCCCTTCTGCCCAACATTGCACGACCTTTAAAGCTACCATGGTATTCGGAGTTTCTGAGAAATCTATGTTTGTGGATGATTCTTTTGAAATGTGAAAAAAGACCTAACTAGTCTTTTACTATGGTCTACTGCTGGTGGTCATTCATATACATTAATGTAAACAAGTCCCTCCTTCGTCCTATAGAGCCCTATACAAATGGAAACGAGCGCCGTGATCACTCAGCCAATAGTCTTCAACTTAGAGTTTTTGAGACTGTCAATCAAAGTGAATGTGGAACTGTGCACGGAAACGAGGCTGCACGTCACAACAGCAAACAGCTAAATAGGATTTTGGCTCTTATCTGACTCATAGACCTATATCAATGTGACCCGATGCGACCTTGTAATGTTATGCGATGTGCATGCAGAAAAGTAGAGGCGTGGCTTCTGGTAGATTGGGAGAGGCAGTGGGAGGAAGTGAGGCTGTTTAGGGCGGGACATCGAGACGTTTCTCAGAAACTCTGGATAACAGCTTTAAAGGAGCATAGGGCAGGATTTGTGAAAAAAAATGAACATTAGTTTGAAGTATTTTAGTGGTGATGAAGTGTTCAAAAAAAAAAAAAAAAAATGAGCCCGCACCACATCTCCCTATTGCCTTTGAACAAGCGGTGTGATGCATTTTGTACTGAAATTCCAGGCTCGAATTTCCCACAAAGTCCTCCAGACCTAATGTCAAATGACGCTGATTCGCATTCTCGATGGCTTGGAGAGAGGTCTACTCTGTCGGAAATAAAGGAGAAGAAGAAGAAGGAGAAGGCTTGGAGACAAAGAACGGTGGACTAAACTATTACCTTAGCAGGCGCCGTGTCACTATGGAGTTTCATTGCTTAATCCTGCCCTAAACTCTTTTAACTCATTCAGTGCCAGCCATTTTCAGAATTTGTACCCACCTCAGTGCCAGCAGTTTTTACAGTTCTACTTTCATCAGAAAAAAAAAAGGTTCTGACTTTTTTCGTTCTCCCGTTCAGCCGTTGAATAGAGAAAGTTTTACACAAATCGTCAGTTTCAGAGCAGAAAGCTGAGAAAATAGGCTTTTTCTAAAAAAATTAAAAAATCTGTCAGTGACTGAAGCATTTTTTTATTTATTTATTTTTTATTGAAAATTACAACATCTGAACATTGGTTTCCTTCTAAAAAAAAACAGACAAGGCTTTGGATGGCAATATTATTATTATTTTGCTATCTGGATCACAGTTTAATGTTTTGTTTACTATATTTTATATCTCCTCCCCCCTGTCAATCACACAGACGTAACTTCCTCTTTCTCCCGACATGCAGAGATGACCCGTTTGGCCTTGTAATTTGATGGTTTTATCTCATGATCGCAACATTATAGATAATCTACTCATTTCCACACATGTTCTGTGTTAGTATGTGGTGCTGTGAGCTGCTGAAGTCTTCACAATATCACTCCGTAGCGCCATAATCTCACTCGTCCCTGCTTCTTCCTCCTTAGCTAATGGTAGCATCAGTGGCTAATCTATCATCTAAACATGCGCTGCTGCTACCTTCAGGGCACGGTTGGTTACTACATCACATTACAGCTTAGATATTGATGAGGGACCTCCGCCAGGGCGTTTTCTAGTAATCTCCGTGATAAAATGTAAATGACTAATTATCTCGCCAATGGCACTGTATGAGCTGAACAAAAAAAACATAAGTTCTGATGTGAGTTCAGTTTATTCACTTTACTCCTGGCTGCTACTTTCTAGTTACTTCCACCAAGGAGGTAATATTTTCCACGCCGTTTATTTATTTCTTTGTTCTTGTTTCCATGCCCAGTTCTGCATTCACTTTGATTGACAGACTCAAAAACACAAAGTCGAAACCTATTGGCTGGGCGCAGTCGGCGATCATTTCCATTTGTATAGGGGTCTACAGGACGAAGAAGGGACTTATATGCATTAATGTATATGAACGACCATCGGCAGTAGACCATAGTATAAGACTAGGTATTTTTTTGCATTTCAAAAGAATCACACATAAACATAGATTTCTCAGACCCTTCGGATATCAGCTTTAAAGGTGCAGTCTGCAACTCTTATAAAAGGGACTTTTTGTCATATTTGCTAAAGCTGTCACTATGTAAAGACAGCTTTACATGAAACTAGTAGTTTGCGTGACAAAAAAAAGCACAGAGCAAAAAGAACCAATCAGAGCCAGGATTATGTTTGATGGACTGTCTGACAGCTGTTGCTCACAGGCCCCGCCCTATCCCGGGCTGGAGCGCCGTCCTTTTTTTTTTTACAGTTTATGGTCTGGAAAAGTAGAAGATGGAATTGGTGACTTTTCTGCTTGAAAGGTAATTACTGCTGCTTGATTTACATTATGTCTGATTTGTAATTGTTACACTTGAACTCTGTAGTGCATGTGTTGTTTGTGTAAGTGACACTGTGTTGTTGCTGCTGCTGCTGCTGCTGCTGAGGTGTGTGCACATTGAGAGAGAGAAGCACTGCAGTAATATGCTTTTAACAGAGCATGCTATATTACTGTGATTGTTAATTAATAGTGGAAGGAATCAGAGGGAACTATGAGCAGGTGTGCAGGCAGATAACAGGGCGTGGCAAGGAGGCCGAAACCAGACATGAACAGGACATGCAAGACATGAACAGGACAGACACATCCTGACCTGTGACACTCAGCAAAGAAACTGTTGATGTGACGCAGTGACTCATCACCAAACAAATCTCAATCCAAAATAAAAAAAAAATTGCTTAGAATTTTTTGGAGTATCTAAATGGACTGTAGATATGACAGTGAGGTTTGTGTGTGTCAGTGACTGAGCAGTGCATGAACTACAGGGTGAAGTGCCTAGAGGCCACAGTGATTAGAATAAAACAGACACAGAAGACGGACATGTGACGTTTTCTAAAAATCCAGACTTTCCTGACACTTCAAATGTACCAACAGCTGAGTGATGCCCCCACAAGGCAAATAAGAGAAAGAAACTAACATTTGTTTGGCAGCAATGACACAGCACTCAGAAATCATTGCTGAACAAAAGCTGCTGCAGTTTGTTGCAAAGACTGTGTGCAGTTTGTTGTATGCACACAGATTATACTCCTCTGCTAAAACAAATGTCGTGTGTTCCCTTCAGAGGCTTTGTGACATCACACATACGTCTATTAAATTCCATTTAATGTGTTAATGGTTATTATGATATAATTATGTTTTATGGCCAAATTCTTTATACTCATAAAGATATATAAGGGTTTAGTTAGACATGTAAAACATTGCTGACTGATTTTCATCATTAAGTTTAAACTATAAGCAGGAGAGAACCACAAAATGTGTCATTGAAACTAATACAGTTAGTCAAGTGTAAGGGATTTTATCATGTTTGTAGGAAACATGGAGACTTTTTGTCTTTTGTCTATTGATTATTATCAATACTAAAACAAAGTCATGTTGAAAATTGCATATTTGCATATCAAATATCAAACTATAGAAAAACATAAAAACAAAACAGACAATAAATCACCTACATTTTAATTAAATAGAGAATATAATAGTAGAGGACTAGGAAAATTAGGTGAGAATAAAAGTAAAAACTGATTGTATTTTTCAATTTATACTCCAACTATGATAAAAGTACCATAATTATTTATTTATTTTTTTAAAAGAAAAAAAGATCAAATATAAGATGATTTTAATCAGCAGAATATACATCATGTATATTATGAATATATATCATGTATATAGGCGTATGTATGTATGTACGCCTTATTGTTACATTCATTTGAGACCTGTACATATTTATTTTATTAAAAAAACATATATATATATGTAATTTCATACTGTATTTCTTAATGTTTCTTTATTTGACATTTCTATTGTTTTTTATCCAGTCCACAATCATCATAAATTAGCTCAGAAACAGTCTGGGACATCTCATTACGTATCATCATAGGGTTTTTTGTTTTGTTTTTTGTCGATTTGCAAACACTGAGCTCACCTTTCAGTGTGAGCAGTGAGACAACCTGACTTCACCGCAATGTGTGACCTTTGCCTGCAATCTGCAGCTCATGTTGCCGTCTCTGTCTTTCCACTCTAAGCAAAGCTGAACACGCTCCAGAGGCGGAGGCGCCGAGGTCTCTGATGTTATTTTGAAAGTGTGTCAGGGCCTTAGAAACTGTTCTACTTTGTGTCATTAACGTGCATGAAACTGTCCCGTCTTTGCAGCTTGCGTTAGAAAGAAAACAGAAGGTGACAAAGACCCAACATTAAACAGGGTATGACAATTTGGTTTTAATGGCAATACACTGCAAAGATTTTCATCACTTCAAACTTGTAAATCAACGACAAGATTTTAAAAGGAAGACGTGTCACAGATAAAGCTTCCTACTGAGGTGGTTGGCAATCTACTCTTGTAACCAAAATATTTTCAGACGCTACACTGTTATTTCAATTTGTGCAGAAACTATTTAGACAAAATGCTAGAATGCTATGAGATGCATTTTGTAAACAAAACTCCAACTGTGAAAGGAAGTCTAATTAGATTCCCTCGATGATGCTACTTCAATGTTTCACTAAAAAAACACAACTCGTGGCAATGTGGTTAGACGACAACGACGACAACAACAACGGTCAACAAAGTGCATTTCTGGCCTGTAGGACTAAGAAAACTAATACACACCATCTATAGATTTAGTGTCATCACATTTGTTGGTTTATAACATAATATTGGATGGTAACAGAACATGTCTTCGAGCATTTTCTGTCATTTTTTTCTGCCAAGAAAAACATTGTGATTACAGTTCAGTTGGAGGAAGTTTGAGCACTTGTGAACATTGATGGAGAATAGCATTAGACTCACATGTTTCTAACTGAGAGGCAGCACTGGTCCTCACATCACCTTAGAAAACATTTAAAAGGCTCGCCTGCAAAGTAGTAGTTTACAGTATAAACAGAGTGGTGGATAGACTTGTCAGTGGATATTAGTGCAGTAAGGGGATAAACCATAGGACAAGCATTTACATTAAACACAATAGACGTGTCTAGCGGTGTGAGAAAAAAAAATCGATTTCACAATATATCATGATTTTTTTGGGTGCCGAATTTAAATCGATTTTTTTTTAATTTATTTTAAAAATCGATTTTTTATTTTATTTTTTTTAATTTAAGATCAGTGCTTAAACTGATACAATAGGATACATATCTTTTTCTGATTTTTGCGCATTGTCAGTAACTCAGGGTGCTTTATCCTTAATGTTCTCACTTACAGTTGTTACAATGCCGTCATTATGTTGTCATGGTTACTTTGAGACTTCTACACAGTCGTTTCAGTGAAAAGAAACTTGTTGCACTTTATTTTATGATAGCAGTGTGTAAAACTGCATTTTCTTTTTTTCAGTGAAAATCTGCTATTTTGAAGCAAATAGTTTTGACTCAATTTTTCCTCTGAATGATTAATATCTTCTGATGAACATATACAGCAACTTGATTTTTCACCTCAATGTTTAATTTTGATATTAACTGGGTAGAATATTGCGATATATCGCAAATAATATCGTATCGTGACCCACGTATCGCGATACATATCGCATTGCAACATCCTTGCCAATGCTCACCCCAAGATGTGTCCCAGTCCCTAGGCAATAAGTGAGTGTCCCAGCATGCCATTTTGGTTTGTTGAGGTCACGATTAGTGACCTTGATGCCGCATTACAACAATAAATAGAGTTTTTTTTTTTTTTTTTTCCCAGCATGCTCGTGTAGAATGCTACTCTGAACTTGCTACATATGAACTAATTCTGCTGTAGTAGTGTTCACCTCTTTTAATTTTATGAATCTAGTCAAGCAGGGAAGCAATAAAAGTGCACATACTGCCATTTTTTTTCTGTGTGCTTGTACAATATGAGTTTGATCAATAAAACACTTAGCTAATGACAAAAAACATTAATTTCATTATGTTAGTGTAATTTTTGCCATCCAATATGGTGGTGTAATATTCATATGATGGGCGAGGTAAGATATACACTTATATTGCACACCTAGTAAGTTTATAGTGTTTTTATTATTATAGTTATTATGTATTTCCTGAACGTGTCATCTTATGTTGTGCTCTTCCAGGTAAATTTCCTCATTCACCTCATTTCTAAGGTATAAAAATAATGTGATTACTTACAATTACAAGCTGCATGAAAAAATAAAAAATGATTTATTTTTTTTAGAGTTTCTTTAAACATGCTACAAAATTGTGTGATGGCTTAAAGAATCACGAAAAGGCACTTAAGTGAATAAAAGAGAAAAATATACTTGGGGCAAAAATCAGAAATGGTGCAAAACTAAACAATTCCGTGATGTAGAGAGAGCACTTCCTATAAAGACACCATACAATTGAAGAACATACAGAGCAACATCGGTCAAAAATGCACAGGCGTACTGCACAACAACACACAAAGGATCTGAGTTTGGTCTTTCCTCAGTGATCCTGTGTCTGCAAAAGGTTTTTTTTTTTTCTTCCCCTCTGTGAACTCACTGACAGATCAGCTTCACTTTCCTCTCTCTGAGTCACCTGAGACTGAGCCACAAAGGAGAAAACAGTCTATCTTTTGCTCATGATGTGCTGCAGGTTTGGTGAAGTCTTGTGTCTGGTTCTTCTACAACATTTAGCTCAAATTAGAAAATTGCACTCAAAAAAAGGGTTGGGCTTAAGAGTAGAACTGGTCGTTTTTCTGTTGACCGTAGATTTGTCGTGATTTCTAATCAGAGTCATCAGATGCAGGCGTGGGACAGTGGGAAGAGGTGATAACTCATTCACTGTGGAGTCTGGGTAAAGACTGATGAACTGGTTTAAAGCACGGTTTCGAAGAGACGTACAAGGAAACGGTTCCCCTGGCAGTGTGAGCGCTGGGTGGGCTGTCAGCAATGGTGGCTCCTGGTTCTGGTTGTGGTTACGTGGGAAAGAGGGACCAGCTTGTGAAGTGAGGTCTGTTCAAATAAAACAGTGAGACAAGGGTGACATGTGGGAGAGGGTGAAAAAAAAAACATACAGACTCCATGCTGACATCTTAACGATTTGGAACTTCAAACAAAACATGAGCCTTATGAGACTGACAAACACTTTCTGTACAGAAATATGTGTCTTAATGCTTGAGCATCGCCTTAACGCATTAGCGTTAAAGTGATGGCCTCAGCCAAAACATGTTGAAGTGAGGTCAATACGTGCAAAGAACTTGAGTAGATGTTAATAACGTGTACCGCAGCTACTGGAGCCAGTGCTCACAGCCCTGGAATTATTATTCACTTCATCTAGAATAACAAGGTTGCTTTAACTTTGTGTAACTGTTTTTATCCTCAAATATAGCCAATGTACAGTTTTTCAATAAATCACCCAGACAGTGAATAGTTTCCCTTTAATCAGCGTGAACTGAATTGAACGTTTTTATTTTGTACTTGAAAAAGAAAAGAGATGTGTCGTTACAGAGTAAGGTTATATCAGGATAGTCCTCATTATATTAAACACACACAAAAACCCACACTTTCATAACAACTCTTACCAAAGCAAGGCACAGATAACACTAAAATTGGACGGAGAATGTATACAGAAGTGGAACTGTTACATGATGTGTTAAATAAATGATATTAAAAGGAAAACATCAAGTTTCTTTACCTATAGACCATTAACCCTGGGATGGACTGGTGAACTGCCCAATGACCATGAACAGGATAAGGAATGTTTAAGGGCTGATCAAAGGGATTTTCAAAGATGATTATACTTTTACTGGGTACTCGCTGACTTGCTGGTAAAGAGAAAAAGTTTATGTTCTTCAGTTAATATCCTAATGCAGGGGTCTGCAACCTGCGGCTCTGGAGCCTCATGTGGCCCTTTGACTCTTTTACAATGGCTCTCTGTCGCTTTAAAAAGATAATTGTTGTGTAATAATGAATTTTTATTTCTTACAGAGGGTATTGATGATTAATGACATTACCCTATATTACAGCTGGTGCTTCATGGCCTCTCAGCCTGCCCTTCCTCCCTCTCACCTGACACACCTGATTCACATCAGTAATAAGGTAGGAGGAGCTGTATAAAGGGCTGAGAGGACCAGAAGGAAGGAGGCACAACATCAGGTCAGCAGCAGACATGTGGGGAGAGTTCTTCTGCTCCTCAATCGACATCTTCGTAAGTTTGTTATTTTAGTTTGGATTGGAGATTTCTGGTAGTCCTGTTTTTCATGTTCCTGTAGTTTTGTAACTTTTTGTAGTTTAGAGAGTGGATGCTGAGTCGACGGCCCTGTATAAGGTTGGCTCAGTGTCCACCCTACTTTTCTTCAGTTTGGCCAGGATCTCCAGTCTCTTTTAAGGCTGGGATACACTGTGCGATTTTTTTTTTTTTTCAATCGTTATACTCAGCTCCAGCTCAAACTGTGAGAGTCAGACGCATAGCCCGAATGTGCGCAGCTCACGATACATGTTCTCACACTGTACGGACCGACACTCTGACTGCTCACACTTACACGACACATTGGGGTCTTGTTTCCGGAAATCCAACGTACAAATTAGAAGAAGAAGAAGAACACTGAAGCGTTGCCATTAAAACAAACGAAGAAGAAAAACCTGGAAGTGGAGAGACGCTTGCAAATCTCAGCAAGAAGAGCTTTAAAAAAGAAAAGACGGTGATGTGATGGACCAGGAGCTGGCTGGACAGACGTGGGCAGTACAGTCCGTCAATTTTACAGCGGTCTTATGGTGTTTGCGCATGCGCAGTTTGAGCGTTTACGGTTAGCCGGTCCGTGGCACTGCTTCAACTGTGAGATACCCTCACGAGGAGCAACTGGATTTCAAACATGTTTGATTTCCTTACGACCTACGATTGCTGATTGGGAGCTGGTCGTGAGGTGTTCATCGCTTCTCGTGACGCCATGTATACTACACGATGCATGACACATGATCTAGCGGAGACTCGCACGATCCCACAAAATAGTAGCACGAGTCGATAATGGGCCAAAAATCGCACAGTGTATGCCTGCCTTTAGTTTGTTGTGTTGCTACTTTTAAGATTTTGTTAAATACTTTGTAAACCTTTCATTGTTGTCCGGCATCATTTATGT
The DNA here is from genome assembly GCF_900634775.1 of Gouania willdenowi. Taxonomy (NCBI): domain Eukaryota; kingdom Metazoa; phylum Chordata; class Actinopteri; order Blenniiformes; family Gobiesocidae; genus Gouania; species Gouania willdenowi. Next base: position 12,810,895 of record NC_041050.1, read on the forward strand.
AGCACCCCCTTTTGGTATAACATCCTGGAGGTGGTCGTAACACCCTAAAAATAAATCACATTGTGCAATAACTCTGCCACCTTCTTACTTTAACTTCTACACACCATCAACTTTCCTGCACCTGTGGATAGCCTTAGGTTCCCTAGTGAGATAACTAAACTAACAAAAAGACTATTCTGGAAGAAAATAGACTATTTGTGTGGGGAAAGATTTATTTAATTGCATATATGCAATATGCATGCTTGTTATGTTGCAAGCAATTAGCATGTGACATCACATGATCATGTGTTATTAAATTCCAGTTATTTTTTGTAGCCCTTTGAATCCATTAACTCGTAAAATTATTCGATACTATTTTAACTGTATATAATTTTATACACTGTATTGTCTGCAATGAGAAGGTTTTTTTTTTTTTTTTTTGGTTCCGGAAAAACTTTAATCGAGGTGAGATAAGGCAAAATGGCTCCTTTGAGAGTAAAGGTTGCAGACTCCTGTCCGAATGTATCAAATACCATGTATGATCAGTCAGTAGGGATGGGAATTGATAAGAATTTAGCGATTCGATTCCTTACTGGTTCTCTTATGGATTCTATGGGAATTAAATAATACAAATGGATTTGTTTGCTTTAACTCTTTATTATATTATCTTTGTCTCTTGAATTTCCTGCAGGGATATCAGCTCTCTTTTAATCCACCAGGTAAAGATTGTTTTCACTGGCTAATAATATATACAAAAGCGCGATATAAAATTGACACATTTTGGCTACTCACATTTGAGAATATTTACAGTACTCCTTTTGAACTTGATCCAAAACTAATTCAGACATAAAACAAATAATTCTTCTGTAAAAAAAGAACATATTAACCAAAAGTACAGCTGCACTTATTGTTATGTATTCAAACGATAAAGCTTTAGTTTAGCCTTTGTTTACATTTCTATAAATGGACCTTCAGAGACGCCGTCCCTGTTGTTACATGTGACGTCATCAGCCGTGTGTGTGTGAAAGAGCAAACTCAAGACAACGATCAGTACCAGTGTGCCTCTCGTGTCTGATTACTTGTTATGAGGACATAAATTGGCAACGAGGTGTGTGTTCTTGCGGAAGTTTGTTTCTTTAGAAGAAAAGTTTGTGCAAGAAGCAACTTAAGCGAGTGCGCAGAACCCGGAAGTGAGTAGCGTAGCAACTGAGACGCTACAAACACAGTATGGAGGACAGCGCAGCTGCGGGTGGAGGAGGTGGATTCTCCGCGGTGGACAGCAAACAACTACTGTATATGGTGGAAGGAGCTTCACTTGATGCTAGCTGCTAGCATAAACACAATATACAGGACCTACTTCCTTTTACACTTTGTTTAACTTACTGGTGACTGATATTTATCTCACTAAAAGTTCACATTTCACTGTACACGTTAATATGTTATAATGATTAGGCATTAGACATGACAGAGTATGGCACAAATAATTGTCCACAATGAAGACATGAATACTTTACCTCACAAATGAGGACATGTTAAGGTTCATGCAAAACTTGATGAACAAAATAAGAAAGTGACAAAGAAAGTAACACACTCGTGCTACAGCGGTGCGACGCGCGACATTACCTAAGTGTCTGCAGAGGCTTCAATGAGCTGGGAAAAATACAAAGACAGAACCCAGAGATGACGAGATTTCACAACATATATAAATAAATAAACAGGCTTATACACTGTTGCATAAATCCTTTTATGATGGGTTTTTGTTTTGGGCTTCAATTACAAAACAACTCCAATCATAAACTAAACCTTTGCCTTTCAAGGCTTTTTAGTTTCTATAAAACTGTGAAACATTTTTTCAATACTTGGAGTTCAATCTCACCTCTATGTCGATCTCGGGCTGAATGATGACAGGGCACACAGCTCTAGGCCGGACAAGTACAGACTCAAAGGTCTCTGCATGTTTCACACACACACACACACACACACACACACACACACAAAAAAAACAGATATGCTTTCAGAGCCTGATCATTCAAAAAGAACTGTGGACATTTTTGTAGCAAGACATAAAAAACTCAAACGACCCTTTGCAGAAAGCATTAAATGTGAAGAACCCACCTTGGATTACCCCTCAAACCATGCAATTGAAAGGTATTATGAAAAAGGAAGGGTCATTTTTGGAGTCTGGCCAGTGCTTTGAATTATGTTCAGCTGCATTAAAGTGAGAAGTGGTGTTGTTTCATCTGGCACTGGCAAGTCCTTGAACTTCATCGAAGCATAAGACCAAATTCCTTAAGTGTCCTTTAATTGAACCCATCAACTGAGTGCACATTTTAGGACCACTCATAAGTATCAGTTATATTAACGCTACACTCAATCTACTTTTTTTCACAGAAAGAGTAAAACAGTTTAGGAAGCCATTCACTCCGTACCTTTTTCCTTCTCATCGTCTGAATCTGAGGCTGTATTTGTGCTGAAAAAAGGACAAAGAAATGGTTAAAATATGATATAGAACAGTGATTCTCAACTGGTGGGTCGGGACCTGCACTGGGTGAGTCGCCGACAGCTGGTCAAAACCAAATGAATACTTCATTTCTATTGTGTTGGGCTTGTCTTTTATCTTGAAAGAAACTTTTCTTTTGACAAGCATGCTGTGAAATGCATTCTGCACAGGATAATATATAGATTTATATTCAAAAAATTATTATACTGTATATGTGTGTTTCCAACAGCGATTTTTGAAAAACTAACTTTGGTTGGTTGAATTCTGAAAAAAGTGGGTCGCGATTTATTGACCATGGCAAAATATGGGTCCCAGGGAAAGACCAGTTGAGAACCCCTGATTTAGAGAATATTAAAACAAATATCTTCACGATTTACAGTCTTCTGGACACATGGCCACTGAATCCTCTATCAGACACTTTGTGCAGGGATGTTCAAAGAACAAAAATGATATGACAGGCGAGACTATCATACAGGCAACCAGGGTAATCCACTGGAACATGCATTAATTTTCCGCAAACGAGGACAAAGGCAGCTCTTATAGCCACATCTTTTTTTACACTTGCACAGTTTATATTTTCATCTCACACTTTGTGGCACAGAATTCTTATTTTTAATAAACTGACAAATGTGGTCGTTAGGTATCTCTGGAAGAAACAAGGCAACACTTTTTTCTGTTAAATCGAGGCTTTTAGGCGGTACGTTAAAACAGAGGGCACCATCTTTGGATTTTTCTAGTTCATAATTAGTGACAGATTAAAGTGCAGAACTGGTCATCTGTACGTATTGCTTCTTGAACTGTAGTACACATTTTAAACTATTTAGTGTTTGCTTCTTAATCTGAAATGCTAGATTTTACTTGTGAGATTGAGAGATGTTTTCCCGGCTCAAAGGTTGATTTAGCGACAAAAACACACAAACTTGGACAAAAAAAATATTGACACTTAAACATACCTTATAATACAGTGATTCTCAACTAACATTACCTTCAAATAATGAGCAATACACACAAGCCAAACTGAGGGCAATTTGAATACCAATAAATGCAAAAAAAATGACATTTTAATCTAAAATAATACAGTATATCACAGCAGAAAGAAAGAAACCCTTATTGTACCCTCATTGTAAGAGTCCACCTTGTTTTGCTGAAACCATAACAAAAAACTATAAATTAAAGAAGTGCAGTTTTTATTATTAATTCCTGTAAAAAAAATGTACATTTAAAAAAGCGGCAAAAGTATGTAAAATCTACCTATGTTATAAGTTTTGAAAACGTTACTTCTGCTTTCAGAGGTGAGAGAAATAATAAGAACAAAAGGTTTTCATGTTTGTGTCACATTGTGGCTACTACCTGCTGAAAATGAGTCTTTAAACTAAATTTGGCTGCCAAACCAGACATTGAGAACATCTGCTGCAATAGAAATACACAGTATGGAAGATGACAAAGCCCCTTTGTTAGACTCATTATTGTTTATTCTACCACCGTAAAGGCTGGGGTGACCATGTATGTCCAGTTTTATCCAGACTTGACCCTTCACGGGCATCAAGGTCATTTTTTTTCCAATTCATGAAAATGCCCTGGTTTCCCACTGTGCCTAAACGTCACATAAAACACAATGATTCAAATGACCTCAACTGTACCAATATTTGTTCTATTGGAAAGATTTTAACAGTTTCCAAATGCTAAGAATTTGCTTTTGCAGCCAAAATGGTAACATTATTAAAGTGAATTTACAGACACTTAACAATTAAAGGTGGCGCTTTGTTTGACGTGAGCATTGGACTCGGAGCAGAGACAAAAATAAGGTCGAAAATTAGGGTAAGAGGAGTTAATTTCTGGATGAATACACGTCGTTCTGCTTTTCTCTAGTCTTAACTTTGTAATTTATGTGTAAGTGGATGCTTGTAGTGTGTCCAAATGAATATTCAGTTTTCTTTTTGATGAGGTTGTGCTGTGAAATGGCAATATCTTTCTTTATGTACATGGAGAGTGGACAATTCCCTCCTAAGACACAAAGACTATGAGGTGACCATGAGGTCTGTGAAGTCCACGGTTTTCCATCATCTGGTCAACCTCTCATCACCTCACTGTCTCCATAGGCAACAGAGTCAGCATTGGACAGTGTCCCAATTATTTATTCACATATATTGATAATTATTATTGATGAGTCACCACCCTAAACAGTTAATATTTCCAAACTTGCACCACAGACCTGTAGGCTATCCACTGCTGCCATGTACCATGCTGGATTGTTAGCTAGGTCAATCTAGTTTGATCCCTTCCCTACCCACTGAGCAGCGTTGAAACAAAGTTGAAATGACTTGATGGCCTGATGTTGAGAAGACGTCTCTGGCAGGTGCAGAGTGAAAGTTTTTACAATATCTTTTTCGGACGTCGTCCGGATTTCCGAAAACGATGTATTCCAGACATCCCAAAAAGACGAAATAAGAAAGGTGGCCCATGGTGGGTTCCATCCCTTGACCTTATGTTTTCAAGCGCACTTCCTTACCTATTGACAGGTACATTGTCAGTTATTTGAAACGTTAAACAAATTCATTGTCTGAAACACTATGACAAAATACAGCATTAAAATACATTTTAATAACTGTTTGCACTGTAAGAGCATACAATACCATTAATTTTAGGGGTATTGTAATGTTTATATGCAATTTTGACGTTCTTGTTGTGTGTGCGTTTGTTAAATTAACCTGACCCGACGACGTCCGAAAAAGACGTTGACTTGCTCAATGGGAGCTCGACATTAATTATTTCCTAAAAAGATCGCAGAGCATAATAAATGTTAATGAAGTGCACATGGATATATACCTAGTGACTGTGGATAATACTGAATGATGATTTTTAATAAACAGAAGCACATGCACACACGCATGTGTCTGTGACTGTGTGTGGGTTTGCAAGGCTGTTTAAATTTCATGTGAGAAGTGAAATCGCTACAAACGTTGAACGTCATATCAAGGTCCAGATGAGGTCGTGGTCATGACGTTCAGATGCCGACCTATTTTGGATGTCATATAGATGTGCAGTTGTGGTCCAGACCGACCGAAACGTTATGAACGTGAACTGGAGGTCCGTGGACGTCGGATGTTTAGTGGGTAGACAAAGATACGTATATATATATATATATACATGTTACTTAATACACTTGTTGTCCTAATGAGGGGTGATGGTACGGTGGAGCATTAGCCAACTGAGTGCCAATTTTTGTGATTATGAAATGTAAGCACTGCAAATGTCATAGCCTATGTTCGCTAAAAGAGTGTATGTTTAATGCATAAATGTGTTAATCCTAATTACAGGGGGCGGAAAACTACCTTTTAAATAATATATTTTGAGAAACAAGTTACATAAACCTCGTGATACCAGTGGCAGGTGCTCAAAGTCATGATGCAGAAACGTTGACGTTGGAAGGTGCTCAAATGGGTTATTGCAGCAGTGCCAGGAATGCGGAATAGGAAGCCAAATGAATCAAAGGTCAAGGAGTGTAATCAGCATGTGACAAGTTCTACAGAAGCTTTTCTTTCTCCTTACGATACTCTGGGTTCTGTATCAGGGCAGCCAATTTATGGTCAGGTACTCGGGTCTATGCACCAACACTCTGGACAGTTTTGAGACTTTTTTTAATAACAGGACTTTAAGACACAAATCAAACTCATGACCTTCAAGCTGTGAAGCTACAGCAGTCATTGTGGAGTAAAAAGGACAAACTCCTCATTCATGTCCTACTGTCAGAATGACTATTAGGACCCGAAAGGTTACTATTCTGTAATACTTATACCTTGTCAATGTTTCCGTAATAAAAAGGGTGTCTGTCCATCGTGTCTTTATATATTTAAAAAGTAACTAAACCCCCAAACCACTTTTTTTTCTGCTTTAAAACAGAGTGACCCTGTCTGTCACTTGGTACCAGCGACAACTGGTGTACGTTTGCACATGTTTTAATACCCCTAAACCTTTAGAGAATGCACCCCTAAGTATTATCATTTTGTTTATCAGTTATGTTAGACGAATTTGTATTAGGGTAGTAAAACTAACATTTTTAAAAAAGCCAAGGATCATGTGTCCCTCCCTCAGTGATGTTTGCAACTTTGTAAGTTCTCCTGGTGCTAGCCTGGGTTTTATCCAGGTACATGACATCACAAAAAGCTACTTTTAGCAATAGGATGCTTTTTTTTAATATGGCCACTGTACATTATTGTTTAATGTATACATACCGGTAAGTGGGGTCAAGTTTAACATTTTATTTTGTGTTTTATTTTATATTGTGCATTGTTTTCTGCAAAAAAGTTTTTAATTGATTTATTCTTTGAAACGTTAATATCAATTTATGCAATTGCAATGCTTTAATTTTAGTGAGGTTAGTACACATTCATAGCCATAAATGCATTGGTACAAATAATTGGAATAATATTTTATTTTGGTGTTTCAGTTTTGGCCAAAAATGTTCATTTGAGTGCATCCCTACTAATTTATGTTAACACCTGAGAGCCTTGTCTTTCTTTCTCTCATTAATACCTTCCCTTTCACAAACTGCTTTGCATTTACGTCATCAATCAAATCATCAGTTCACTTCAAAGCTGGTAATCAACCTCTGATGGCCGTTCTTCTCCCTCTAATACACTTTACCCCTCTTTTCAATCAGTGACTGACTCCTCTATGTGTCATTCCTACTTCACAACAGCTGCAGCACTCGAGACCCACATGACTTGCACCCCAGTTTATATCTCGCTTTTATGTTCCATCAGACTCACCTCTTACTTTATATTAATGTTAGGATAAATATGGTGAATTTCATGCAGCAGAAAAGTAGGGTCTGCGCGTTATCCTGTATTAATGCCAGATTTAGAAACCAACGTATACCATTGAAATGGCTCTGCCATATCTCTGATAGAAAAGGTCAGAGGTAAACTTTAGTGGAAGGAAAAGTCACAGCTAAAAATGACACCTGCCCTTTGCCTATTTTGATCTCCACATACACTGAATGGCATACGCGGGGGGCAGGGGGGGGCAATGCCCCCCCCAATGATCAAAAGTATTAATTTAAGTTTTCCCAAATTCATTCGAAAAAATAAAATTCTTAATATAATGTGCACAATATTTACATTATGTTAAGTGCCAAAAACACAGTGACTAGGAAAAGATAAAAAATGGCAATATAAAATTCAAAGGTTTACCAAATAAAACCAAGTAAAAAAGTTTTAAAGGACCAGCAGCCGATGACATTTGACCCTCCTGCTTCCCGTAGCAGCTCATAGCTTTGTATGTTTACAACATGGCGGACACCGCGGGTGATCTGTAGACTCATAAGTCTGAGAAAGCAAGTGGCTGGAACAGAACGAGCAAACCCTACGCTCAGTGCGCACTTGTCTGGATATAAAGCGGTGGATTGAGCGGTTGATGTGATAATCTACTCGCCCGCCTCGCCGTGGCAAAATCGACATCCACCGGCCACGGAAGCACATAGACAATGAGCAAAAGTGGAGTTACTGTGTCAGAGGCTTTAAATGCCATAATCTACGTTGTTGGACTTTTAAATGCTTTTAATCCATATGGATCCTTTTATTCTCTCCTACTTGTAGTTTAACTTAGTGATTTACAACTGACAGCAAGTCTCTCCCTCCATGTTAAAGTGTATCTCCCATATTAAGCACATGTATCGAGTGTTGTATGATACATCATGTAGAACATCATAAATAATAACACTGCTTGATTTGAGCAACTTTACTCTCTCATTCTTTAAGTTACAGTGGGTGCTGAACATTTCAAGCAGCATTTTGGATTTATTTTGGCAGGTCCATAATACAGCTTTCAAAACGCATGTTACAAAAACGAAAAATAATAATAACCAAAACTGTTAGATTGGTACATTTGTTTTCATTCCTTATTTGTGAAGCGAAACTCGAGACGTTCTATACATTTCATTTTTTTTTTTTTTTTTGTTGCCTCTTTTTTTGCCTCAGGTTCTTCTCTCGCTGTCTGCACAGCTAGCCTGACTTTTAAGGCAGCTGTGGTTGAGAATGTAGAACAGGCCTGCTGTCCATTAATTACATGGCTCTTGTTTCAGTCACTGTTCATTAATCCTAGCTGCCCATAAGTCGAAGCGTATTTGGGTGAAATCACAGACCCACTGGTTCCCTTTAATGTGTACAATGCTCGCTGCTTTACATCTTACACAGCAGTGTCGTCACCACTGCTGCTTCAGTATTGTTTAACAATAAAGGGCCGTAATCTAAAGTGTTGTTAACGTATATTGCTTTGAGTATGTAGCGCTCATTGTTGTTGAACATTGCTTGAGAGGGGACTGTTTTGCACAACTTGTGACATCCCAAGTATCCCACATGTTGCAGGAGTTTCCCCACAAATCAATAGAGTCTCCCATCCCAGATGATATAGACCCTTTGATTGTTTGTAAACATTGTGACAATGGGGAGCGATGCAGCAACGTGGCGGCCATCTTACCTCAGACAGCTGGCCCCGCACATTACATCGACGCTAAAGGTCAATGTACTATTTAAATAACACTAATTTGCTCAATTTTCAACCAATTTTCCAACAGCAAGCGGCAATTTCAACATGTACAAGCATCCTATGTCATACCTATGAGGGTTGTAATAAGGCAAACTGTTTGTAAATCCGTCATTATTTCATCGAGTTAAGGGTATTTTTGTTTACGCTGATCACTGACCTTCCAACAGCTACCGTAGAGTGCGTCAGAATGTCAGATCGTCAGTTGTCTGAGGTAAGATGGCCGCCGTTGAGCTACGCTGGCGAATCCCGCTTGCGTCACAGTCTTTATACATATCTATGCTTTTGCCAGCGGCGTTTCCTGTTCTTGCCTCCAGTCACGTCACAGACAATATTGCCCAAAAAAATGCAGTTTGATAAATAATTACGCTTTTATTTGGCTTTAACTCTGGGCAAACTTACATACTTACTTTGAGTATTATCTTTTAGATCCAATAGGGACATGAAAATAAAAAAATAACACAATAAAATATTTTTTTATATATATTTTAAGTGTAAAAAGTGCCACTCTACAAAACGAACACAAAAACAGAGACTGACAATTCATACCAATCTAAAATTAAAACCAAATCATGGCATCATGACATTCATCAAAAAAAAAAAAAAAAAAAAATCCTATCTGTGCAATGCACTTTGCATAACAGGTTGTTTTTTTAAACCATCAAACTTAGCAACTTAGCAAATATGAGCATTTTGACATAACCTGCAGCAATCGCAACGTTAGGATATGGACTTTATCTTCTATGAAAATATTTCAGACATATTTAGCAATGATGGAAAGGTAAGCTTCACCAACAACACCCATAACCCCCAACCCTTTGCAATATCACGATACCACTCGTACCATCGATGATATAATTGTGACGTTTTCATATCGCGATATCCTGTTGTGCAATATATCGTCCCCCCGTTAGTTATGTATATTAAAACATGCTTGGTTCCAAAGAAATTGTACTTTTACAGGGTTGCTCATATAGTGACACAGATTCTAAGCTAAATTGTTGAGAGTTTGGTTTCACCCAGGTCAAAGTCTACTCTGTACATTGTCTTTTTTCTGCACAGCATAGACTAGTGACCTGTATATCAGTGCCTTACATCAAGAGTTTTCAGAAAACCTGGTTATATAAGAGCAGACACTATAGGGAGAAAAAGACAGAGTGTGAGGTGGCCTAAAACTGCAGATAGGAGAGAATGGGAAACAGTTATGGGACACAAACTCAGGCTTGATCACCCTGTAGCTGGCCACCTTTGATGAGGGTGCCCAGCGTTTAAAAGGCCGAAACACCCCCTGATTCAAAGGAAGACTACTGATGACGTGTTTTAATTATACTTCCCATATCTGAGACACAGCTCCCACGCCACTCTCAAATAGCAAACTTTATGTGACTAATATATTTTACACAAAGGAGGGTTTAACATCATGTCCTATGCTTAATGACACTGTAAATAATATTTTGATTTGATTCTCTGTATAACATGTGTATTGTGTGAGGAGTGTACCTGTAAACTTTTGGGGGCTTTAGGATGCTCCTTAGGTGCTGTGTGTCCACGTGTGTCTTAGCTGTAATGTCTTCATAGGACAGGAGCAGAGTTACCGCGTAATTCATGGATGAATTGTTGGCCCAGAAGTCCCCATCCGAGGTTTCATAGCGAACCACAAACTCAATGCGTGAGCCGTGAGTAATGTAAGGAGGGGTGAAGGACAACTTGAAAGAGAACTGGTCGGTTGTCCCATCGTGGGAGCCTACGACGTACTCAGCGGGGTAGTCGTAGTAGGTGGCCCAGCCATCAAAGGTCGATCTGATGTAAACGGATTTATGGAAAGAGACGTTCAGGACCCGGATCACCCCACTGATCGCCAGGGGCTCGTCACTAACCGGACATATCTGCTCCACTTCCACTTTGTGATCGCGCACCGCCCGCAGCAGGGCATCGGGGGAGGGCGCACTGAACTCCGTGTGCACCTGATAGATGGGCTCCTGCTCCAGTCTACGGTACTTTGCCTCCTCTGCTTCCCACTTTGCGCTGGCCTCTTCATCGTCCGAGTCAAAAGCAACAAATTCCTTCACATCCACCAGGTCTCCACCGATGGTGTCCGCAAATGACAGTTTTTTCCGGCCGGACAGCGCCTGGTGAATGCGCAAGTACTCCGCGGTCTCATCGCTGATGGACTGACCTCTCCTCCTGGGTATGGGGGAGCACCGTGGGATGAGGCGCACCGCCGTGTCATCATCCTCCTCTTCATCATCATCATCATTGTTACAGTTTCCCTCATCATCATCCTTTGACCTGCCTTCACCGTCCCCTGATTTGTTGGTCTTGATCGCACGGAACAAACTGCCTTGACTCGGGATGGTTAGAAATGACATGTTGGCAGGAAACGAGCACTAACTAACTAACGCACTGTCATGGTTTACGTGCAGCTCCGTCCGTCTGCGTTACGCGCGCCTATCAGCCCGTGTGCGGCGTTAAATGTCACACATGGAGCTGTCTACCCCTGTGATATTTGCACCCCCTCGTTAACATGACTTTACGCAGCGCAGTACAGCTGCTATAGGCGGAAATCGCGCAGCAGCAGCAGCGTCTAATTATAGCTTTGACCTGCTGGGTCGTCCATGCTCCACATGCGTGTGGAACTTGGTATCATCCAGTCACTCCCCCTTTGGTCGACATGGTTCGGGCTGGGCAGCCTAAATGGCCCCTGTATGGTTTAGAAAAAGAAACAGAAAGACGAAAAACTAGTTGCTATTTTAATTCAAGACATTTATCTTTATCAGGGTCGAGAATGGATAAACAAAACTCTAAATAAAAAAAACAGTTATTTTCTTTTTTTTGTTTCTAAAATCGAAACACGGAAATGTTTGAAGATATAAACAAAAGTGCCCGTTTTTCATTATGGCGCTACCGGAAGTGACCTTTTTCAAAGTAAGAGCGCCTATGTGGACGGTGCTGTGTTTGTGCTCAAACATTATTTATATCTGTGGTTTCTCCCCCAGGCTATAATGTCTTTTGAACTCTGAGGTATTTTTTGTCACGGCAAAAAAAAAAAAAGGCTTGACATCTGCAGAAATATGTGCATGCATATCATATCAAAGTGGGAGTGGAAGAGGTTTTCATGCAATCATGTCGTCTTCCCTGACAGTGTAATTTTTTCTAGTGCTTTAAGTGAGGGACAAAAAAAAGTCCACTTAATGATCAGCTGCCAGCCTACCATGCAAATATGGGACACAGACATGGGTGATATATAAATGTATCTATTCTATATCTATAGTTTTATGGCACATAAATTACAATGAACAAAATAACAAAGGTGCACGATCATGGTTAAGAGGACTTGCAACCTATCCCAGCCTAAGTCGCAGCTACACAGGCCCATATCATCCTTGTTCTGGTCCTAAGCTGATGTAAGGATAATTTACCCCCGGAAATGCAGAGGGTTGTGTAAGAAAGGGCATCTGACTTGGTTGTTGCTCACAAGCGCACGCAAAAAGACACAAACTGACATACTTCTTTATTTTGCACTCCTATGCTTATAGACTATGTATAATTATATATTTTGGTTTTAGTGAATGTTGAAATTAACAACCGTCAGTTCCCTGTCCTGCCTTCAACTTCTGTTATATAACAGAGCCGAAATGATTTATCGCTACCCAGCAACTTCCTTAAACAACGCTCTTACTTTGAAAACAGCCACTTCCGTTCTTAACCATATTAAAGAAAACACTTTTTTTTTTTTTTTTTTTTGGTTGTTTCCGTCTTCTAACATTTAATATTTTTCAACGTTTTATTTATACTTTCTCAGCCCTGATAAAGAAAAATGCCTTGAATTTCAATTTTAGCTTTGGAATTTTGAAGCGAAAATCAAATAACTGCTCATTTTAGTTTTTTTTATTATCATTTTGTGAATGAAAAATCCAATGATCAAAACATACACTGACCAAGTTTTAATGAACGCAGTGTCATATTCGGCACTCAGAAACTCAAAAAATTAAAGTCAGGATGAAGTTAGTTTACACCTGGACCAAGTATGAAGTATGATTTTTGACAATTTCATGCTCCCAACTATAGATGCTAAGTAACTTATTTACTTGAATATGACTACTTTTTTCAGTAACGAGTTATCCACTATTTCCAAACCAGTAATCAGAATAAGGTTAGTTAATGTATCATTTTAATGTTGTCATTTTGGTCAATTTCCTTTTGTATGCGACAACTCACGTGTTACATACTCAGACAAAATATTACAGGTACATACATACAAAATATGTATGGTAAGTGAAGTCAAGACTGTTTTTATGTATTTCTTCAGGTAATAGTTTCTCAGTAGATACATTGTTGATGTTACTATTAAAAAATGCACTTCCATTAAAGTGAGTACTGGCTAAACTGGTTGTCATTTTTATGTCGAGACAGTGGGGGGTGTGGTCAGCAGCTGCTGAATGTAACTAATAAAGCAACTTATAATGTAACTGAGTTACTTTTAGAACCAAGTAATCAGTATAGCAACTAAGTTACTATTTAAAAAGGAGTAATCAGTAGTCAGATTACTTTTTTAAGGTAACTGTGGTAACACTGCCATTGTTAGTGGGTCCTGTCCTGATCCGACCATGAATAAGTGTATTGGGTGAAGGATTCAGATGTGCCTGTAGAGCCATGAGTGTTACATACTACATTGATTTTCTTACTACAATGGAGGGTGTGAGCAGACCTTCCTGTCCAGCATCAACCCATGGAAAGCTCCAATGAATTGAGGAAAACTACCCACACAATATGAATTTTAAAATCAAGAGCAAAGCCCCTTCATGCATTACCCCCCTCATTACATCCCACAAAATTATGTATGGCTCTACTAATTCTCAGTGTGAAGACATTGATAGGTCAGATATATTCAGGTGCAATGCCATGCAGCTTTTTTTTTTAATTTTGGAGATAACTGCACGTGTACATGTTTGTTGTTCTCATGTCTCTCTTGTAAAAGAGATCTCGATCTCAATAAGACAGCTTGTTTAAAAAAAAAATAAAATAAAATAAAATAGATTTAATGATATTAATAATTAAGACTTAATAATGATCTTGTTTGTATTTGTATTTTTCATTTTGATTAGCATTGCAATAATAATTTATGGGACTGCTTGTGCAATAATATGTCCAACCTTATATGCACTGTGTGAATGATAGTGTTCAAACAGACTTACATCTTGAAGTTACTGGCTCTTTTTAACAATTTTTTGATGCATATTTTTTATTTGTATATTCTTATCTAATTTAATTTTGCACTGTGTGATTTTCTTCTGCTATCCTGTTTTGCTACTGTAACACTAAATTTCTCCATTTGCGAGATGAATAAAGGATTATCTTATCTTATAAATACATAAATGAATAAATAAATATAGAAGCCATTTGCAACAAAATGCTGAGAGTTTTTCCAAACCCTGTTTGCTTCCATTTACACTAACATGGAAGTACAAGCCAACAACAACGATATGCATTCTTTCTTTCATTTTTTATAAAATTATTAATAATTATTTATGAATTAATGCTTGAATGTCACAAAACCCTATGCTTATATTATCAGGGTCAAAAGTAGAAGAAACTATATATTTTTTTTTAACATGTTTACAAATTTGTAAGACACAATACATCCAGATAATAATAGTGGAGTCAAAAAATCTGAAATGTTCATTGAAATAGGAATCTTGTTCATCAAATCGACAAACTTACAAGATACAAAACTTTTGCTGTTTTTTAATTTTTTATTATAATATCATAGTAGTGCATAACAATAAATAATAATAATAAGAAAAAACTATACCATAACTAAGTACAAACATTTGACAACTGAGATAGTCAAATTTACTTTGAATTTATTTCAATTTGATGAGTTAGGCACTCATTTTAGGCTGCAGGACACCAACAAAATAAAAATGATAGCAATTGTTGTTTTTATTAATTAATTAATTAATTAATTAAACAGGATATTTAAAAAAAATTAAAAAATCAATAAATGGTAATCTTTAAAAAAAAACAAAAAACGTGTTGGCTATATATATATAATTTTTTTTTTCAAATTACTGTACAGTCTTTTTTGCGGACTTTTTTTAATGCAATTTTACAAGAGATCAGCTTTTTGTTGTATGTTTAAAAACGCCTTTGCGTGCTTTGACGTATGTAAACTGACTGCGCAGTAAAGCCTCTGTGTAAACACACCTTTGCTAATGATTGGTGGAGATGTTTTAGCGCGGTGCGTCGCAGCCAATCAGTGCATTGTTTTTCTTTACGTCGCTACGCGGATAGTAAGCTAACGTGTAGAGCAAACACAAAACTACAAAAACAACTCTGCGCGTCGCTTCGCGGGACTAGAACACCATTTGGACTCATTGTTGGGATTTTATTCGTGGAAATGCGACGTGTTGGTTCCCGTGTACACACGAGAGTCGGGTAACGCAGCTAGCTCGTGTTAGCATTGCATCCAGCGTGCTAGTTATCTCACAGGCCGCGGGAAACCACTGGAGCTATTTCCTCCACCCAAAATGTAGGTAGAACCTGGACCCGATCACCAAAACACCCCAGCCTCCTCAGCGGTCAGCTCCACGTTATCACGGGTTTAAACTTACTACATCGGAACCGACGGCTTATCTAGCGTGTTAGCTAGCTAGCATGAGCGAGGTGACGGACTGCAAACAGTCCACTGAGTCTGCAGCTAAAAAACGGTGTACATCATCAGAGCGGGATGAAGAGAGCTCCATCCCCAGTAAGACCACCAGAGCTAACGACGGCTCTAAGGAATCAGCGGTGAGTGCAGAAAGCTGCAAAAAAGATGGTGAAACGGAGGGTGGGGAAGCAGCGGGGGGTCAGGGCCAGGCTTCACCGGGAAAGCACAGCTCTCAGCCCGTCAACAGCTCCAGTGCAGCCAGTGTCACCCACAAACATCAGCCATCAGATGCAAAGAAGAAAAGTCAAGTCCCGGATCAGCAGCATCATCACCCATCAGGGACTGGTGTCCAGTCCGACTCTGCAGCCATAGCAGCTGCTGAGGCTCTGGCTAGTCTCACTGGAGGTGATGGAGAGGACAGCAGAGAGACCCCCTGCTCATCTGAGAAGGTCAAACACACCAAACCCAAACCACGTGGGAGCCATAGAGTGGACTCTAGAACCCAGGCGGCAGCAGCAGACAGCTCCACCTCTATGCACATCGCTGACAGAGAGGATGCAGATGACCTGCCTGAAGCTGAGGATGGAGATGAGTCCTTGTCTGGATCTTCCTCCACTCCGAGCTCTTCTTCTTTCCCATCGGACAATGAGGACAATGATGATGGAGAGTGTGCCATTGTCTCAGTGAAAATGGCCCCAGAGATGAGGCAGTCGGTGGCTCTCCTCGCACAAGTCCAGATGAGGTTGGAAGCTCTGGAGAAGAAAAGCGCCCGGTTACACCAACGACTGGAGCAGAAGGTCAGCCGCCTGCGACGCCCACATCTGGATCAAAGGAGCTCTATAACGAAAACCATCCCTGGATTTTGGGTGACAGCTGTATCCTTGAAATGAAAAAGTCATTGTTTGATTTAAATCTGCAACTTAAAAACTTCTTTAGGAGTGTTTTCTCTTTAACTGCCATGTCTTAGTTGTTGAACCATCCTCATCTCTCAGCTCACATTGATGAAACTGATGAAGACGCCCTGAGTTACATGACTGACCTGGAGGTAACGCTTTAGTGTTATTTCACATACTGTTTTTGGCTGTCGGAACAATTCAATCATTTCATTTCATCTTGATTCCCACAGATTGAGACTTTCAAGAATAACAAACTGGGCTACAGAATTCGCTTCCACTTCAGACGCAACCCGTACTTTCAAAACAACATTATCATGAAAGAGCTGCACCTTGGGATGGGAGGTAAAGGTGAACCCAGGGATTCAGTCCACTTTGTTGTCATTCTTAATGAACTGAAATACAGTAGTACACTTTAATGTAGTCTTTAGTAGGGCTGAACAATTAATTCCATTTGCGATATTATTAATGCAGTTTTCTAATCGCAAAGACTGCAGTTTTTTTAAAAATTATTTATTTCTCCTGTCTTGTCTTGTCCTGTTAAGTTCAGTCCACATGTTTCATGAAACGTGAAGTTAGTTAGATATGTTGAAGAGGTAAAGCCACAGATTTGTTTGCTTGATTGTGGTAATCTGTGCTTTAAATTTTATATTTATTTAAAGTTTAAATAAATCTGAATATTTGTTTATTGTGAAACAAATTGATTTATTGCTTGTGTTCATTGAAAAATACATGACAAGAGGCCCTTGAAGAAAAAAAATCGCATATTAGATCACAATCGCAATATCGAGGAAAAAAAATCGCAATTAGATTATTTTCCAAAATCATTCAGCCCTAGTCTTTAGGCGCCTGTAATTGTGAAACATTTATTTTTGAATGTGGATGTGACATGTGAGCCACCCAGTGTCCAAACTCATACTTGGATTAGTGGGTCTAAAAGCAGGATTGAGTTTATTAAATAACAGTTCTTTATTATTAAGTATACATACAACAACCAAACTTATTTTAAATATATAAGTTGCATTTAAGATAATGATAATAAATGACAAGTTACCATAAATATGGAGGTAGATTTGTGTCTTTGTTATTCAATCAAAAAATGTTTATTTCAACCAAAGAAAAAAAAAAAAGTGTTCAAATGCAATTATTTGGGTCTTAAATATTTTTTTTTGCATTTGAGCACTTTTTTCCTTTGATAGAAATTATTTATTTTGGATTGAAGTGATTTTTGTTTTGATTGAAAAGTAGTTTATTTAGATTTTTTTAATTCAATAATAAAGACACAAATCTACCTCCATAGTTGAAGGGAAAATGTATTTTCTCTTAGAAATGAACTTGCACATTTCAAGGCTTAAATATATATACAGTACATGGCATCAACTAGCGAGACAACCATGACCTTAGCTGTGCTTTCATTACTTGTGGAAATGCACAAAATTGGAAAAAGCGCAATAAAAACTGGTAATGACAACACTTGAATTAAAAAAAAACACTCAAATATCACAAAAAAAAGTTTTTACACTTTCATGATGACATATTTTAGTGTTTTGATATTGAAATGTATCACAAAAGCGATATAGAAACACTTTTTCTGCAATTACAGGATGTGACGTACCTGGTCACATGACCACTTCTCTCCGAGAAAACATGGCGTGGTACGTGTGGACAGACGAGGAGACTGAGACATTTCTTAGCGTCAGACTTAAAAAAATAAAATATTGCTGCCACATTAGATGTAAAACAACAAAGGAATGCAGTGTTATAAGGAGGTTCTGCAGCGAAGTCACGTTAGATGAAATTTCACGAGAGTTACGAGGCTCCTGCCCAAAACAACCTCAATGGAAACACGTTCAAAGTGCAATTATACTTTGCCGAAAACTTGAGAAATATTGCTTTTATTTTGCGAAAAACTGTAATGGAAACCCAGCTTTTGTCTGTTAATGGTTTTAGGATCTCCAATGTCATTTTCCAACCCCATCCTGTGGCATCGAGGTCACAACCTGACGGCCCACAGCGAACCCAGGAAATCATCACGTGGCGTTTACGAGACCTTCTTCAGTTGGTTTAGTGACCACAGCAACCCCGGACAAGACGATGTAGCACAGGTACGCAGGATTTCACCCATAGCTTTGGATCAGTAATATTAAAAAAACACATACATATTTGTTCTGTATACTACGTCTTGTTGCAATCTTGATTACATGGTGTGTAATATAATAAGGCTGATTGTGTAGTTTGTTCTATGGAGATCATGTGACCACATGAAGTAGAAACTGATTGTGATGCTCTTTGTGCTGCTGTATAGATTCTAAAGGACGACCTGTACAGAGATCCTCTGAGATACTACCTCACTCCTCTCTGGGAACCGAGGGAGAACGGCAGGTAAAAACCCACCGATCGTTATCTGCATTATACAGTGTGATCAAGTAGGGGTGGGACGATATCCAACATTCACGAAATGAGACGATATACGATACTGGGCTCATGGTAAAGATACAAGATGATATTTTTGGAAAAAGTGAAAAGGCCAAAAAACCAGTTTGAAAAATAACTATTGGTATAACTTTTTCAACTCCAATAAAAACCTAGTAATTATAATAAAAAAGACTAATCTTTTTAAATGTATTTATTGAGTTACGATTATGTTGCCTGCATAGGCATCCCATACATTATATGTACATATCTTTAAAGTTCAACATTCCCCTCTATTCTCACTCAGAATTTTCCAAATAATGAAAGAAAAAAAAACTTGTGTTTTATCTAACACAATGTTGCATCTTTGTAAAATACATCAGAACAACCAAGTCCTCTGCACAAGGAAAACCAACATCCAACAAATCATTACTGTAATGATATTCCTTATGTACGTACGTTTTTTGTAACATGCATATAGGATGTAGTACAGTTTTATAGTAGTTTCCCCATATATCAACACATTATGTTAAATAAAGAAAAATGAACAAGAAAAACAAAATATGTAGTGCTGCCTGGTCAAATACTGGTACATGTTTGTCTTCGTATATTAATGAAATGCTTCTAGATAGTTTATTGATTTGAGACTTCCAACTAATTTTCTTATTCGGTATTATTCCTAAGAATGTATTTTTAGTTACTATCTCAATTTGTTCCCCATCTATTTTGATATTTTTACCGAGTTAAGTTTATTCCCAAATATCATCATTTTGGTTTTATCTAAATTCAATGACAGCTTATTATATCCAAACCAAGTCTGTAGTTTACTAATTTCTTTTATCACATCCTCCAGAACTCAATTTAAATTCTCTCCAGTCATAAAAACATTGATATCATTTCTTTGCAAAACGTGCCACTCTGCAAATAGAACGCAAAACAGACTGACAGCTCATGCCAGTCTAAAATTCAAACTAAATCATGTCATCATGATGTTCTTGAATAGAAAATTCCCATTTGTGCAAGTTTTTTAAAACATCAAACTAGAACAGTATACACAGCTCAGATATGAGATAAAGACATGTTCTTTTTCAACAGTATAATAACACGTTTACATTATGCCTCTCGTACCATCGATTATTTATCTTGTGATGTTGTGATATCGCAATTTCTTGTTGCAAAGTCTATATTTCCACCTCTACCAGCCAGGTGTATTAACCCTCTGGGGCCGACGGACGCACCAGTGCTTCATGATCACATGATCAATTTGAAGAGCCAATAGCGGAAAAGTGCAGCGTCCTTGGATCTGTGTTTCAGCCCGTGTCGAAAATGCGGATGTCAAACTACAAACCAGTCTTTAAATGATTTGACTGTTTACTTAGTGTGTAGTGAGTGAGATTAGAGTGTAGTGTAGTGTCTGGTATATTCGTTTATTGTTTTATATCAACACAATGAGGCAGAAATAATTTGTCTTTCCCTGTATTTATGATTCATACTTTTTTTGTAAATAGTTATACAAAATTGCCTGAGACATTGCTTACATTTCACTGTAAATAGCTATATATAACTGTTTTTTTTATTCATCTGGATGTAAGTTTCTGAAGTGTGTAGTTTAAATTTGCTATACAAGCAATAAAAATGATTCGTTAAAAATGTTTGACTTTAATAGTAAAAAAAAACCTAACTTTTTCTCTCTCGAATTTGAGTTTTTATAGTGGTTTTAGATCCACTGTGTTAATACAGTATGCCATATTAAAGACAATACTTCACAGTCACATTTGGGAGTTTCTCCTGAAAAAAATAATACCAAACATGCAAGGTTTATGGATCGTTTTACCTCACCTTTGTTCATTTCAATAAATGTTCCTTTTTTTTAATTGAGACTTGTACCATTTATCATCATTATTGTGTAATTTTTCTGATGTAAATTGAGGGAGCAAAAGTAGTATCAGCTCAAGAAAATCGGCACTCCGTATCGGTCATCGGCCAAGGCTGATGGAAAAAGAATCGGCATCGGCCCTAAAAAACCCATATCGGTTCCCTAATATGAAATCTAAAGGTAAAATCAAACGCAGTGAAAAAACAGCAAAAACGCCTTCGGCCCCAGAGGGTTAAATTCTGCATCAGTTTTCATATTGAAATGATAATCTATGTGTACGCGTTCATTGTTTTTTGATTTCAGTTGCAAAACAAAGGATGTTTTTACTGTTGGTAAAACTAAATGTGCATGTCTGTGTTTTCCATTTTCCCTCTGGTAGCAGCAGCACTGGAGCCAGAGGTGCTGACAATAGTAATGGAGATGAGTGTGTGGTTATCTCTGACTCGGACGAGGAGCCTGGAGGAGAGAGTGGTGAGGGTAAAACAAGCCCCTCTAGGGAGGAGGAAGAGGAAGGGGAAGATGAAGGAGGATGTGAGGAGGAGGAAGAAGAAGAAGAAGAAGAGGAGGAAGAGGACGATGACAGGGGGCCAAGTGCAGGTCAGTGTAAAATCAGAGCTCATCCAGCAGCTGAGACCACACTGATGCGTTTAAGGTCCTGATGGCTTGTGTTGGAGAATAGACCAATCAGAAGCCTTTAGTATTAAAAAGGCTGACGTGACGATTTGGGAAGTTCTAATTGAACGTTTCCAGTTACCGACACCTTTTAGCTTTCAGTGCACTGGGTTCCATCATAGTTCACGTGTACATGTATGAGGAATGCAGGTTAAACTGAATAGACGAGACGTCTGTTGTTCTCAGATGAGAGCCCAGAGGAGGAGGATGATGGAGAAATAGTGATCGATGGTAAGAACTCACTCTCACCAGCAGTGCTTCAAATTCACCACTGTCGGCCCCTGGGAAACCCCTCTGACTGTCGCTAGTTTTCTCCCTTTCACCTGAAGTCTTTTTTACTGACATTAAGTTTATGAACGTGTCTTTTTGTGCGTGCGTGTGTGTGTGTGTGTGTGTGTGTATGTAGGCTCTGATGACAGTGGCCAGGAAGAGGATGAAGCAGTTTAAGATGGCAGGAGGAGGAAACTGGTGAATGCCAAGGAAGTCTCCATAAGGACCAGGAGATGGAAGAGGATTCATCGACTAACAGAACAGAAAAGTTCTTCCTGATGTTAGTCAAATTTATGCACAGAAATATTGGCTTTTTGTTTTTATACACGTAACCAATTTCAATCAGGGTAAACTGTAATAATAAAGCCAAGGCAGTGTGTTTCCCCTCTATTTTCTACTGTGACTTCTTTTAATTTTTGGTTTTTAATTTATCTCTTAGGCATCAAATGCCAATCAGTCCTTCTAAATAATGTTCCTCTGATGCATGTGGAACACGGTAAGAATAAAAAAAAAAAACCAGCCTGCACGTGTAGGTACGATTTTAAACACTGCCTCTTGGTGGCAATCCTTTTTGCATTACAAAGTAGTTCTTTGTAAAGATCGTGCTATGAACTTGGATGGCATTATTGGCAGTGAACTTGCAAAGAAAAAAAGCTTTGAGAATTTTACAAATTTCATGTCACGAGCTGAATCAAAATCAGTCCAACTTAAAAGTACTGAACCAAATTATGTTCTCAGGGATATTCAAGGTGGAAGTTGTGTTGAAATAATTTATTTCTAAGACATTTACACTCTGGTCATTGTTGTGTATAGAATAATGCATATTCTGTCGTAGTGAATAGAAACGGCTATTTGAAGTCCTCCTTTTACCACATGCTCTGTATTGTTACTCACCAACTGACCTTTAACTCTGTTTTCCATGTCTGCGGTTCTTGCTTAGTATCACTAATGTTTTGGTGAATTCCTGCATTTCTGTAACACAGTCCTACAGCAAATAGTCTTTTGTTAGATTTTAAATTGATTTGCTTTTTAATTTGATTATGTGGGGTATTTTTTTTTTAATGTAACGTGTTTAAAATCCAAATTTTCTTTTTAAACTGTTGTATTTATTATAATTTTTTCCTTCATGTCCGTAATATAGCATGTCTGAACACAACATGTACAACAGGATGATTTCGTTGGTTCCCAGGCTGTTTAAAGGAAGTAATTTATGGTGCGAACTCGTCAGTAAATGCTCGAACCACAGCCACATCTTGGGGTTACACTGTTTATGTATTTGCTTACTTTTATTAGCAAGTAACTTGTAAATAATACATTAGGCTTGTCTTTTGTATAAGACATCTGTGTAATCCATGGAGGAATTTATCAAACACTCTGGAGTTTTTACAAAAAAAAAAAAAAAAACATGATCAAGAAGGCTATATTTTGTGTGCTATGTTTTTATAGAAGTGCAGTTGGATACTATTCTTTTGGTTGCTCTTGTTAAATTTGTTTGCTTGAAGATAAATGTCCACCTTTTGGTTTCAACCTAATAAATAGAGACTTGTTTCACTTTGTGTAAAATGTGTAAGATGTGTAAAACAAATCAAAACAATGAATTATCACAATGGACAGAAAACCAGACATTTATGTACAAGAATCCAACATGTCACATAATTTAAAATTTTGGGTTTGTTGTCATTTTTCTCTATTCATGGAGGAAAAATACTTTTTTGTATTATGCGTTGAGATCCAAAACAAAAAATGCTCTAACAAGCATCTAATGTATCAAACTCAAGGCCCCGGGGGCTAAATTCGGTCCTTTGAGCATCCAATTCTTCTCGTAGGGGACTGGAAACATGACAGAGAAAACTTGAATTATTGTGTACGTTACCCTCCAAATACTCAAAGTCAAACTCCACAATATTTGTACAGCTCAGTTTTCCCTGTGCTTATATCGCTTGCTGGTAGTTATTTGCTAATGTCATTGATAAAATCCAGCAATTTTCTTCAAATTATTCCACAAAATCAAGGAAATTTGAGTGAAGATCCTACAGGGATTGATATTAATCACTTATTGCTTGGGTTTTATTAGTGCCTTACATTTTTTACTTATAAATTATAGAAACAAAACTTGGGCACTTAACTGATGAAATTGCTCGTTTTCCTGCCAATAATCTTTGGCCCACTTCAGATTAAAATGCTCTAGGTTTGGCCCCTGAACTAAAACGACACTTGATTCATCCAAGCAAGAAAATTTGAGCATTTAAAAACAACACAAATGGTGAACAAACCTGCCACTTTTTGCTGTAAAGAGAAGATGATGCATTGTGTCATCGGGGATTATGTGCCAAACATACATACATCAATTGAGAAGATCAGATGACAAGAAGTTGTAAATTCCCCACAAAAACACTGAGATCTGGAACTTTCCCCCCTTTCATCCTGCTTATTTAACAGGACAGTGGTCAAACAAGGAAAATACCCCCTTTCTCTTATTTCTGAATCCAAGTACCCCCTTTGACTACACCATTTGGCTTAGAATATTAAAAAAAAAATAACTAGAGCACAATGATGGAATGAATGAGTGATAACACATTTTAAATAATCTAATTTTTTTAATAAATGGAGTGGAACCATTATAGTTTTTAAAATTTTCCATCATCTCCCACCTTGTGTGAGACCAAGACTATTCAGTTCATGTTCTAATCAAGATCATTCCCATCATCATTATTATGGGTATCACTTTTAACTAAAAATAGACAATACAAACCTCATATTTTTAATGCTTTCATCTGTTAACTTGCCACCATCTCTCTCTCAAGTACCTCCTGTAGTGCGATCGCGTACCCCCATTTGAGAAACACTGCAATAGGGGGTCTCCTTAAGTCTATCCCAGCTGACTCAAAGCAGGGCACAGGACCTGAACCCAGCACTGAGGCTGTAATGTCAACCTTAACCATCAACTGGCTCACTATTTCCTTTTTGTTGCATGGTCCAAACATGAATGCCTTTACATTGTTGGTTGAGGTCAAACCAGAGCACCATTGTAACAGACACAAGGGAGAACATGCAGACTTCATGGAAATCTGCAGCCTAAGGTCTAATGTCCTCTTGCTGGAATGCAAACATCTTCTCCTCTGTCATCATGTAGCCGTGGTGATGTTAACAGGATTATGTTGTGCAGTGAAGAGCCACTTGATGGCGTTATAGTCCAATTTATCACCTTCTCTATCTTCTAAGGTAGAAGAAAATATTTAGAGTATTTACAATTTATAATCAGATTTTATCGCCCTTACCACTGCAATCGTATTGGACAAATCTGTGACTTGTTAAAGTAAATCCATTAGATTTCACATTTTTTGTCAAGTCAGATGGAAAATGTGACTTATGGCTGAGGGTGCACGGTGGCTTAGTGGTTAGCATGTCTTCCTCACAGCAAGAAGGTCCTGGGTTCAAGCCCTGGGGTGGACTTGGGTCCTTTCTGTGTGGAGTTTGCATGTTCCTCCGGGTACTCCGGCTTCCTCCCACAATCCAAAAACATGACTGTAAGGTTGATTGGAGTCTCTAAATTGCCCATAGGAGTGAATGAGAGAGTGAATGGTTGTCTGTCTGTGTTTCCCTGTGATGGACTGGCGCCCTGTCCAGGGTGTACCCCCGCCCAGCGCCCTATGAGAGCCGGAAATTGGCACCGGCAGACCTCCGCGACCCTGTTAAACGGGAATAAGTGGGTATGAAAATGGATGGAGTTATGGCTGAGTTTTGTTTTTCTTTTCTTTTTTCTAATAGTTTAAAGTCTCCAATAGGACAGCAGTGTCTGGTATCACTGACAGTGTGAATGTAGCACTGCCAATGGCCTCCAGGAAGACATTTTTGGACAGGCCCAGACAAAGGAACAGCAGCGCTGCTGCATTGGTACACTTAAACCCCCTGATTCCACTTTTAATGCACAGCTATAAATATTCCACGAGCAAAAACCTGTCCTACTGTTGGCCCAGCATTAGACGGGGGCATGCAGCTGAGGATGGACATTAGTACTATTAATACAAATAATGAAACACAATGCTACACCCCCTGAAGCAATCCCATGTGAAACAGTGTTTGTGTCCATTGAGTAGCTTTATTCAGCCCGATAATCCAGAGCATTGTTTGTCAGACTATGAATTAATAATAGAGTCGGTTCTTACAATATTGATCGTGACAAACTAAGTACAGATTTCCAAGACAGCAGAAACAATCCCAGGTCCCAGGCTTGTCTGTGTATTGTGTAGAAAGGGATCCACAGTGTAAACTATACACTCCTCTAGGGTTTAGGCCGTGTTGCTACTGTACACAAATCATCTTGTCGTGCCACTTCATGCTCTTCAGCCTTCAGGGGTTCTCTGGAATCTCTCTGTGATGTACGGTAGACTGAAAAGACACACAGGCTTATTCTTTGTGTGATTGATGGTCGGAAGGCTTCTTTTTCATGTCTGTGCACAAGAAAATGGTTCGCAGGGCCTCATGTGTTGACTTTTAAGGAGAGACTCCCACTTATTAACAGCTTTGTACTAAGAGGCCAATTATAAGTGGCATTTTTACATGATCACCGTGACCAACCAGGGGACTACATACTGTATCAGGACAAATGAGTAAACGAGACAGTTTTTATATTTAGCTACGTGAAATCCATTGAATATGTCTACGTAGCACCTGTCAGAGGGTGAGCCCAACATTTGTCCTCACAGTTTATTACTCAGAAGGAGAAAAATAGCTCATCGTTTACAATCTTTAGAAGGTTTGGAACAATAATTGTTTAGGTGGGAGACCGGATTGTGAATTTTATCAGCTTCATCTCAAAAAGACTTTTAAATGTACCTTTTAAATGAAAATATGATTTAAGTCATAGATTTTAACAAAGACACTGTAAAGCAGTAAGAAGTACCTTAGACACACTTTAATTCCTTGTTTTTAACAGTATTTCATTTTGCACATAAATAAAGTTGGTTAATCCTGTCTCGATAAGGCTGAAACCAAACAGCTAAAGGAAATAGAAGATTGGGTGAATGATTATGGAGTGTCAATATTAGCACAGTAGTTCTTTCCTAATTTTTTGTCAGCTTCAGAAGATAAAGGATATTGTGTCTCGTGGGGTGTGGATACCTTTAATTGTTTGCTTTGAATTTCCTAATGTTTAGACTTCAGTCAGAGAACGGTGCTTATACAAAGGGCCTGGCTAGAGCTTACTGGCAACTGGGAATAATCAAAGTCTTCAACCAGACATTATTTAACAGTTGGACTATGTTCGACTTCATCAGCACCACATTTACTGACATAGGCACTGGAATTTGGATTTATCTACTGTATTTCGCCAAATATGTGCCTGTTTGATAGGACCCTTTTCAGAGTTTGATAGGCTGAATTATAATAGTATAGTTTTTACCATTTATCCCCAGTTTACACTAAGTATTATCAGTGAAGCATTTTGCCACAAAAATACTCCACATCATGGCCAGTTTCCACCAATCACTTCCTGCAAAGTGCAAACCCAGTTTACTGGTGTATCATTACCAACTGTTGAACCGTTGAACTCCAGACTAGTAGTAGGGAACATTTAGAAAAAGAGCACTCAGAGAGCGCAAACCTCCAAAATATCCTCTTTGCCAGATATTGGCAGTTACCTGGACCACTGATCCTGATCATGGTACCATGATTATTCACACTTTAAAGGCACGGAAGACATTTCTATCCCCATCAATAACCATTACTGTAGGTCCAAATGTCCATGCACCCCCATGTTTTTGATAAATTGCAATAAAATGCGTAATGTGGATTCAACCCCAATGGAATTTGATGAGTTAACTAAGGAACCAACACAATCAATTACAAACCGAAACATGGATTTCTAAAATTTTGCCAGTAAGAGATAGGGATTTTTAGATTTTTAGAATCAGTATATTGATCCGGATCCCCTCCAAGAAATGAATGGAATCTTTCATGGTCTTTAAGGTCTATCAATGGTTAATATTTTGTCATACTTTTGACGTAATCCTGCGAACAGATAAACAAACAAACAAGTAAACACTGGTGATGATATTAAACACGTAAAAAACACGCTATAACATAAAAACACGTTATAACATATGGCCATCTGTTGGATTTAAGTAACAAGTCTTTCTGAGATCTTCCGAATACCAACTCAACTCAACTTTATTTATATAGCGCAGAATACAATAAAGTCATCTAAAAGCGCTTAACAATGTACAGTAAAATTCATAGTAAGAAAGAAGGAATCTAACAAGATCCAACAGCCTGTTTCTGTATACCTTCACATGCTCATGCTTTTAGGTTATGTTGTTCAAGCTTAAACTGTTTTTCGCACCTCCACGCCTCCGTGAAAATTTGCTGAAGCGTCACAACTCCTTTTTATTTGCAGCTTTTTAGCCCAGCCTCACGTATGAGCTTGATTGTCTGCTCGCCACCCTAATCAAGATGAAGCACAGCATTTAAACTGTGCAGAAGGGAAAACAGTGAAGGTCGAGAAAAGGGAATAGAGTGAGCGTGATGGAGGGAAATGGGTGAATGCAGTGATAAGCTGCAGCTGCCCAGGCCCTGACAGATACACGCAGCAGATGGATGACTCTTATCTGGGAGATCACAGAGAGCTACTCACGCCTGGGCCCGGTTACACAGAGACACCATCACACCAGACAGATGAATAGGCCTAACCCCCACCAGTCTCACAAACTGTAGACACACGCACGCACAACAACCTCCCCCCAAACACACGCACACACAGGATGGTCGAACAGATTGCAGCACCCATGTTACCTTTACGTCTGACATTGAAATCTGGCTCTGAGGAAAGAGAGCAAGGGTGTAAACAGAGATAAGAGAAATCAATTTAGTTTTAATTCAACCTGCAGAATTTTAAATGTGTGCGCAACTGGGAAGCCAGGAAGACGAGCTGGTACCAGCTGATGTGGATCCTTAATAAAAACATCAAAACTCTCTTTCACACACGAACACAAACATTTACTAAGCGTTCATGAATGTTAGCATTGACATTTTCAACATGCACGCCATCCACAAAAAATTTTCAGAAACATTTTTGGGCATATTGTGTGTAATTGAGATTAACATGAGGCTGGAGTTACATCCAAAAGTAATGAAAAACCTTATTATTAAAGAGAATAATATATGGAAATAAAACAGAATAAATGCAGCTATGCTAACCCTTCCAACATCAAATAACATGAAATAATCTTTTGAATGCAATTGCATGGACACTTGTCTAAGATTCACTGAATTTAGGATGTAACAGGTTCAACTGTCAAACAAATGAAGAAGAAAAGAAGAAAAACAAAATGTGTGAGAGAGAAATACTGTATATTCCATTACCAGATAATACTGTACATTGTGTTTCACCTGAAGAACTTTCTGCTTTAGATTTTTATTTTTTTATTTGATAGGGACAGTGCACACTATCTTTTGTTATTTTTATAGTTTTAGGATTGTTCTTTTATGTAATTTTCATAGTTTTTAGTTTTATCTTTTAGAATTGCTGTCCCAGTGTTTCCTCGGAGGGAGGCCCTCTGCGTTGGGGGCTGTGATGGACCATGGCTGCAGTGGTGCCGTCTCGTGGCCCTCAGTGTTGGTGAATAGCTTTTTCTGTTTTGCTGGACTGGGGACTCTGTCTCAACACCCTGTGCCCACAATCTGTGTCCTGCTCCTGGTGCAGATGGCTCCCTGTGATGTCTCCTTACCTAGATCCTCTGTATCCAGCCATGTGCCATTGTCCTTATTTTAACTTGTGTGTCTGTCTGTGGTGGGCGGGGTTTGTACTGGGTGGGTGCATTTTTAAGAAAGTGTCTATTTGTGTCTATTCGCCGTACTGACAACCCCCGGTGCTATTGGTACGGTTACCAAAGTACACGTATGTAGCGTCTTAGGGTTAGGTAAAGGTTTAGGTTTAGGTTTACGGTTAGGTTTAGGTTTAGGTTTAGGTTTAGGTTTAGGGTTAGGGTTAGGTTTAGGTTTAGGTTTAGGTTAAGGTTTAGGTTTAGGTTTAGGTTTAGGTTTAGGTTTAGGTGTAGGTTTAGGGTTAGGTTTAGGTTTAGTTTTAGGGTTAGGTTTAGGTTTAGGTTTAGGTTTAGGTTTAGGTTTAGGTTAAGGTTTAGGTTTAGGTTTAGGTTTAGGTTTAGGGTTAGGTTTAGGTTGAGTTTTAGGGTTAGGGTTAGGTTACAACCCAATATCGCAACAATTTTTAGGGTTAGAGTTAGATTTACGGTTAAGTTTAGTCTTTGTCACACAACCTAAACTGATCAATGACTGACCTATCACGTGACCTAAACTGACCAAATAGGGGCGCTACGTACAGCTAGAATGTCGGTATAATGATACGTAAACCGTACGAATAGCTACTGCCTATTTTTAACAATGTAAAAGCACTTTGAGCTGCATTTTCTTTGTATGAAAAGCGCTTTTTATAAATAAACATTGATTGATCGATTGATTGACATTTATTTTAGCAACAATAAAGGTAAATATGCCAGATCATTACAAAAATTCTAATTTACATTCACAATCCCTAGACAAGTAAAATACAAACAGCAATATGTCAAAAATTAAGACAATTAATCACAAAAAACCCCAAAACAACAACAACAACAACAACAACAGCAGAACACATTATAAAACATCACACAAAGAAGTTAAAAGTTAGTGGAACAAAAGATACCAATAAACAGAACATATTGAATAAATTATGGGCTACTTATGTATTTTGAGTGAAGCAACACTGCCAGTCTGGTTAAATTGTGCACACCCACCAAAATCCATCCAAATATTTTCTAGATCTGCTTCTTCCTGCATTAAGGGTCACATTGGGTTTAGGGGCGGAGTCTGTCACAGCATGTTGACAAACAGCCATTCACACGATCCGTGCTGTGGCCAAAAGATTAGCATAACATACATGCAACACACAATTAATTGTGAGAGAAAGCTGGAGTAATCCCACAGAAACCATGACCCTATAACTGTAAATCAGAAAATCAAAAAACAATTCAAGGTTATTCAACTTCCGTCATAAAGCATTTCATGCATCTGAAAAGGAGAAGGAAGAAGGAAGTTTTTGGGGTCCTAGGCCCTAAACCCTCCTTTTATATTACTATTGAGGTGCACCCACTCACTCCCTCATTCATTCACTCACTCATCCTCCCATTCATTCATTCTGAAGTGTGGCAAAGTTGATAGAGACAAACATGATACCATGAGTATCTTCATACATAATGAGTATCACTATCCCCAAATGCAACAGTTCCAACAGAAATACAATTATGACAACAAGAGATACATATTATTTTTAATGAGAATGAATTGAACATTGCTTTAGCAACACTTGGCTCTCCTCCTGTGATTCTATACCTTTCACTAATAGCTTGTTTTATAGAACTATTTTTGAAGTTGTTGGAATTTTTTTACTCCTTTTCTGATGTTTTTCTCAACCATTTTTACAGTGTCAGCCCACTGACAGAAATACACAGACTGTTGAGGTTAGTCCAAACACTCTTTAATTCATACCCTCCCTCTTTGACCAAGTACTACTGTGCAGTTTGACTGAAGTTTTGTTTGTGCCAGAGATGGTCGAGCTGGGTGTTCTGTTCACCCTCTGATGGACTTCAACTTTTCCAGTATGTAACCTGCCTTACACTATGAGTAGACTTTAATAAGATCCAACGTGCAGGCATGAATAATGGACGAAATATGGTTTATTCAGATGATTTTTTTAAGCTCTTTTATTCTTTGACACACGCTTTGTACATGGCTAGCATTACACTCGCTTTAGGTTTCTTAAAGACGAGCTAGACTTCCATTCCTCCTCCTCCTCCTCCTCCTCCTCTCTTCCTGCACCATCATTTTTATTCTGCCACTCCTTGTTATTTGGAAGCAACTCTTTTTCAACAGCTGTTGATACTCCCAGCTGTGTTTTATAACACGGGGAGAAGTGCCAGTCGTGTCTTCGTCGAGGCAGATGGCGGGTGGCTGGTGAATACGTGGCACGCTGAACGACTGCAGACTCCTGGTGTCGTCGTCTCGGAGAAGCAGTAACAATAATGCCTTTAGCAGAAATCTGTGTAAAGCAGTCGCCTCACTTTAAATGCAGTGCGAGGTGGGCAGGCTGCGACTGGAATGTACATCACGTAGGAGACCTTTATGTCAAAAATGTTTTCCGACGTTGGCTCTCCTTTGATAATCACTGGTGTGTGAAGTTCACGTGTGTCACACAGCATCTGTTCCCTTATCTTTCAGTTTAATGTTTGCATTTTTGTTAGACCTCCAGGATAATAATTAGGAGGCTTGTAAAGGTGATAAATGTGGTTGAATACGAGGCAAATATTATCTCTGCCCTTTCATTCCCGCTCAGGTTTGTCTTTTCAACCTCAGGATGCAATAGGAAGGCCTTGGTCACGCCTATAAAGTTGTGGACATGTTGAAACACTCCAGTTCCCTTCAATTCATCAATACACTCTATTACTGGGTCAAATAATGGTTTGTTTTTCCTCCAGGGTACAATAACTCTGCCTCTGGAATCATCTTGATTGATGGGTCTGGGGGTTTTGTTGCTTTTGGTGCCTACGGGGATAAATGTCTTTTCACGTTATATTACAAAAATGAGATTCTTTTGTGAGTTTTTATAAGGGGCAGAAAAACAAAGGACTTTTTTCTGATCCAGTGGTTCTCAAACCTTCTTGGGCTTACGTAACCCCTTTCTCTTATTTCTGAATCCAAGTACACCCCTTTGTCCGACTACAACATTTTGCTCAGAATACTATTTAAAAACAACAATAATGGAACAAACGAGTGATAACAAACGTTTTTAAAGATTCTAATTTTGAAAATAAGTGGAAAGAAACAGTGTTTAATGCAGTGGTCCCCAACCTTTTTTGGATTGTGATGTAATTTTGATATCAAGAATTTCTGGTGTTTTTTTTTTTCTAGAATTAGTATTTGATCATGTTTGAGGTCAGAAAATAAAAATGATACTGCATTTTAGTTAAACTACATTCACAGAGTGAAATTATAGAAATACTGATGTTTAAGATTATGTGTTGTTTTTATAAATATAATAATAATTAATTATAAATTAAAAATTTAAAAAAATCTATTTTAATTTTGGAGAAATTTCAGGAGACCCCATTTAAACTCCAGGTGATCCCACATGGGGTCCTAACCCCAAGGTTGAAAAACCCTGATTTAGTGGCTCCTGAACAGATTTATTTCTATAGTTTTTATAATTTCTGATCACAACAGGCCTGAGGTGGGACCAAGAATGACACTTTATTTGTTAATTTTCCACTCTCTGTCTTTCAAGTACCCCCTGTAGTGCCATTGCGTACCCCACATTTGAGAAACCCTGTTCTAATCCATTCCCATCTCCTTGATACAAAATCCATCAATCAATCCTGTAAGAATGGTGAATTTTGCTCCTCTTCTCCACTCCTTGTAATCACGTAAATTTCAAAATATAGTTTCAATTTTAAGTGAAGAGCTGCTGCTATTATTTTAGCAAATTGAGACATTAACGTGAGTACGATGGCCAGATACATTTGAAGGATGATGGAGTCAAAGATAATACGTTTCTGAGACATTTTAAAAGTTGGACAGGATGGAGCTCCTTCAGAAACCTGAACTTGGCACACACTCCTGACTCATTTCCTTAGCTTAACATAGGGATGCCTCCTGTGCGACGGGAAACAAAGACCCGGTCCCTGGGCAAGGTTTAACACAACAACTCCTTCATCATAACATGGTCCATACCCAACTTAAGATAAGCTCATGTAGTTCCCAATGATTCAGACTTGAGGAAGTAAATAAAGTCAGAAAAACCCACCGATGTTTGCCAGGAACAACCTCTGTGACCTTTTGCACAGTGACACACGACATTGTCTCATGTGTATATTTCCCTTCACAGGCATGTATAGAGCTCAGAATACATTCAGCCTCTGCCTTTATGCCTCCAGAGCACCGTACTGTGTCACACCCCTCCTCTCAAAGCCAGTAATGATGAGAGACGCCCTAAAAAGCGGTTTTAATTTCAACCTGGGCACTCTGTTAACAGGATGGATGTCCTTTACATCACATGCCCCCCTTCTGGCTGCTTTGTCACTGTTGTCATGAGTGCTTGAAGCCAGCCTGAGAGGAATCCCTGGAATCTCTTTCCATGGACAGGCCTCTCATATGGAGCTGAAGAGTGATGGACCTGACTGCTCTATGTTTAACACTACATCTAAGACTGTTAATCAACTATAAGAATAATCTAAAGAAAAGGTATAAACAGAAGTTTTGTTTGGTTTCAAGACAGAATTGTGATGTTTATTCCAGTGGACCGTGCAGTTCACAGCTATGATTTTAGTAATGTCCAGATTTAATCTATTCTGAAACTTGATATCATTATAACATCATTATGGCTTCAAAAAGATCAATATTACAGAATGAATGGCTTTAAAACTAATTACCATTAGCAAGCCTATTGAACCTAACCAATAAATGTGTTCAAGACAAGCCTTCTTAGTAATGAAAGTTCCAATGTATATAAAACGTCAATATCTACCTATTTAAACAAAAATAACAGTCTATCAGACTTTTCCTTTAATGTAATTTACACCAGGCTTTTTTTGGAAGCCAAGCGACCACTTCTCTCTCATATAAACGTATAAAAATGCAAATAAAGAACATTTTACTCATCAAAAGTATTGATTTTCAATTAAAAGTTATTCTTTTGTAATCTGTAGTTAAATGTTTCATTGTGGGTTAAAAGGAGTTCTAATAAATCAACTCAAATGTGTCATCACTTTTGGTGGTGTTAAAGATGCAGTCTGCAAGTGGTACGGTCTCATGTATATATATGCATATGCTGATGCACCTGCTAGAAAGCCCTGGTGCCAAAATAATATAATCGTATTGTGTTTTGTTTTGTATGTTCGACGTGATTGGGGTAAAGTGACAGTTCCTTCACACTTATTTGACATAATTAAAGCTGCAGTATGTAGAATTGTGAGGTTGGAATGGAAACAACCATGCTCCCTTCTCCCCTCCCTGTTCTGAATCCTCGTGAACGCACAACTGTGGAGGCGTTTGTTGTGACTTTGTTGCAAAGTCCGCTCTGTGTACGTTTTGCCCGAGTATCTTTTGGCCTTTAGACTGTCGCTTCTCCACCACGTCGGTCTTCCTTTTTTTTGGCTTGATTTGCCATATAAGCATTGTGCATCACGCCGCGATGGAGACTTTTCCTGCAGGAACGCTTGTCATTGCACCTTCACTACTGATAGGATGTGAACACCTATCAGCTTTTGTCGAGCAGCCAACAGTAATGCCCAAACAGCTCATGGAGCACTTTATTGGTAAAAAGATCTCTAATTGGCTTAAAAAGAGCATCACTCTGTGATTTGAAAAGCTTGAATACAAAGCCAAGAGAAGGAGCAGAGGTCCAGTTTCCTCTCACAACAGTTTGAATTACACTAAGATCAAAGGTTGTTATAGATTTTTGATAAAATGATGCCAAAACAACTTACATACTGCAGCTTTAAGTGCTGCACATCTGTTTAAAAAAAGCCTCAAGGCAGCTTTCTTTGACTGTGGAAATGGAAGAGGTTCAACCAAAATAGTTGACTACTACTTTCCCCACTCCTTCCACTGTCCCACCCGAACTCCCTCTCACATGTTCCTTTCCCCCTCAGCAAGGCGTAACACTGTCCTCTCTTTTTAAAACTTCCCTCTAATAAAGTGTTTCTTACCCTTCTTTAGGGAGGGCTGGTGATATTATGCAATGAAATAAATGTATTTATTTCACTGAAGTTACAAAACACTCATAGTTGTTGTAAAAAAAGATTGCACTACATGTAGTGTTGAGCTGCGACAGCATGTGCAGATAAGGTGGGAAAAAAGGAAGTGTAGGAGATTGGACAAAAGCCGAGTTATTATACTCTACTTCAACAAATATGAAAATAATAATATATTTACTTATTTTATGAAGTGCTGGTCAAGAAAAATCGAAGAAACTTTGCAATGAAAACAGATTAAAAAAAAAGTGTACATGAAATAGGAATAATAATAATAATAATAATAATAATAATAATATAGCTTTTAATTCACAACTTACTGACATTTGATACTATATGGGAAGCATTTGGATGGACATAGCACCAAAACACTCAGCATTCACATATTACTGACATCTGTATCATATTTGTATATAATTTGTATATTTGTATTATTATTATTATTATTATTAGTAGTAGTAGTAGTAGTAGTAGTATATATCCTACTTTATTTTCTACTATAGAACAATGGACTTAATGCTAATCACACCATGCACCCTCTGTCACACACGCACTTTATCACACACACACATCTACAAGTTGGACTCTAAGTATGTACAAACTGACCATTACGCAACTGTATCTTGCACACTGTCATCTGCACAACTGCACTTGAACTGGACTGGCAGACACTATACTGTATTTCGTTTTTATACCATTATATTTTACCTTAGTACTTTTTTTGTACTGTTTTAAATTTTTACATTGTACTTTCCCTGCATGCCCCTGTGTTCCCATACCTGTAAGCTGCTGGAACTGTGAATTTCTCTTGGAGATGAATAAAGTATCTATCTATCTATCTATCTATCTATCTATCTATCTATCTATCTATCTATCTATCTATCTATCTATCTATCTATCTATCTACCATTTATTGTTTATTTTTTTTTTTTTTTTTTTTTTTTTCTGTGGCTGTAACATAAGCAATTTCCCCCTGGCATTAATGAGGGAATTCTGATTCTGACTGTGATCATTATTAAAATCCAGAGTTTGTCTGTGTGTTGGGCTCCCCAGCAGTGACAGGGTTAATCATACCCATATGGTGAACCAGGAGGTTTGGTCCAATGCTACTGTGGGCCAGCAGGAGAAGGAAGACGACGGCGGGGCAGGCTCTCTCCTTTCCTTCCTTCACCTACACCTTGTCTGCTGCTGCTGCTTTCCTTTCATTCAGCCATTAAAACCATTTGACTGATCAATAGATCTGCCAACAACAGCTGAAGCACAGCGCGCACAGGATGGCCGCGTAAACTTTACCAAGAGTGGATCAGGCGCGGATTTACTGCGGATTCAGTCTCTGCAACAAAAACTATCCATTTTTGTCTTTTCAAAGAGGATTTTTAAACCATTGGGATGGTTTTTTGTGTCTGAAAGGAGATACTGAGGAAGATTTCTTTTTTCTTTTTTTTTTCCCCAGTTGGTTCTGGACCGCGGCGCAACAAAACAAAACAACAAAACGCATTGAAAATGCAGTGGTGACAAACCGCAAGTTTTGGATTTAAAAGAGAGAGAAACACACGAAGAGAGTGAGATCTGAAAATCAAAGGTAAGGACGTTTAAGTCCCCCTCGGTTTAACTTTTAACCCTCACTGGGTTACTGTGTAGCGAAGAGTGAGCAGTGGATAGTTCACAGGTAAGTGCGCACTGCTCCACTGAGGGAGGGAGAGAATAAAGGTTATTATACTGAGCACAAATCCGGTCATTATTGAAAGAAACGCTCTGTTATTACAGACTACATGTAATCTGCCCCACTGAGCCCAGAAAACAGCTCAAATCTCTTGGAAATACCATTTTAAATCAGACCTCTGTTTATTTGTAATTCCTTTGGCAAACAATGATGCCATAGTTTTTACAATGAGCTGACACACTGTGATAAACCTGTGTTTCTGATAGATCTCAGCAACAGTGCACACCCTCTTTTGTGCTGCAATCCTTTATTCACAAAATTGCAAAATAAGTACAAGAGGAGCAGTTTTGGGATCATTCATCCAGTCCTGGTGCTCTAAAATGGTCATAAATGTGTGTTTGGGGCTAAACACCTGACACACACCAATAATCATTCATTATTATTTGTTTTTGTTTGTGTTAATAAAATACACTTGCCTTTTCATGTGCTCTTTTTCATTTGAAATTGTCTTTCCTGAAATCCCAACATGCTCATCTGTTTTGTTCATGTGTGTTATTAGCAGTTAATTTGCAGTCTTTTATTGGGGGAATAAAGGTGAGGCTCCCCTGGGATTAGATATGCAAAATAATACACCATTAAAAAAAAAAAAATCATGTCAGTAAGGATGCAGGGTGTTAACAATGGTTTCTGTTTTAAAACTTCTAATTTCCATTATTTTCAGTGGGAATCATTTTCACACATTAGGTGAGAGACTGAAATGAAATAATGAAAAACAGTAAAGTTTGTGAAATCACACCCCATCCATGAATAACTCTCCTTAAAAGCTCCTATTCTCAGGGCTTGTATATATCACGTGTGCCTGGAGACCTTTGGCTACATGGTCGTCATCAGAAAAAGAAAAGCCTGTGGGACGCCTTATAACCACGAGCAAGGCACACCTTCAGGGAGTGAATTTAATGGATGTTATGGATTCAGCTTTTAGTATTCATAATTTATATGGGATCCTCTCCAGCAAAGTGCAGATGCATAATGAATGCTTGAGTTAAGGTCTAACAGTTAGGCCACGTTCCAACACCTCTAAACTGTCAGAAATGATTTCGGCGAGGGATACCTCTTTCTTTGATCTGACGTGCATTTGGCTTATCAAAGCCAGATCAAAGGCAAAACACTGATGAACACTGTATTGCTATTCTATCAGTTCTCTATTAAAGCAATGCTTGAATCCAACCTGCAGTTGAGTGTGACATGTTTAGAGGAACGGACAGTAGTCTGTATTTTTCAGACTTTTTCCAAGGACTCATGCAGGCTTCAGGTTCCATTATACAGTCTCTGCACATACCCCAGTGCATTTACTCTTTAAATAAATAATAGGGCTGTCAAATTTTCCAGAGCAGGTGTGAAGATTTGGACGTTGTTCTCTCCTGTGAAAATATACGTCTTGCATTTTGAGGCTTCAGGCCAAACTTCTGATCACAAAGATCAGAGAGAAATGAAACGAGAGAGAGAGAGAGAGAGAGAGAGAGAGAGAGAGAGAGAGACAGTATCATGCCTGTCTTTCCTTCCTTCCTTCTTTCTTTTTTTTTCTGTCTCCTATTTCTCATGGGGCACCCTATAATAATAGTTCATTCCTCTTTCTTCTTTTGTCCAGATTTAGATCTCTGTGGGCTACCTGCGTGACCGTTGCCATGACAGCATCTAGAGCCCAATTCCTTCTGTTGGTCTTGTGTGTTTACAGAGGCTCGGCCCTGCAGCAGTCGTCTCCCAGGGTCCGCCTCTCCTTCAAAGGTGAGTTCATGGGAGACAGACGATCAATCCTTTATTTGACTTGTTTCAAACACACATCGGTGCTCATTTTGACAGCAAGTTTAGCTTTAGTCACAGTATTTTGACTGAAAGGCCACATTTTTGATCAAAATTTCAGGACTATTTCAGTTATAGTCTAGATTTAGTCACCTGAATGACACAGTTTATGCGTTTTTTAAAGATTAATTTACCATTGATCAACCTGAAATGGGAATGTATTAATATTTGTAAATACACACAGACAGATTTGATGTGATCAATGTTTAAGACCAAATGAACTGTCTCAAAAACATCAGCTTACTTCCTATTGGATCACTTATCGGCTTGCCCCACCTTCCATGCAACAAAAGTAGTTTTGATTGGATACCTTCCAAAAAAAGAAACTTAGCTCTGGTTGGATTTTGGCCCTTAACATTAGTCATAGGCCGTGTTCGAAATGGCATACTAACATACTACTCATACTAAGTCTGAGGTCAAGATTAGTATGCAGTGCGTTCACATTAGATAGTATGGAAAGATTGAGTATGTGAGAAATACTGTGTCCTATATTAGGACATTTCTTAAGTATGTACGGTGGGCACACTACTTATACTCAACCTCCCCATGATGCATTGCGAGCGGAATGTAAAATCGTCCTGGGACTGGTGTCACGGTCTGAGTTTACCTCCGTACTGATATTATAACCCTAACCCTAACATAATTCAATAAACAAATAAAACACGTGTCCGTTCACTTCGAAAACAAAAATGAACAAAAATTAGGTATTTTTTTTTAGCAAAAATTAATTTTCCGGTAGAGCGCATGTGCACGCATATATGCGCATATACAATCTCAGTACGATGCGCACTCAGACCATGACACCGGCTTCAAGCTAAAAATCAAACATTATCTTTTCAAAACAAAAGCATCTCTTCTTGTCTTCTATTTGTTTTTGTTTTGTTTTGTTTTTTTACCATTTTGTAAATAGGGTTTTGAAGTTAACCGGAAGTTTTGTCAGTAACACAATAGCGGGTGTCCGAAAATCTCCGAAAGGTCGGCATGAAATGTGTTGTATAGATCCAATGAGCACATGTTGATATTGTACTTGGTTAATATGCTTTAAGAACTTTCAAAGGTGGCGAATCAACGGAGATATTTAGCCTCAGTGTGCTTCAGGTTTTTGTCATTGTAGGTTTGAAATGCATCTTGGGAAACTTGGAAGTATACTTCAGTGGGAACGCTCACCATCCTAATCCTCCTAATTATACTTATAGTATATAGTAGACAGTAAATACTCTGTGAGTTTGTAGTGCATAGTATGGAGTGTGCCATTTCGAACGCAGCCATAGTGTCTTTATGAATTTAGTCGACGAAAACTGTGACTAAAATTTGTACTATGTAGTCAACAAAATGAAGACTGACACACATGCACGTTCACATGCACACGCCAGCA
This sequence comes from Gouania willdenowi, assembly GCF_900634775.1. Taxonomy (NCBI): domain Eukaryota; kingdom Metazoa; phylum Chordata; class Actinopteri; order Blenniiformes; family Gobiesocidae; genus Gouania; species Gouania willdenowi. Next base: position 12,851,389 of record NC_041050.1, read on the forward strand.
GTTATGCTTCCTTTTTGCTCATTTGTATGATAGGTTTCCTGCCTGATGTCAAACAGTGCAGCTCTGAAAACAAAAGGTGGATGTTACATGCTTGGTTTCTTCTTGAACCCTCAAACAGAGTTTTTCTCCACACCCTAAAACACACACGCGCTACAGTCGGACATGTGTTTTTATGTTTGACAGCAGGACATGAGAAGGAAACGTCTGAAATTTGATCACAGGCTGCACTGATAACAAAGGAAGATATTTTTTTTTTAGCCTGGAGGTGTGAATTTGATCAGGAGTTAATTGGTTTGTCTGAGTCTTTGTTGTTGGAATTTGGGATTTTCCTTTCACGTCTCCCTGTGCTCTTTAAGTCTCCAATTGTAGAGATTCACGTTACAAATCTGCTAAAGATGTCTTTGATCAAAACTGACATGGACGGATGATTACAGTCATTTCTGCATCCCTGTCATGTTGGTACTGTGAGTTTGTGGACTGGGCCACAACCCGAGATGCACTCCAATGTCACACCTGAAGAATGTGTGCGTGGCAATCACAGGTTCAGATCACGCTATCACATTCCTGTGTGGTTTCATGTGCAGCAGACTTGAAACGTGCGTTAGTGGTAGGTCAGGTTCAGACAGTGAAGAGGTTTTGTAGCTCTCTGTGATTAGACAAGGAACACAAATAATTCCATGAGCATAAAAAAATGCCAGAAGATCAAAAATGCCTGAAGATAAGTTCCAATTATTACTAATGACATTTGAAACGTGTAAAAACGAAAACAATTATATTTGGATTCTATCAGTTGGTGTATATTTTGACACCAAATTTTAACATAGTTTTGATCATGGTCTGTTGACTAAAATGCAACTTAGTTTTAGTCAAAATGTAGTCATCATGACTATTTCATTTATAGTCTAGATTTAATCAACTAGGCAGGGCAAGGTAAGGCAAATGTATTTGTATAGTGCATTTCATACACAAGGCCAATCAATGTGCTTTACATAATAAACAAGTGCAACAGAAAACATTTACCAGTTTAAAAATCAATAAGAGCATTACAATCAGCAGTAAAAACATTAAAATCAACAATAATATGATTATAAATCTCCTTCTCAGTCATACACAGTATACTAAACGACATTTTTGACGACTAAATCTGTTACTAAAATATACAGCATTAGATTTTATGCATTTAAAAAAAAATAAAAATAGATTCAATTCCCACTGATCATCCTGGAATGGAATGGTATTAAAGTTTGTAAATACACAGACAGAGCTCATGTGATCAAACACATGATCACATGAGCTCTGATTGAATTTCAACCCATTTGACGAAATGATAGTTTAGCTTTTATTAACTGATGAAAATATCAATATATTTTTGATATAGCTTTGATTTTCGAGTATTTTTTCTAATTAGACATAGTCTAGTTATTGTCAATATGACAAAAATTGATTGTCAAAAAAATTAACACTTTGCCTATGTTCCCATTCATCATCAATAAGATATCTTCTCAGTGAAATTTCCTCCCACAACCTAAAAACACGTATATCTTTATGGGTGTCTATTTGTTAGGGATTGCAGGGAATATTTATCAGATGATAAGATCCTTTCTTATCATTTTACACGTCTATATATTTTCTTTAAAAAGAGCACTTTTGTTCCCCATAGTGTTTGATATTATTTGTCATGACTCTGTGAAGATACTTTTAAAAGCCAAAGTTGTAAAGTTGAAATGGGAAAATCATCTAAAAACATGTCTAAATGGCTTCGTATCCTTGTTTGTGTGAAACTGGTACACACATATTGAGCACACAACAATACAGGCAGTTACTCGTGATGTGACACATCAGACAAAAAGACTGCAATCCACTGCTTTAGTTTGGTCGTAGGAATGAGTGTGTGTGCGTACGCGATTCTCTGCCTTTGTGTGTTAAACCAGCAATAGACTGGGCTCCCACAGTAAGCTGGGATAGGCTCCAGCCCTCTGTGACCCTGAATATTATAAGTGGATGATGGATATACATATTTTTAGACTGTTCAAGGAAATCCGCTTTTTTTTTTCTGAGAATTTCTTCTCACACTCTGGCAGAACACGCACTTAAAAAAAACAAGTACAGTCTGCAGCATTTAGACCAATGATTCTTAAATATAGGAACCATTATTAAATATTTCATTAAAAAAACAACTTTAAGTTGATCTCGTTATCCTAAAAAAGTAAGTTAAAATGAATTTAAATGCTAACCATGACTTTTAGAGCAGGTTTGCAATCCTAAAAATGTGTTATTTAGATAGGAATCCAACATGGAGTCACCTATTTTAGAATAGAAATACCAAAGGACAATGTATCAGATATGATATGTTTGTACTGTAGGGATGAGTGAAGCAGTCTGAGGCTGAAATCAGGCAGTGGTTGAATTCTGCACTGTGCTGTTTTGAATTGAAATGATTTTGCAGGACTTAAAGCAGCTTTTACAAACTGTAGGTGTTTTTTTTAAGGGTTTGAGAGGTCTAATTGTAGTGCATTTTCATATGGTGTTTAGCACTAATCCCTTTGGAGTAAACAGCTTATACTTAAAGTGTTTTTGCAGCAGCAGAAACAAAAGTCTGACCAATTACACCAGTTTGTTTTAAATTCCAGAATCAAGCGTTCACATCTCTAACTATAACTATAACTAGGTCATGCTTGCCCTTGCCTTAAAAGCTCTACAGTTCATGATCTCTACAAAGCGTGGAATCTCAGAACTGCATTCAAGTGAAGCTACTGCATTCACAGATTTCGGTCAGCCTTCCCTTCCCCCCTTACCAAACAAAAAGGCGAAAAGTTGGATTTACTCTCCAAACTGTTTTGTGCCCCTCCAAGAATTTATTGTTCATTGTTTGTGACAGCGAGGCTCTTTGTTCCCAGAGGTGCCTGTAGAGGAGCTTTTGGGCGGCTGGAGGACATGTGACCCTTCTGAGGGAGGTGACACACAGTGTGGGGTTAGGAAGGCCTTTTGGAGTATGGAGATCTAGTATCATTCCTTCTGCTCCTGGGAAGCTGCGTCGCTCATCTGCACTTCAAAGTGATTCTTATTCAATTAATATTAGTCAGCATTGCTAGAGAGCAAAAAGAATGGTGTAACTGACACTGACACCATGTTATTGAATCTCATGCCCTTGCTGTGCTGTCACCAGTTTGTTCATAGTGGAGATAAGTCTGGGACTAAATGGCAGCAGTGACAATGTGTTGGCTGGTTGTAACACGAGAGCTTGTGGAAACCCAACTGTAGCCTCTTACTTGAATTGTGCGTCCTTCCTGGTGTTTGCCTATCAGTATCAGAATGTTGGCAAGCCATAAGTGTTTCATAAATGTTTACCTGATGATGGCAGGACATTGTTTTCTATTTTTGGACATTGGGGACATGTATGGGTGTGGCGTTTCTACATTTAGCCCGTTCTCTGAATCTACTACAGCTCAGAGAAGCTCAGATAGTGGCTTGTTATCCTGTGTTTACCTCTGGGAAACAGAACCGGACTTTGTTCCATCTCAAAGACTCCATCCTTCATCATTCCGGAGATCCGATTGCATCGCGTATTTTTGTTTTGGTGGCACCTTGACTGCATCCTGTTAGCGCAGGCCTCAAAAGGAAGAGGGAAGTCACTTTGAAGTAAATAAAGATAGCGCTTCCCATTGAATCCCCGTAAGCCTGCTTCTGAGGGTCTCCGTGAACATTTGTCACTGTATAAGCCCGCTGTCTTTAACTGCCCCCACCATGTCGCAACGAGGACATATGCTCAATATTGTGCACATGCCACAGATGTGTGCGTGTGTGTGTGTGTGCGTGCAGGTCTTCTGCTCTCGTGTCATTTACTGAGTCGTTGGCTGGAAGAATGGAAACAAAAGTGCTCGACGGTGCTTTTTCATATGTTTCGCTCAAACAAAGCTTTCAGAAGAACTTAGAAGAGTGGAGAAACTTTTTCCCACTGCAGCACGTCTTAGCAGGACATGCTCTGCTGAACACAGACCTAAGCTTCAGATTTAGCTGAGTTCCACTGACCGTGTTTCCCTGGGGACTTTCAGTCTTCGTCCGACTCTGAAACGCATGCCACCACACACACAGTGCCGCAAATCCAATCAGCCAGCCAGGACGCATGAAATATTGAGATCGTAAAAGCGAGGGTGATTTTTAAAATGCTCTAAGTTGAGTTATATATATATATTCAGTGGCACACATCAAGTGATAAGTGAGTTGTTTCAAGGCACCACAAGTTCATCCATGTCAGGAATGAAATATGTTGAAGTCACACAAAAAAACTTCTATTTTCCAAACAGAACTAATGGACACAAGAGCAGCGCGTCCCTTCAGTTTCTCCTTCAACACCAGTGATTATCGCATCCTCCTGATGGACCAGGATCAGGGCCGTCTCTACCTGGGGAGCCAAGAGTACCTGGTGGCTCTGGACATGCACAATGTCAACAAGGAGCCACTCATTGTACGTATAAATCTTGGACCTTGGATTTTCTGTTTCAAAATTTCCCAAATTCCGATCCAGGGTATAATCATTTCCACGTCACGTTCGTGTCACGTCACACTTTTCCGTTTCGTTTCCGTTTCACCATCTTTCCCTGTTTAATTGACTTCACAAATAAACTTCCTGAAATTGTATCAAGCATGCTAAATGGGTACATTTAGCATGTACAAAATACAGAAAAAGGCAAAAAAGAGAAAACATATAAATGCAGAATAAATAAACAAAAAATATTCCACTCCCACGAACCCCCCACCCTCCCATCCCCCTGTGCAATTACATTCTGGCTGGGCCCCTCTGTTGGTCTGGGCACCGGGTTAACTGGTTAAGCTTTCTTTGTTTGTTTGTTTTTCTCTCTGTTTACTCATTTATTATTACTGACAATTCCCTTATTTATTATTCTTTCCTCTATCGCTTCACTCCAATTGGCTCCCCCCCTCCCCCCATGGTCCCAAAACATTATTTGTTAAACATTTAATTCCCGCCAACCGGCAAATCACCCTCACACTTTTCACAAAAACCCTGTGCAGCCATGTACTTGAAGATGCTTCTGCCGTGACGTGTCACCAGTTAAAATGATCACCAGTTTAACTAATACACCATCAGCTAAACCTGTCTTTGCACCAGTGCCTTTTCTGATTTGAATGCAGTCAGTCATAATAATCTCAGCCGCTTGTTCCCAACAACGCATTAAAAACACACTTCAGTAGATGCTGTCTTTATAATCACAGGATAACATTATTACTACTTGAGCCGTTACGCGTAGCAAACAGGATTTTGAATGGGATTATGGGTGGAATTGGACATATTTGTCACACTTTGTAGACATTGAGTTACCCATTCACATGTAAATGTGTGATATTGACCCAGAACATGCATGTGAGACATTTGCGTGTCATGCTGGGGCCCGATTTCAAATTAACAGAGAGAGAAAAAAAAGCGAGACGATTGATTTTTTTTCCCGTGTCAGGTTGATTTTTCCGTTACGGAACATAAATTATGTTTTTCCGTTCGTTTTCCACCACAATGGAAAATCAAAGGCCCTACAAGTCTTTATGGCTTTCTTCCTGAATCCACTCTGCCTGGAACGAAGTCTCTGACAGCAATAAACAACACTAATATGGCAGTTTGTTGTTTTGATTCTTTTGAAAAACAGATCCACTGGCCAGCGCCTGCTAAGAGAAAGGGAGAATGTCAGATGACAGGAAAGGGAAAACAGGTGGGATCATGCATTTTTTACATCCTGCTTTCAAAACGAGGAAATTCTTTTTTTGAAACCTGCATTACGCTGCTCTTTGTCCAGGGAGAATGTGCCAACTTTGTTCGGTTGATTGAGCCTTGGAACCGCACCCACCTCTACACCTGTGGGACGGGGGCGTATCAGCCAATCTGCACGTTCATCAACCGAGGTTGGAGGGCAGAGGTAAAGATGTTTAAAGCTCCCACAGTGAGATTTACAGTGAAGACAAATCATTCCACCGCAGACCTGGAAAGCCTTGTCCTGCTAAATATTTCAGGACTACAAACTGGGACACTAATTTGTTTATGATGTTCTCATGCTCCCTTGTGATGTCTGCGTGGCCCATTTTAAACGTCTCCTCCCTGTTGGATGTGCCTTTGCAGGACTACCTGTTTCGGCTGGTTCCTGGATATGTGGATTCAGGGAAGGGAAAATGTTCCTATGATCCCAAGCAGGAGAATGTTGCCATTCTGATCAGTAAGATATAAATTGTTTTCAACCTATTTGGAAAAAAATCTGCATGGTTACCATGTATTCTCATGCTGTCCCACTTTTGCAGATAATAACCTGTATGCAGGCGTACATATAGACTTTATGAGTACAGATGCCGCACTTTTTAGGACCATGGGAGGGAGAACAGCAATTAGGACGGAGCAGTATGACTCCAGGTGGCTCAACGGTGAGTAAGTGTGGGTGTGAAATGGTAAACATTGATGATTGCAGGTTATGGTTCTTCCCTCAGTACTTGACGAACACTTCTGTCTGCTTATGTGTTTTTATCCTTTTAGAGCCCGTGTTTGTTCAGATCCAACAGATCCCTGACAGTGCACAAAAAAATGATGACAAGCTTTACTTCTTTTTCCGTGAGAAGAGTTTGGACTCCAACGGCGGGGCGAGCCCCACCGTTTTGGCTCGAGTTGGAAGAGTTTGTCTGGTGAGCCAAACTAAGCTGTACTTTAATCAGAACATGTATTTAATCAAAACAGAACTAAAAACCATCTTAAGCTGCGTCTTCTCCACAAAAGCCTTCTTGATTTCTGTGGATTATGTTTCCTTTTAGCTCGTGTTGTTCAATATCAATATCAAGATTTTTGATGGAAGTTTTAAGACCCATCATACATTTACTTTTGTCACTTGCAATGTAGCCAATTATTAACCTTACACACATTTTTTTTGTTTAGATCTTTTTGCTACAAGCTAGCATTGGTACATCATGGAGGCATTTTAATTTCCTTTTATATTTATGAAAGCATAAGAATGTTAAATCAGGAAGGTTTGAGATTAACCTAAAGTTTATAAAGTTAATTCAGTGGCCATACAGATTCCATAATTCAATGATGCCTTGTTAGCAGTAAGTTCAATCAAGGCTTTTAAAAATAATATGAAACAAGCATGAAAATATCATTGAATATGATTATTATTAGAACAGAATAGAATAGAATATATTTATAGTCATTGTAAATGTCATCCCATTCGTGCACATTAATAAAAGTACCATAAAAAAAATTAAAAATAAATACAAATAATTAATATAATTAATGAAATCCAAAGATTAAATAACCCCAGTAAGGCATGTAATCAATTAATAACATCTAGATAAGCAGGTGAATTTATGTCCAAAATGAGTGAAACCAGAATATAGTTCAAAAATAAAAATGTAGGCCTACTACTGGGTAAAGAGAGGAAATGTTCTTATACATTAACATCATGAGCTTATTCACAGCTTTTTGGAATGTAATGTAAACAGCGGACTATCTGTGTGCTAATACTGATGTTATGACCATGATGGCAACAACAGAATTCTGACACTCTGCATGATGTTTAAATCTCTTTGTGCACAGTTTGCATGTGCTCCAAATGTACACATATTTTCTTTAACTCCTTAGGTTCCTCCCGGTAGTCCAATACACGGTTTTTGAAATTAAAAAAATGACTGTTGTAGTAGTAAATTTGAGCGCGTGCCTCGAATTGATTCTTTTTTCCCACCCCTTTTTCATTTTTATTTATTCATCGTTTTAATGTTTTAGTCGTACTTCGGACTACAACATGCCATAGCTTGTTTTATGTCCTGAATTATTTAAGTAAGGTTCTCACAGCCTTAGTAAAATGAAGATGAAAAAAGAAGAGAGATGTACATCTCGTTAATAATTTAGATTTACATTTCCTAAAACCCACAAACAATCTTGACAAGATGCAGTTTAGCCCATCATTCCAACACCTAACACAGTATTTATCCTGTGAACAGTGTGTTGGCACAGATCTGTTGGTAAGCAGTGACAATCTGTATAAATTATTTTGGTGATTGAATCAGGAACTCATTTCCTTCCTGTCTAGAATGATGAAGGGGGACAGAAGTCGCTGGTGAACCGATGGACGACGTTCCTCAAAGCTCGTCTTATCTGCTCAGTGATAGGAAAAGATGGAGTGGAGACGCGATTTGATGAACTGCGTAAAGTCACAGCACGATCACTTTGAACTGATTACATTTTGATCTCATTGCGTGCTATCCTGGCAATAATTTGTGTATCCGCCGTCTCCCAGGTGATGTATTCATTCAGCCAACACAGGATGAGCGAAGCCCCATGGTGTACGCTCTCTTCACCACAGCTGGGTGAGTAATTGCCATGGACTGCTGTTGATAAAATCACACCTTTCCCAACCTCATTAACTCTTTTTTTTCACACTTTTTTCTGGTCCGTTCATGCATTAATATACACCCTACCACCCTGCCTTACCTCAGATATCTTTTTTTGCTCCAGCTCTGTGTTCAAAGGCTCAGCGGTCTGTGTGTATTCGATGGCTGACATTCGCAACGTCTTCAATGGACCTTTTGCCCACAAGCATGGTCATAATTACCAATGGACTGAGTACACTGGGAAGATTCCCTATCCCCGGCCTGGAACAGTAGGTTTTGAGTCATATTATTTGAAATAATGCAATAAAATACATTGCAGAGGTTTTCAATAACTTTCAAACAAAGTAACGCCAGCCTTTTCTTTTCTTTTTTTTATCAATAAGTGTCCGGGAGGAACCTTTACCCCTGGTATCCGCTCCTCCAAGAACTTCACAGACGAGGCTGTAAATTTTATCAGAGCCCATCCTCTGATGTTTCATCCAGTTTACCCCATCCACCGTCGCCCCCTGGTGGTGAGAACAGGGGTGGACTATCGCTTCACTGCTTTAGTGGTGGATCAGGTGGATGCTGTGGACGGCCGCTATGAGGTGCTATTTTTGGGGACAGGTGAGAGAATAGCAAAGAGAATAGATACATGATGGAAGAAAGCAATAAACTACATCAGAGTGAATTTTATTTCACTTCTAGATCGTGGCACGGTGCAGAAAGTCATCGTTTTGCCTAAAGACCCAACCAGCTTTGAAGAACTGACGCTAGAGGAAGTGGAAGTGTTTCGTGTGAGTCCCGATGAGAGTTTCTCTTAATTGTCCTGTTTTTTAAACTCCTCAGTAAAACAATGCTGACTGGGCAAAAATTCATATTCAATTTAGTGTCTGCAGTTCATGATATCTCATAGGCAATATTAAATAGTGCCATATGCTTCAATTAAGTTCATTTTTCGATTAATTTTTATATGCACTAACATGAGCATTTGTGAACATGCTAAATGGGTCACTTGGTTTTGCAGCAAGATCATCTCCTTCTGCAATGCAATGCTCTGTGAACCTGGTGAGGGTCGTCAGGCTCTGGAGCCTTTCTGTCATTAGTAAGATGATGGCAGGAGAAAAACAAAACCATAGTGCACTCTTTCCAATCCATTTATATACCACTGAGTAGGAATTTTTTTGGTATTTAAAGCTGCTAGCGACAATTTATTTTTTATTATTATTAAATTTGATTTTAATCTCGATTTCTATCAAATAAAGACATAGTAAAGACCTTGTAGAGCAATAAATCAAAAATAATTTGCTAAAAAAAAAAATGATTTATAAAGTTGAATTTGGTACTCAAAAGTTTGTTTTGATCTCCACTGTAAACACTCTGGGTCTGTACTATGAAGCTGGACTTCCTCTTATCATGCTAACTTCCAGGATTTATTCCATGTGTGCTGTACAACAACGCTAGCTAACTTTTTACCAGGGTATAACACCATGGTAACTTATGATGAACAGCTAACCTGGTCAGGACCAGGTTAAGTGTGAGGATAAGATCTGAGCGTGTATAAAGCACCGCATCCTGACCAGTCAGTTCAACCCAGGAATGTGTGGATCATTCTCTGTACACGTGGCTGTGTGGATTTGATCTGACAGCTGACAGGAGAGAAGGACGACTTATGGACTGACGCAATCCTTTCACTGAGCCGATGACATCCTATAGGAAAGATCTGATGGACTGACCTACATTAGTCAGCTGATACAGCCTGCATGAGTCGGGCACTCTCTGTGTTCATGTAGGCTGTTGGTGTTTGGTTTACTCCCAAAAACACTGTCAAAGTGACTTCCCAACACATTTCTGGTGTTTTCACAAACTCAAAATTACAGCACAAACAATGGCAATTGTTTCTTTTGAGGCTTACACGGAAATATCCAAAATGAATGTGTCGTGGAGTGAGGTGAACAAAAAACAAAGATGTTGCCAAGCCAAACACCGTCCTCCTTGTCTGGCAAGGAAACACAAGAAAGTAAAAACACTTCTATACATCCGTCTACAGGACTCCACATCCCACAATGTAGTGCACAAAACTTTTCCAGGCTATGTCAGTAAGAAAGTGTTTACAGTGGAGATCAAAACATACTTTCGAAAGGCAGTATGTTTGCCTGGGGCTCCCTGGCCTCTGCTCTTTCTGCTGGCCTGGCTGCATCTGCGGCCCCAGGGCAGTTCCTGGGCTTGCTGTAGCGGTTTTTTTTTTTTTTTTTTGCACATACTGTATGCTGGTATACGAAGAACAGTCTATTCTTCCCCACCTTTTCTATTTCCTGCCTTGAGTCTCTCCTCCCTGCTCCCTTTCCCCTCCCCTTCCCCCTCCCCCTCCACTTAGGTGTAACACTGCTCTCCCTTTTTATATCCTCCCTATAATAAAAGATTTCTTACCCTTCCTTAGGGAGGGCTGGTGATGGTCACAATTAAGCAATAAAATAAATCAATGTATTTTATTGCAATAACAAAATATGCATTGCTGTCTCATAATGATTGCACTTCCTGTGGTGTTGACCTTTGACAGCATGTGCAGACAAGAAAAAAAAAAAAGGCAATTTTAAAGTCTTTTTTCAGGCAAATGATTCACAATTAATTGCACCATCAGAACCCAACAACCCTGAAAAAAGTAGCTAGTGGGTCAGAAAATGATGGATGGATGATGCATAATTTATTGGTCTATGAGGTCTACACTATGTTGTTATCTGATTTTTTTTAAAAAAAAGTTTTGTCTGCAGACTTTGATCAGTAAGGAAGAAAAAAATTACTTATTGTATGTATACAATGTCATTGAAGATATAAGATGGCTGGACTGAGAGCAACAGATTATAATTTGTTATAAGTGAGGTATAGTTTTTTATTATTAAAGAAATAAACCAGTGTTAATTAGTTACTGTTAGTGACACACTGATATTAGGTAACAGTTTCTCTTCCATGATTTTCAGTCGAAATGCAGCAGTTGTTGCTATTAAATGTGCATTTTGTTTGTAGACCAGAGCTCCAGTCAAAACGATGAAGATTTCATCTAAAAGAGTAAGTCTTTGTTTAGAGACACATTGAAGTGTATATATATATATATATATGTGTGTGTGTGTTTTTTGAAGCCTTTTCTTTGAAATGTTGCTTGGCTGAGTTTGTTGTGCATGTGTCCGTGCAGCAACAGCTCTATGTGTCCTCTGATGCGGGGCTGACCCAGGTTTCTCTGCACCGCTGTGGTGTGTATGGCAGAGCCTGCTCCGACTGCTGCCTGGCCCGAGATCCTTACTGTGCATGGGATGGAGAGAGCTGCTCTGCTTTCACCCCATCAACCAAAAGGTCCTTGGTGTCATACGGTTCATTTATCATGTCATGGAGGGAAGACACATTTCTTGAACTCCTTTTTTAAATCTGAACTTTTATCTCAGGAGGAGCAGGAGACAAGATGTGAAGCATGGCGACCCACTGAGGCAGTGCAGAGGTTTTAATGCCAAAGGTCAGAAACTCAAGGATTATGTTACTGGAATGGAATGAAATTACTTTTGGGTTTGTGTTATAATAAGTCAAGGTTCTGCTTGTTTCTTTTCTCTCTATATGTGCAGTGGAGAAACGCCTGAGAGAGACGATGCAGTTTGGGGTGGAGGGCAGCAGCACGTTCCTCGAGTGTCAGCCTCGCTCCCCACAGGCAACTGTCAAGTGGCTTTTCCAGAGGGAAGGAAAAAGAAAATTGGTGAGGGAAAGCATTCAGCTTCCATGGTGTTGAAAGAATCAGACATTTTAGATTCAACCTTATTATCAGTATTCAAAATTATGCACAAAAAGTTGATTTCTATAGGGTCTAAATTTCACCTTCTACCAAGCTCAAATGTGATTTTCAGTTATCATTAGAGCAGCTCTCATTTGATCTCGCTTGCATTTTTTTTTAATCCATAGAACAATTCTAGAATGTTAAAGCTGCAGTATGTAGAGTTTGTATTTTACTTTAAAAATAATAATTAACTTATTTGTCTAGTTTGAGTGAACTAAAATAAGTAGTACATTCGTAATAAAGAAACATAAAATGTAAAAATCCCGGAGGAAGAACACCATTACCTCTGCTGCTCTGCAGGGGGGCAGTGTTATGCACTTATGTTCATGCTTGTTCAGAGTTTAATTTGTTTTTCCAAATCATAAACAAAACCACAGATCCACACCATTCAAAATAAGAACAGATATGAGAGAACAAGTCTGCTACCTACATTACATTTTTATTAGATAAAATGCAAGTATATGCCTCATAGATCAATGATGTGAGCATCATTTACTCCAAAAAGGTAAAAATTGCCCCTCAAAAGTTTGTTTTGATCTCCATTGTGTTATTGACATTTTTGTAAAAGTTACTGGCATTGCACTGTGGGATGTGGAGTCCCTTAGACAAAGGCATAAAAGTGTTTTTACTTCATTCTTACAGTTTCTTCGCCAGACAAGGACTGATTCGCTTTGATACCATTTTTGTTCTAGTTTGTTCCTGATATTCCCCGTAATATCAGATTGCAGTTAAAACACTTCAGTGCATCCATCTTCGCGATTCCACGTCCCACAACGCAGTGCGCGAAAATGTCAAACGTACCATTTACGGTGGAGATGAAAACTTTCAAGCGGCAGTTTCAACCTTTTACATCTTTTTTCGAGCAAAAGACCTTTGATTTATTGATCTATGGGGCTATGAAAAAAATTGGGTTCAGCAGCTTTAAGTTTACATACCGTTCTAATGTGTTGATCAGCTTTCACAGTTTATTATTAAAGTCCGTGTTGTGATTGGCGGTTATTGTAAAACAAACCACGATAATGACTCATCACATTTGTTTCCCCTCTCTACTGTACGTAGACCTCTGAAACTAAATTATATGTTGACTGTCAACATGTAGCTATATTAGAATAAGACATAACCACCAGTGTTGGATTGCGCCAGTTATGGAGTGAAAGCAAGTATCTTAATAGTTATCCTGTTCAGGTTTGCAGGTTTAATTAAAGATTAAGATTGTTTTGGGTTTATTTTCTTTTGCAATATGGTAGCCAAATTATTCAAACCTTTTTTCTTTTTTTTTTACTTTAAATCTGAAGCTCAATCGTGTTGCGGGAGTACTGAAGACCAACCACGGCATCCTCCTGAAGACTCTCAACCAAACAGATGCTGGACTCTACCACTGCCTTGCAACCGAAAATAACTTTAAACATACCGTGGCTCGCGTGGCGCTACGCATCCTGGACCGAGACATTGTTTTAGCTCTCACCGCTGAGGACGAGGATGAAGAGCCAAAAACTCGACCAGTGGAGCCTCACCAGCCTCAGTCCTCCTTCGTCTCCACACCTTTCCCTCCTGAAATCAGACTGATCAACCAGTACTGCCAGTCCTACTGGGAACAGCTAAGTCCCAAACAGCAGCAGCAGCGCAAACGCACCAGCCGCAGGCACACAGAGAGCCAGGACCAAGGTCTGGGCTAGTGGATGAGAGCCACACTCTCTACCACTTGCTGGTGTGGACTTTAGGATTGAGCTTTTGATTCGACACAGGTTTAGGTGTCACTTCCATTCAAATGGCTGCCATTCTGTCAACACTAAGATGGATGCATTTGCAACTTTCAGCCCAGTAAAGCTAGATTTTTTATAATGTTACACTACTGATGACCACATTTTAAGTAAAACTAAACATTTCTACTGTTCAGCACACAACTGTATTTTTACTGTGGTGACTACACGCTGGGAACAATCACACCTTTCACACAAGCTATGGGAACACAATGATGTAACACACAATGGCCAGTTTAAAATCAAATAGATTCCTTTTTTGCTGTCATGGCTGCCAAAATGTATACAGACATGGACTTCACTCGACCTTTTTAAGTTGTGCTTCATCTTCTGGTGCCAATAGGCTTTATCAGTAAAAGTTGTTCTTTATATCCCACAAATGCTTTATTGGACTGAAATCTTGGGGTTTGGAGGCCAAATCAACACAATAGACATATTTAGCTCCTTAAACCATTCCTTAATACCGTACTTTTGGCTTTAAGGCAGGGAGCATTAGCATTCTGAAAGAGGCTACATCATGGATTCTGATTGAAAAGGAGGGTCCGTCTCAGTGCTAAGGTCGGTGGTAAGTCGACGTAGGAACCACTTTGACAGCAGGATTTTCCCATGTAGAACATCCCACATAGCATTATGCTACACTCTTAGCTAGCAAACCTTTTTTCTTCTTTTGTACCAATCACTGATCAGTGAGCTATGGCTGCCAATGTCTGCGTCTCTCCTCTTTGGACCATTTTTAATTGATACAAACTACTGCAAACTGGGAACAACATATAGTAAAGAGGGTCTCTGTTACAACTTGACCCATTTGATACTTTTCAGACTTTTCTGCTTTAGAATACAATATTTTTGCAACCAAACATCTCTTACTCATCAATGACTCAATGTTATTCACTTTATCCACTGTTCAACGCTGAAATAATGTATATTCAAACTATTATTAGGCAACATCGAGCGAATCACAGGACATGATCCCTTTTAAGTATCTTGAAATGTAATATATTGATTGTTAATATAATATATATGGTCATGGAGTACTCTTGTATGAAGATGAGACAAAGATGCATATTTTGCATGCGTACTGTTGTTACGAGTTGTACATTTTACTGTTTAAACACAATGTTTGTACTGTGTATTCGGTTACGCTATTTCCAGTGGAAGTTGTCCTGTACAAGCCCTCTTGCTGTCCTGTGCTTTGGTGACCTAAAATGTGTGCATGTGTGAGTGCGTGTGTGAGTGTGTGTGTGTGTGTGTGTCGAAAATGTGTAAAGTGTTCTTCCAGTTATGCACTTTGTCGGTGGTGGTGTTGGAGGGAGTGGGGGATCTTTGCACATATGTATGAGAACATAATATTGAAAAAAGTTTTGATGTACAGGATGTTCTAAAACATGGGATGAGACTGGCTCAGATTTACTATTGTGTGCTGGTGGTGTGATGTCTTATGCTGTATTTGTTTTTAAAGTGAGTAACACAGTGCTATGTGTTGTTATGCAGACGAATCCTTCACTGGAGCTGTTAGATCCATTATATAAAAAATGTCTGACTTCTCTAAAATGTGTTATTTTGAGTTTTTTTTTTGTTGTTTTTTTTTTTCAATACAGTTCAATATGTATATAAAACATCCAGTTTGCAACTCATCAATATGTAAAAATACCGCATGTCCACTAGAAAAATTGCAGTTGGACTAAGATGGATTTTACTGTCAGTCGTCCCATTCATCGTCATCCTCGTCTTCATCTCCGTTATCATCTTCACTTTCATCTGGCAAAAAGGAAGAAGAAATCAAGATATTTGAGGCATTCGCTCTCTGATGTGTTGACTTGTGCGTCGTGTGTGAAGGTGAGTGTGATTATTCACCAGATGAATGAATGACTTTACTCCTCTTCTCCATGACCATCATGAGAGCACCAACAATGCCTTCGCCTGTCTCGGGGGTCGACGATGAAGGCGGATCAATGCAATCTGGCACCTGTGTTAAGAAAGGCCAAGGTTGATATATTGTATTTATTCTGAAAAACATATCTATTTGTGACTAGGGCTGGGCGATATGAACCAAAACTCATTTTCTTGATATTTTTTCTCAAGGCGATACACGATACAAATCTCAATTTTTTTTTTGCTGATACAGGCACATTTATTTACAAACGGCTACAGAATATGTTACACTTTTGGCTTTTTCTCTTGTAATGGACAGCACGTATGAGTGAGTTCTGTTGTGTGGCTCGTTAATGGGGGAGGTCTGGGTTACGACGCATAAGAAATCCATCTAACTGGGCTTTTCATGCTGTTCTTAGAAGTAGCAAAAGCAGCGAATATTTTAATCCAAAATAAGCAACAAAAATTCAGCAGGGGTAAAAGTATTTGTCAGGTACCGATTGTGCAGGCTGTTCCACTTAAAAAGATGAGAGGTCTGAAATTTTCATCATAAGCATACTTCAACTGTGAGAGACAATGTGCAAAAAAAATCCAGGAAATCAGATTGTATGATTTTTTTTTTACAATTTATTTGTATATTCTTGTGTAAAATAAGTATGTGGCACCTACAAACAAGCAAGAATTCTGGATCTCAGACCTGTTTGTACTTCTTTAAGAAGTTCTTCTATCCTCCACACATTACCTGTATTAATGGCACCTGTTTGAAGTCGTTATCTGTACCTGTCCACACCTTCAAACATATATATATATATATATATATATATATATAGTAATTTTATATATCGCTAAAATAGAAAACCTGATATATCTTGAATCTTGATATATTGCCCAGCCCTATTTGTGACACATTTTACTGTTACATTTTTCAGCTTCTTCCCTAGTCGAATCTGATCAAGCAGAGCTCCTCTGCCGCTGCCTCCTCCAGAGGATGGAGCTGGAGGGGGGGGTGAAAACTCTGAAAGGGCAGATGTTGGAGGAGGTGGGGGTGGAGGAGGAGGAGGTGCAGGGCCTCCTCTGCTGGGTGTAGGGACAGGAGGGGGTTGGAAACTTGAGGAGCGCATGTTGGGTGGAGGGTGAGGAGGAGGCATGCTGTGGGAAGACTTTGATGGTGTAAGGGGTGGAGGCTGGCCGGGTCGGTTGGTTGGAGGGGGTGGAGGTGGGACACCTCCTCGAGCTGGAGACGGCTGGTGAGTGCGCTGAGGTTGACCTGGAAGGGGAGGCAGAGGGCCGGAGCGACTCCGTGGGGGTGGAGGGGTTGGAGCAGAGGGGCCTGAACCTGGTAGAGGAGGGAGGGTTCCTGGTCGGCCAGGTGGACGAGCTGGAGGAGAAGCAACTGTAAAATGATGGATGAAGAATGAATCTATACACAACATCAAGCTGTAAGAAAGTTTAACACACGTGTCAAACCAAGGCCTGGGGGCCAAATCTGTACCCTTTGGAGCATCCGATTTGGCCCGCAGGAGAAAGCAAAAAATGCAGAGAAAACATGATTCATTGTTTAAATGAAACTCAATATTTGCTCACAGTTTTCCCGATGCTTATATCGCATGATGGTAGTCATTTTTAATGTTAAACTGTTCATAATTCTTACAAAATCTTTTAATTTTCCTCAAATTATTACATAACATTTTCCTTAATTAAATATAAACTGTTGTATGTCACTTATTGCCTGAATATTGTCAGTTTCTTGTATATTTTGTATTTTATGTATATGTACAAGTGCAAACTAGGGCACAATAAAGTTGAAATTACTGGTTTTCTGACATAAAACCTATGGCCATCTTGAGTTCAAGCTGCTCCGTATTTGGCCCCCTGAACTAAAATGAGTTTGACACCCCTGCTTTAATACATTTGTTGGCTTTACTGCAGGGCTTTGTTTGCTGAGCCTGTGTGGAGCTGAGGTATGAGTGTGTTAGACAGGAAGCTCATGCTCACCTTTGTTCGCTTCCCTTTTGACTGCTTCAAGGCCTCCTGACTCTTCAATGACGTTATAGATGAGCTGGGAAGTCGCTTCATCTCTCATCTCAGCTTCCCCAATGCCAGCTTTGGACAGCAGCTTCCAGAGGTCAGGGTCGATATTATTGGGGTCAAAGCCCACATGACTCACATGTCTGAAAAAAAAAATAATAATTTTTTTTAAATGAACAATTTCGCCTGGACTCTATCAATTTCTTTCCAAACTTTGAGGGACTCACTTAAATCCACTGGGTGCTCCGATGTCGGCTTTGGAAATTTTGGGACCCTTTTTCTTGCTCTTCTTGTCTTTTTTATTTTTGCCACTCAGAGTCAACGGAGCAGCCGGAGCAGGCATGGAGCGATAACGTGAAGACTGGATGTCTGGGTTTTGGATGTCCACAGTTGCCATGTGAAAAGATCCTTGTCTGCTAGATACTAGTTTTGGTGTGAAGACAGAATAGAGATGGTTTGTTTGCTTGTTTATGAATCAAATTTGTATTTAACTGGTCATGGTAAAATCAAAATTGCACGCCAGACATGATTCTTGCCTTTTTCAGTTGGTAATGGGGGAAGAGAACCTTTTTCTGCAAAAAGAAGGGAATTAATTATAAAAGTAAAAGTATTCCTGTTTCTTTTAAAAACAGCAACAACAACAAAGAAATGCATGGCTTTAAAACTAATACAATTTGCTCTTAGCATTGAAACACAATGCAAGTAAAGCCATGCCAACCATTCATGAGATTTCTTTTGGGACTTGGATAAAGGTGGAAAAATTCTAATCAATAATCTTTAAATGTATATTGTTCAGGAGGACAGCGCGGTAGTGTCGTGGTAAACCTAAACTTACACAAGACTCACATATTTTTTGACAATTTTAAGGGATAAAGGATATAATAAATGAAGAAAGTTAAGGGTTTATGAAATTATTTGTTCATAAATTGCTCTAATTACAAAGTTAAATGATTGTAACAAACAGGGTTGGGGTCAATTATAATTGTAATTGCGTAATTGATAATTAATTACAATTATAGCGTAATTAAAATCGTAGTTGTAATTTGAAAAATCTGTCACCATTGTAATTCAGTTAAGATAATTGACTTTGTAATTGTAATTACCAAGAAATTCAATAAAAACTGTCAATTACAATTTAATTAAATGCAAAACAGATCCATGGCTTACACGCATGGGTTGGGAACCATGGGAGCCAGCTTCCTAAATCACTATTCCTCCAGCACAGAGTTGATCAACAGTGGATTATTTTCTGATACAGCACTGATATGAAGCTGTACGGACACAAATGACCCAAAAAATAATACAATTCTTTAATTCTAAGTAGCTCAAAAGTAACTTTTTCCAGTAACACATTACTTTTTGGTGTAAAATAGTAACAGAGTTACTTTGTGAATGAAGTAACTAGTAACTTGGGCCGGGACAACGCATCCTACATAATCGATAACGTCAACGCAAAAAAATACGTCAATCCAAAATATGCGCACCGATGCGTCTTCCGACCAAAACAAAGATGGCGGCTAACAGAGTTTCAAAAGTGCAAGGCAATGAAGACACGCACTCGTTCGTGGAAGGCAGCTGTTCCCCGCAACCCTCGTCCTTTATCCCGGGTGTGACCGGACGGCAGCGCGTTGACGCGACAAGGAGGAAACACCCATCGTGACTACAGCGCATTATTTTCTACTTTTATATTCTTACTTGAACTTTATTTTGGAATTTTGAGTTGAAGAGCAATAAACGTATATTGCAATGTTAAGGAATTCATGTTTTTTTTTTTTATTTTACAGTAGATATGTAAATCAACATGTATAAATTACTTTTAGTCAATTAATGGGGAGATAATTGAATCGAGTCGAATCGAACTGGAAAAATGAATTATTAGATTAATCGATGCATCGAAAAAATAATCACTAGATTAATCGTTTCAAAAATAATCGTTTATCCCAGCCCTACTAGCTACGGTGACGAGTTACATTTTTTCAGTAACTAGCACAACACTGCTTAGTGGTTAGCATGTCCACCTCACAGCAAGAAGATAATGAGTTCAAGCCCCGTGTGGAGATTGCATGTTCTCCCCGTGCTGCGTGAGTTTCCTCCCACAATCCAAAAACATGACTGTTAGGTTGATTGGAGTCTGTAAGTTGCCTGTAGGAGTGAATGTGAGTGTGAGTGGTTGTTTGTGTCTGTATTGCCCTGTCCGGGGTGTACCCCTGCCTAGCGCCCAGTGTGAGCAGGAGATAGTCACCGGCAGACCCCCGCGAACCAGCAGGTCTGAAAATGGTTGGATGGATGGAAAAATGCTGGCTATCGTAATCATGATTAAACATGGATAATTTTAAAACGTAATTGCAATTGAAAAATGTAATTGACCCAAACCCTGGTAACTAATCGATATGATGACAGCGTTGTTAGAACAAATTGGCCCTTTAGATATATTAGTTAGTGACCCCTGGTGGGGAACTCTTTGTACGGCTGTTGTGAAGCTGACAGTAATCTTACTATTGGTCGGCAGAGAGCGCTGTTTCCTGTCTGTGAATACACACAGATAAACTCTTGTGTCTCAAACATTATAAGCTGCGCAAAACATGAGCAACACTTTATTTCAGAGGCTTAAAATGCAGGAGAACATGCAAATTCTACTCATAAAATATACTGTACATAAAACCCTGTAAACCTACCCTGCAAGTCAGCCTTCTGTCTAAAATATAATTCATTCAGTGTATCTTTGCAGATTAGTGTTAAAGTTGAGTCGTGACCTCTGACCTTGACGGTTGCTCCTTAGGTTGATTTTCTCCTGGACAACATTTTTAAATGTTTCTGCTTCATGCTGTTCACAGAAGTTCAATCCAACTTGACAATCCTGAATACAAAGAAGTTTAAAATCCTCATTTATGATAAATGATAATAATAAAAATCTGTTTAGGATTTAAGGAGAGTTTGAGAACTGATGTGTTAAACTGAATTATGGATGCTTACGTCTGCAGGAAAGGTGTGGAAGAACGTCTGTGGTGCAGCGTAAACTATTTGATTGTACAATTCCTGCTCCCAAATTTGTCTCCCTGCCTGAAGGAAAAAAATACATTTCATTATGTGGCGCCAACGGTAAAGTTGTGCATACTAAAATAAACATCAACTTTTTGCAACATTTAGAAACAAACCACGTTTAAAAAACATTTGTGAATTTATTTTTTAATTGCTTCTTTTGACCAGATTTACAGCAATATTTGTGAAATTTGTTATTAAATCTAAATGTAAATGTTAAATGTAAATGTTAAATGTAAATGTTAAATGTAAATGTTAAATGTTAAATCTAAATGTTAAATCTAAATGTTAAATGTAAATGTTACATTTAAATATAAATGTTAAATCAAAATGCTAAATGTTAAATCAAAATGCTAAATGTTAAATCTAAATGTTAAATGTTGAATCTAAATCAAAATGTTTAATTGAAATACTAAATGTTGAATCTAAATCTAAATGCTAAATCTAACATTGCATATTTGCTCAATATTTAGTTTAACCTGTGACATATAGATTTAAATTTAACATTCATATTTCACATTTAGATTTAATATTTAACATTTAGATTTAATATTTAACATTTAGATTTAATACTTAACATTTAGATTTAATATTCATCATTGACATTATATTTTTACGAGAAAAGCAACTATCACAAATATTGCGGTAAATCTGGTCAAGAGTGAAATTCACATATGGTTTTTAAACGTGGTTTGTTGCTAAATGTTGCAAAAAGTTGCTGTTTATATTAGTATGCACAACTTTACAATCGGCGCCCCATATTTCATGGCCGTCTTCCAAAGAAGCACAGAAAAAGTTCATCAACATGGATCTTCTGTAGAAGTTACCTTTAAATCAAACATTCGTATGAAGTAGGAGCGCTGAGGGTTGTCTCTGACGAAGCAGACGACCCCGGTGACCTGAAAGCTCCATGTGAACGGAGTTTGTGGCAGAGCCATGAAGAGCTGAGCCACTGCAGTGGCCACGGACTGAAACACACACAGGACATAAACCACGGTTTTCCATTCGTTGTCAGCTTGGGAACATAAAAGTTAGCTCACACATTGTAAACCATGCAAGGTGCACAAACTGTTTCTTATTTCATTCAAGGACACTGTGTGCCTTGTCTTGTATGCTCTCCTTGCATTGACAAAGCAGTCTCAAAGCTTTATGAATCATTGTTAAGACACGACCCAGCAGTTCATAATTTTAAAATGTTTTGTTTCCCAAATTGATTCATAGTGTAACCCACGTGACCTCGAGGCCAGGCCAACTTCCTGCCATGGTTTTATTGTGACGAGCCCGCCCTGGCTCCTCCCCCTTCACTCTGGTTTGCTCCACTGAATGCTGTGATGGCTGCTCTCACTGTGGCGTCTGCATGGTCGGCTCACTGATTGAAAATCACCACTGAAACAAAACCTCCATAAGAAATACCTGGATGAACATCTTCTCCTATAACCTAGACATCTCTCCACTCACCGGTGAGTCGTTTCACATTGTACTTCAATGTGTTTCACTAAGTATTTTGCGGATTTGTGGTGTACCAGACTCCATTGAAATTCCTGCAAAATTAAGCCAACATTAGCTGCGGAACACACATGGTCAGTCTGACCATTTGCACTTTTATTTAAGTAATCCTTTTATTTTCTAATTTATAATCAAAGCCGAATTGTTAAATGGACGGCATTATAGTAAGATAATACTTCGCTTTTTGTAGTTTTGATTGATTTTGACCATTTCTGTTACTTTTTGAAAGAAATGCCCATTCGGCTATGTGGTCTTGAATAGGCTTTGACCTACTAAATGGAATGATCTGTTGTGCTACAACAATGATTTATTTGAAGAATCTATTTAAAACATGCATGTTTAATCTATATGATATGACTTAGCTTTACAGCTAATGATGTTGATTTAAAAGTGCACTTTATTCCCTTTGATCTCTGAATACATAGAATGAAGCTTGAATTTGATTTACCTTCATATGGATTTTTCTGCTATGATTTATAGCATTTATTTATAACTGTTTATTTATTTAACAATGACAAATTGTTTAAATGTGCAAAGGTGAATGTATTTTCTGTTTTAAAATGTACTTAAGTTAATTCCTTTTTGACTGATTGTTGTTGGCCTTGTTTTATAGGTCAGGTTTTTATGTTAGTCCTGGATCACCTACCACTCTCGACCACTAGAGGGCGAACCACCACACCACCGCTGCATCGCGTTAGGATTATTTGATCTTTTTGTTTCCTCGGATACTCGGACCTAATACGTGGATTATACCCTGGGGACCTTTTCTGTTTTGTTTTTTTTTCCCCCCCAATGCGAAAGAACTTTGCGAAACCCTTCGCTTTCCAACTTAGCGGAATCAAACAAACTGAACCGAACTCACCAAAGGAAATGAACTTTGAACTGAACTTTGACTACAATTTTGAAAGAAGAAAATATTGTCTTTGTTATGTATTTGTATTTTGTTTGTTTGTTTATTGCCTATACCTGATTATTAATAACAACTAAATAATTTATTGTTACCTTCACCAGGTTATCTCCGAACCGTGGTAAGGAGGTCTGGTATATCACTGAGTTTATTGGCTCGTTATTACTGGTAACAACAGCGGTCCGTAATGCCGACTTTGCATACCGGGTGAGTGCAGGGAGGAAGAAGCAGGCAGGTATCTGAGGGTATGATGTACTTTAATCCTCTCGTTTTGGGTTATGAACACGCTGCATCCAAACTTTACAGAGAGCGCACATGGAACCATCTACCCCCGGACCGACCGGAAAAACTACATTTCCCACACGTAAACAACCCGGTTATGCCTTCACCTCCCACAATGCAACACCTCTCTCAAAGTGACAGGCCGTGCCTGTAACAATATATCAATATAAATTGACTCCAAATATCTTCACTATATATAATATCTTTAATATACATATACTAAAACGAAATCCTTGTGTCTGTGTCCAATTATTCACACACCTTGGCTCTACAGCCGAACCTATTTGTTGACCTTTTACGCAGTCAGTTCCTGAGCCCTAGTGTTATTTATTTGTTACAATACCTTGATTTATTTCATGCACAGTATAAGCATTAGGTTTAAGGTTTTGTTCTTGGTTTGTGTCTTCAGTCTGTACAGCTACGCTAACCTGACATGCTAGCAACAAATGCAACGTGGCCTTGAGTGTCTCGGTGAGCGTACGTGCGCACACAGTATAAACAGAGTATTGGGTTCTGACTGGCACTAGTGGAGCTATTAGCTATTCAGAGCACATGAGTATAGCTTTCATAATTGCATTCCAGAGTAAAATTTGTCACATTTAAGATAGATTTTTACAACATTCATTAGAAAACAAAGTAGGTTTGCTTTAATATTAGGTGAAAAGGCTTTGTTTACACATGGCCATGTTCTAAAAGAGGGTCTGAACTCACACAGCCTCATACTGTGCTGTAATTGTGTTAAATATGTCAAATATTGACTATATATGGTCTATATAGTTTGGAATTGCAAACATCAAAAATAATTTTATATTGGTTTATACTGCACATATTAGACAATACATTGGGTAACACTTTACTTGAAGTTTTATACATACGCTGTCATTATTATGACATGACACCTGTTATCAGCATGAATAAGGAGGCATTAAGCATTGTTTGCTGCCCTAACCCCACTGGATCCCTCCACCTAACCCAAAAATTGCCAACATACAGTACGTGTTGTGTGCACACAGTATAAACAGAGTATTGGGCTCTGACCGGCACTAGTGGAGCTATTCGTTTTTTTTTTTGTTTTTGTTTTTTTCAGTTTATTTCCGACATTGTTACATTCACTTTTGTTTTTTTTTTTGTTTTTTTTTAGTTATTCAGAGCACGTGAGTATAGCTTTTTTAATTGAATTCCAGAATAAAATTTGTCACATTTAAGATAGAAATTTACAACATTCATTAGAAAAGCAAAGTAGGTTTGCTTTAATTTTAGGTGAAGAGGATTTGTTAACACATGGCCATGATCTAAAAGAGGGCCTGAACTCATACAGCCTCATACTGTGCTATAACGCTGTGACTGTTAAATATTGAATATATATGGTCTATATAGTCTGGAATTGCAAACATCAAAAATAATTTTATATTGGTTTATACTGTACATATTACAAAATACATTGGGTAACACTTGAAGTTTTGTACATAAGGCTGACATTACGCTGTCATTATTATGACATGACACCTGTCATCAGCATGAATAAGGACTCATGAAGGTTACTCATTTGTTACCCTAACCCCACTAGATCCCTCCACCTAACCCAAAAAAATGCCAACATAGCTCCAAAGGTGTCTTCATTTAGTGAACAACTCTTAATGACAGCTGCCATGAGACCTCGTGCTAATGAGAGATAATGTCAGCCTTATGTATAAAACTGTTACCGTACATTGTTTGTCTTTTTTTTTCTTTAAACTTCATTCAAATTTTAATTATTCTTACAGCATTTCTCAATTAACTGGAGTCTTATCTTCTTTGTTGTTCCTAAGACGTCTATGAAGAAAAGTTGTTGCAAATCATATGAAATTTACCTTTTTATTTTATTTTTTTTTTAACCACAATCAAAATTTGGATAAATGATCTTGCTGAATAATATATATTGTCAACAGTCTTGAATCAATCTATGATAATTAAGTTTTTCTGCTGTCATGTTTTACTGCTCTCTGGATTGGAGTCACAAGCCGTCTCTAAAACAGGCTAAACCCGTAGAATACCAACGCACACACTAGTTTACACATACAGAAGCACACTTTGATCTTGGTGCACTGGGTGCATTCAAACGCAACTCTTCTCGCTCAAAAGCACCAAGTGGCCACGAGACTTTTAGTTACAAATCATCAGCTTTGTGTGTCACACACAAAGATTAGACGCAATGAAAAAAAAGTTCGCACAACTGCGTAGTTAGGTCCCAATTTTAATTTAACTTACACCAAAAAACGTGACGAAACGTCACGTTTTTTGGTGTAAGTTAAATTAAATTTGGGAGCCAACTACGCAGTTGTGCAGATTTTTTTTTTTTCACTGCATCTGGTGGCTTTTTTCATCCAGCACACTGCTTTCAAAAGGGATGTGCGTGTTTTTTTTTTATTGTGCTACACACAAATATTATATCATTGACGCGAAGAGACCAAAGCAGAACCAAGCAGTTCAAACCACACTAGGACGTCTAATTCTGACAGCAGAGGAAGAATTGGCTCAGCCACCATTTCCTCTTAGCACTACCTCTTTTTTTTTCTGATGACCTAATGACAGCACAGAAACTGCACAAGCATCCATTGGCAATTATTTGATTAAACTAAACTGTATTTGTCTAATTTTGAATGAACCAAAGCAAAGACAAACAAGAAACGAGACGTCTGTAAACCAGAAAAAGAATTTCACATTAGAATAGTTTAGAATATGCACGTGGCACGTTTCAGCTTTAATTATTTCCTTTGGTTGAATTTAAAGTAGAGTTGAAACGTATTCAAACTGCCTCTTGAACTGTCGTTTTTAAGTCATACAAGACAAAACAACATCCTCTTTTCTTTTACAATGGAAAATAAACTAACAAATAAATAGAAGATGCAAATAAAATGGGATATACGGCGTTATTGACTTACAGCACACCTTCTGCCAAGCAGCTCCTCCAGCTTTTCATTCTCCTGTGGGCTCAGAAGTGAGCTCCGAACGCTCTCCGTTTTACTCTTATGTCCCCGACTCATTGTTTGAATTATCTTTAATTTCTTTGGAACGTTCAAAGGGTCGTCCTCATAGCACCGACTGACGCTGACGCTCTCAGCACATCCACCCGTGAAGGAAGTTTCTCTTCTCTGTTCTGCAGTCGAAGTCACATCGAGTCGAAGCAGGAAGTGCACAATCACACTTCTTTACGCCTAACTTTTCTTCTTCCTCAGTTTCGAAAAAAAGAAAGCAACACCTCCCTTCTTCAGCTGCAGACTTTTCTGTGCTTTTCCATTGAGATTCAAACACACACACTGCAGACCTTACATAGAAATGTAAGTTTATTGATGTTTAAGTTACTTTAAAAATGTACAGCAAGAGTCACAAAGATAGCAGACCTTCTTAGTTTAAAGACATATAAAAACTTTGTTCATTTACCATAAAATTCAAGACGGTGAATACATTTCACACTGCTGAAACAGCCATTCTAACACTGGGTGTTTCAAAGATAAGTTAATGTTCTGCCTTCATGAAACATGATTTAAAAAAATAATAATAATTGTGTGACACTTTGCTAATGTAACACAACAATAAAGACTCTCTACAAATATTCAGTCTTACATATAAACTTTGTTTCTACTGTACAAAGCACCTCTGTGTCTGTTGATTGTCAGTAAGAGTCTGTTTGACCATCATGAACAGCAGCGAAATCCCCACGTACTGACTCAGCAAAGGTTTACAAAATTCACGTCACATGAACTCCCAGAAAAAGATAAATAAAATACCACATAAGTCAAGTAAACTCAGCTGTGTGTGTTGTGGGCTGACTGGGAGTCACTCCCGCTTGTTATGCTTAGTTCACTGTCTTCTGCTGAGCAGCACTGACATACTGCTGGTCCATGTATTAAAAAGCCAAAGTTGACTGAGCAGCTCAAATATGTTGGTTTGATAAAGATCAATCATTCCAAAGATGTTGAATGTAGGATGTTGGGGGAAGTTGACCCTTTACAAAAGTTTTACAGGAAACAGCTCACATTTATAAATACTCTGCACTAAAATTGGATTTCCCATTAACAGGTTTGTGTTGTCACGGTTTCACTTAAAGCTGTGGCTGGTTTAATCCAATCAGAACACTTGGGATTGTGTCCCTTCCTGCACCTCAGTGCATTGGTAGCTAGTGACCTCCAACGCTTCGATTCTCACCGCTTACCCAGTCGATGATGATAAACGACAAGCTCATGATCATGAAGATGAATCCCAATGTAGCGAAACAGGCAGCCTGCAGGTCAGACAAAAGCAACACCAGTGGAATAATTATTACTAATGTTTAGTCATTTAGGCACACAGTGCAATGTAAAAAATAGTGTTTGCTTTTGCCTTAAAGCACGTGTTAGACCCAATGCCCGGGGGCCAAAACCAGCTCTAGAGCATCAAATTTGGCACACAGGAGAAAGAAAAATTACAGAGAAAACATTTCTCATCATCCCAAAGTTCACTTGTGGGTCTCTCAGTTTTATCATGCTAATATCACAATACTTCTGTAATTTATTAATTTTTTTTAAACGTGGAATTTCCTTACAAACAACTCCACAAAAACTCCCCTAAAGATTACACAAAAAATGTTAAATGCATTATTTGATTGATTGATTGATTGATTATACTTTATTAGTCCCCGAGGGGAAATTCAGTTTCAGTTACATCCCGACCAAGAAACATGAAGGACAATAACATATCACATGGGGAACAGGTACGGGAGTACTGGGGAGCAGCCAGCAAGGTGGGAAATATGAAACAATTGGTAAGACGAAGAGGTAAAAAAACCAAACGAGGCCCTTGTAGAGAGGGGCGAAGTTTGGGATCATGACAAAACTCCTCAGCAAACATTGCAACAAAAACACAACATACATTATTTTACTTCTTGCAAGAATAAATATGCATGCTGTCAAAAAAGGATTGCACTACATGTAGTGTTAACCTTTGATGAGGTATGCAGACATGCTAAGATTAATGGAGGAAAACATTTATAAACCTATGCTAAAATTGGTGTCAAAATCAAGGAATTTAGAAGTGAAGATCCTACAGAGACTCAAATTAGTCATGTATTGCTTGGATGGAGATATAATTTACATGTGGAAGTGCAAACGAGGGCACAATAATGTAGAAATAGCTTTTTTCCGCCCCCTAAAATCTGCGGCCCACTAGATATCAAACTTCTTGCTATTTGGCCCCTGAGTGGAGATAAGTTTGACACCCCTGCCTTAAAGAAAAGAAAGAAAAAATAATAATAATCTGCCCATGCATAGCAGCTTCTGTAAGCCTGGTTTGGTAATGGTTTTCTCCAGCTTACGTTTAGTTACTAATTTGACTGCTTTTATGCTCGTAATTGTCTATCTTTTTGTCAGAGCTGTGGTGCACTGTGACCTGTCATGGGTGTACCTGAATTTTGGGTCTTGAGAGTAAAGGCTCATCTTCTTCAGGAACAATTCGAATGTAAAAGATAGCAGGTAGGATGAAAATGAGACTTGGGGCCGATGTGGCTCCTGTAGAGAGAAACAATTGAAAAGAAATAAGCTAAACCATTTCATATATGATTGTACTGTTTCTTGCAGCTCTCTGTTTTTTGCTTTAGCCCCCATAGTCCTTATTCTGGTTTTTCAAGCTGCACGTTTTACATCCTGGAGGCGGGATTTACAGTAATATGTCTAGTGACAAAGCTAAAATCTAGGTGCAGTTAGCGTACAAGAAAGACCGGGCTAAGATTTAAAATGCTGCAGATTCTGCAGAACCTACCAATGAGGCCGAAGATGTCTCGGATGGAGGGCACAAATATAACCAGCAGGTTAACCACAAAGATGAGGCAGAATGCAATGCAGATGTGTCGGGCCCAGTGGAAAGGCTTCTCAGGGAACAGAATCTGAAGCACAGCCCTTCGGATCTACAGACACAGAGAAAAATAAAGACCCACAGTTAAAACCCTTTCAAATGAATGTATAGCCCATACCTTTTCTTTGCTTTTACATGACATTTAGGCGTTACGCATTTATCTGCAATTAGCTGACGGCAAAATGTTGCGCTAGATCCTGAAATTCAACATTTTTCAGTGTCAGCCTATAGAAATAAACGAGGACAACTCTGCTTCCAGATTAAATTGGCTAAAGGCATAATAAACACAGATCCCAATCTTTGTGTGTGTGTGTGTGTGTGTTTCCCCATCTATCAACACCGCTGTCTGTGCGCGTCTGTTTTCGGGCTGTGTACATCTGCCTGTTTGTCGCAGCATGTCTCCATGTGTTGCAGCCAGTTCTTGATCGGAAGTTTAAGTCCTCATCAGTAAGTCAGCCTTTTGGTTTAACCTGTGCTGTGCAGAGGAGTGTGTGTCTGCATCTACGGTTTGAGAAAGTCACTGGAGCGACATCAGAGAGGCTGCTGCCTGCTTTGCCTGTGCGTGACAGTGATACTGTGACACGGTTATTTATTTACTCAGTTGACGAGGCCTCCGAACCAGGAATATTTAAAGGTGCAACATGTGAATGACGATCAAATTCAGTCATTAAGCCAGATTCATCAACGCCAGATCATTTTGTCTCATCAATGATAAGACAGGGTTTTTAAACCAGCAAATTCCAGTAGAATACTGGGACATGGAAACAAGTTAAATCTGTTACCTTTGAGCTTCTTCAGAATTTAGCACTCATAATAAAATAAATAAAGAAAAAAAATAAGTGCAAATGCTCAAGAAAACCCAGAGCAGCTTTGAGTTTAACATTTTGAAAAACTTGTAGAAAACTGATCTGTTTAGCACTCATTATAAATCAAATGTGTCAATAAAATGTTTAAAAGAAAAAAAAAATGCAAATACTCAATTACCCATAAAAACTAAAGGACCTAACAGAAAAAAACTCAAACTACCAACATTTTGTGTCTTTTTACACTGTGGCGTCATCTTTGAAGATCCTAAAAGTAACGAGCTCCTTTTTTTAAATGTAAGTAGGAGAAAGTATAGATCTGTTAAAAGTTGCGAAAAAAATAAATAGTAAAGTATAGATATCAGATAAAACTAATGAAGTCACCTCTGGGTAGAACTAACGGTCTTACCGGGAACAGAACCACAGGGACCGTTAGAGTGACGGCCACGAGCACAGCCAGACGTACGCAGAGCACCAGGTTATCCAGTGGGTCGACCCGACTGTAGGTGTGAAGCAGCTCCGACTCCACAGCACCTGTCCAAGAAACGGTTTACACTCAACATTAACTACGGTGAGAACAAATTAACCAGCACTTTCACAGATGGCACAACTCTTACCATAGAAGGTGAGGTAACCGAAAGTAGCAGTCAGCAGGTACATGACAAACATGGCGAGGATGGAGATGTTGGCTACTTTCTGCATGCGTTTCTTGGTGGCACTGAAGTGAAGCCAGACAAATAACCATTATTAGCAGCAACTTTTAGCACGACTATGGAACTTAATACAAGCAAGAATGTTCGTACTTACTCGCGAAGCTCAGTGTAGATTGGCAGAACCTCCGGGTGGCAGACGAAGGCAAAAGCCAGGATTGGGATTGTGTACGCAGTCTAAAACCCAAACAGCAAGAAATGTGTGTGAAGACTAAATCATGGCCAAACAACACTAAAAGTACAATGTTTGGCTTTTAGAAATAAATGTGAATACATTAGGACAGTATAAGGCAGTTTAGATTCATAAAATGTACAATGAACTAAGGTACATTTAAAAATTGGACGTTGAGTCATTTCGGCACCAATGATTTATAAATTACATTATTATGAACAATAAGACTGAATGAATATATTTGTTTGGCTGATGTAGCCTCACCTTTTAAAAGGTGTTTTTATTTACACTACATGGTTTCGCCACGCTTTATTTGATTGTCGTACACATTTTCATAACGTTCCTTTTACACATGAATCCATATGTAGATTCGTTCACCCTTTTTCTCTTTTATGCACAATTGAAGGATCACATTACACTTTAGCACAGCCAAAAGAGCTTAATGTCCATCACTCCTTCAAATGTCCCACCCTAACTCTCTCTTCCCTGTTCCTTCCCCCCTCACCAGGGTCTAACTTTGCCCTCTCTTTATGTTTTTCTTTGTAATAAAATTTTGCTTTGCTGGTGATTGTATTTGTTTGATTGCAAGAATAAAACAACAGGCAATGCAAAAAGACTGCAGTACAAGCAGTTTATGCAGCTTATGTCAGTTATAATCTGATATTAGGTCTTACATATCATAATATATGGGTTTTAGATTATTTAAAGTTGTTCAAGGCATATTATTGCATTGGTGATGAGTGTGCGTTTCCCTTTAAATGTTGTTGCCGCAAGTAATTGTGTGTCAGCATTATCTCATCTCCTTTGGTAAAAGATGCATCAGTGTTTCCTAGGCTAAAGGAGGTAAAAAAGGAAGCATTGAGCCTATTTTCCTGAGCTTAAAGAGTACTCGGACGTTCTTTCTCATGGCCACCACTTAAAGGTCCCATGTCATGTTATTTTTCACCCATCTCTATTTGTTATAAGAAAAGTTAATTTGGCGTAACATGGGCCCTTTAAACACTTCCGGGGGGAAGGAACAGTGGATAGGAAAGAAGATAGGAGGGACTATTCGGACGCAGCCTACGTCTGTTAGACAGACATTTGCACTGTTTCTGACCAAAGCCGCGGCTGCTGTTGTTGACACATACAAGCTAACAGTGAATGTCCACTTCTAAATATAGTAACCTAGCTCCCACTAACTCTGGCCCAACATCAAAGAAATAAGCAACATTGCTTTAAAATAAAGGAGGTTCTTTGTTTTAATGATGAATGTTAGTTTGATAAAGTAGAAATGTAAAAAAAAAAGTTCCCTTACCTGAGAGTTAACGGTGAACATTTTGGCCTCACAGATATCCTCAGTCACATTGACTGGAAGGTGGTAACTTAGACCTGTCATGTTTATATGTTCATCCTCCAATGGGCACTCAATGTTGAATTTCTTGTATATTACCTACAGAGGCATATCCGTGATTAAATCAAAGAACATTTTCAAGTAAAATCAGTTCATTTTTGTCGTTATGCATTGCATGAGTTGACTCACAGAAATGAGGAAAAACACCATGCAGGACAGGGAGAAGCCACTCGTATAACCGAGGTAACCTGAATTAAAGAAACATATTTACAATTATTCCTGACTGTTCTTTAATTATAAAACATGAAATGGATGGGCCTAATATGAGAATAAAACACAAATGAAGTGAAAAACGGTGACATAAATACAAGAGAAATGGGGAAATTAAAGGCAATACTAAAAAGGAGAATCTGTGACCACAGAATGGTAAAACATACCAAGTTGTTTCATGAGTGCTAGAGGTAGAATGATGGCAGCACTAACAATGATGATCAAGTAGTTTCCATTCAAAAACCACTCTCTATGGGACAGCCAGATGAAAAACCATTAAAATACCTATGTGTTACTCTATCTATATAACAGGAAGCTGTGATGACACTCACCCTGTGTTTTCGTATTTCATAAGGAAAGCTTGGATGACCAGCGGGAGCTCCGACTTCACAATGAAGAGATAGCTGGACATTGCTAAAATAAACATGCAGACACGTGTTACAGACACAATATAATGATGACAAATATCAAAGAATAAAGGATGATATTTTTTATCAGATAAAATCTTTTCCAACAATGTCAATAAGATGTTGTTTACAGTGGGGTTCAAAACAGATGTGCGGCAACTGCAACATTGTGCATCTTTGATTTATAGAGCCCGAAATGTAACAACGACCCGAAATGTAATAACTGGTTAATAACGTAACAAAAGTGCTGAGTGCGAAATGGCACCCAAAATGTTACAACTGGTCAATAATATAATAAGATGCTGAGCAAAAACGTAAAAACTTTTTGTATTTGTTATTATATTATGGTGCAGGCAAAACATTTTCCCCTGACGGTGTAATAATTTTATTACATCATAGAGTGAGTCAAAGATTTATGGATTAAAGGGCTTAGTGCTTCAATGTAGAGTGTAGTATCATACACAAATGCATGTGCGTAAATATGTGTATGTATATATATATATATATATATACGAGCCGTACACACTTCACACACACATATACACCCAAAATGTTTGTACATTTATTTTGCTACATTATTAATTATATTACATTTTGGGTTTTATTACATTTCTTTTTAATAACAATTTGGGTCTTGTTACATATTGAGCTCTAACAAGGCCTACACTATGTCTTTATCTGATTATAAAGAAAAAAGAAAATTGCAGTCTCTAACGGCTTTAAATAGATAATAACAACATGACATTACCTCCAATATTGTGTACTGTTATAATGCAGCCAGCCAGGAGTTTTCCTGGAGGTCCAAAAGCTCGGTTTCCAAGCTGCTCATATGCCCGAATCCCTAAGAGCACACAAAAATAACACGACACCTTAAGGTGACTCCTCTCATATTTATATATTCATGCCATTTATTCATAATTGTCTTAATGTAAAAGCAAAAGAGGGCGATTTGTCTGCTTTAACACTGCATTACTAACAATATTTTTATTTATTTATTTATTAATTTTTTTCTAACGAGTAAAAAGAGATGAAAATGCATAAACAAATGGTAAAAAAAAAAAACCTGAAGTCTAAAAATAAAAAAGCCATTTTCAATATAATACACATTTGACACTTTATTCACCATTAAATGCAAAAACAATACAAAAAAAATACTCCAATTGAGCTATTAAGAAAAATTGTGAAGAACAAAATGTAATAATCTATGAAATTAAAGCCTTCCCTGTCTAAAGTCACAGACTTTAACATTTGTACACTTTCAATTGTCCTGTCAAATAAATGTGAATGTGAATAGAAAACTATGTGACTCGATGTGTGAGCAATAAATAAAAAAATGCCATAGGCTCCACCTTACCAACAACTCCAGCACTTTTGAGCAGGAGATGGATTGAGTAGGCAGACAGACCGGCGATGATGACTAACAGGATTCTGAAAAAAGACAAGGCGACAAAACTCGATTTCATGGTTTAATGTCAGTTACAGAATAGAATTGGTATTGGTAATTTGCACAGATTGTTGATCGTAAATGTTTCGTTCTAATGCATGAGCGTGAAGCTAGATTTGTTTTAAAAATATCTACATTTGAAAAAAATTAAAATTAAAAATTTGACAATGGAGAACTCCTTTAAATCTAATCATTCATACATTATTGTGTATGTAATATTTTTGATGAAGTCCTGTCCGTATCAGACATTCACTTCCTGTCCCCTCCCCGCCACATAAAACAGGACTGATCCTGTGAGGTGTGTCTTGGATCTGATCACCAGGATCTATATTTATCCCCTTAAACCTGATTTACTCGAGCTGCGAGCTTTAATGTACATTCTGGCACTTCGCACTGAGGCAGCTGTGTGTAGGTGTCAGTCCTGTTCTGTACACACACAGAGTTACAATCATTGATTATTGCCATCTGAACACATTCTAACAGTCAAAATGGAAAATAGGAAGTATTTTCATGTAAGAAAAACACCCATGTTTACTGAAAATATTGAAAGTTTGGATGAAAAACAGCTTTTTGTTTTTCCATTATTTTATCTATAAACACTTTTTGGTGGCAGATTTCTCTTTGTGCAAATGCTAAATATAAACATAACACTAAAACTATGATGCATTCTTCTTTTTAAAGCCGAGAACACAATATTCAAGCTATTCACACACTAACAAAAGGTCCTATTTGGTCTTTGGCTTGTATACTCACATAAAAAGAATGATTCCCGTGTTGGACATTCCAAAGGCCAATCCCAGAATCCCACTGCCCATGATGGCATTACTCAGGTTAAAAACTGACATGCCAAAAGATGTTTTCCCTTCAAACTGCAAAAATAAGACTTTATTTCAATCACACACACAAAAAAAATCTTCCTTTTATTGCACTTTTATCTTTTATAGTGAGCATGCACTCACATCTGTGAAGTGGGTTTCCTTTTTAGCACCAGGTTTGTGAGGGAGAAACTCTTCATGTTCGGTCATGGCTTCGAGCCCGTCAA
This sequence comes from Gouania willdenowi, assembly GCF_900634775.1. Taxonomy (NCBI): domain Eukaryota; kingdom Metazoa; phylum Chordata; class Actinopteri; order Blenniiformes; family Gobiesocidae; genus Gouania; species Gouania willdenowi. The sequence goes on from NC_041050.1 coordinate 12,887,001, forward strand.
AGCTGCAAGAGAGAAAATTAAAATATGCATCGGTCAGAAAACAAAACATAACCAAGATTCGTTGGGTTTAACTTTTATCCTGATGCAGGCATCACTTACCCATCATCCCTGCTGTGTCCATTCATCTTCTGAAGCTCCATTTTGATTGGCAGATATTGATAGTTGTACGGATGGTTTTTAAATGTCAAACAGCTGAAATGGAAAAAAAGCTGGCCTTCAGTTCACAACATACCGCTACTTAATTCCTCTTTAATCAAAGCTATCATGATAACAGCTGGGAATGTCCAGCCCAAGACTTCAAGCATCCGTATGCCTTATGACGTAGTTTAGATAAGTTTGTTTGAGCAATGATGTCACAGTGATCATTTCAGGTGTTTGCTTTAAAGTGACTCATCACACTAAATGGCACTATCACCAGCCAGTTCACTCTAAATGTAAGCCAGACAAAAACTCTGATACGCTTCAAACAAATGTTTTCTCACTTTTATCTGGCAAAAATCATCATAACCCTTATTCAAACACATTACAAGTAAAATCTTTGGGTATTATTATTTGTCTTAGCTTCTTCTAAGTACTAAGGAACCATGTCATTTCTCACAGTCAGTATTACAATCAGTGTAGACAATGTATCACTACTCAGTAGGGATGAGACGATACTGAGTCCACAATACTATACTGTATGATGGACGATAAATGTGTGTTTTTTAGAGCATTTAACTTAGGGAAAAACTTGCCTAGGGACCTGACAGGACATGTCAACTTTACGCATATTTCAAAAATCTTTAAAATCATATTTTTTTTTACCAATCTTCAGCATGCATTCCATTAATGTAATAACATTACATGGCCAATTAAAGGCGAAAGCCCCGATTTAATCTTAATCTTTAATGTATTTTTTTAAATGTAATTGTTGGTGTAATGAAAATGTGTCTTTATGTACCTTTTTATGTTATGTTTCTGTATATTTTTAACTGTCTTTAATTTTTTCTGTTCTTATATGTACTAGAATCTTGATATATTTTTTTTTTATAGACCCAAGGAAGATTAGCAACCACCATGGTGGAAACTAATGGGGATCCAATGAGCAAATAAACAAAATAAATAAATAATAACGACACAATGCAATATTTTTGGAAAGGAAAAATGACAAAATTGTATTTGGAAAAATAACGCGGCCCATCACCACCACCACTTGTACTCTTTGACAATACATCTTGTGACATTTTAATATTGAAACCCTAATAATAAGAATAATATTTGCAAGGCTTTTGAGCAGAAGAAGAATAGTCTTAGTGGGCAAGAAAACTAACAAAATTACCAATGCAACAATAATCCTAGTTTGAAATAAAAAGATGTCACAGCAAGACTTTGTAACTTGTCACACAGACTAGTGTTTCACTTGGGATATAGAAATACACATCTTTAAAGTGAAATAAAAATGATAACGATTTTCAAGAAGTTCCACAATAAAAGTTTCCTCAATAAACATTTAATTAACCAGTATGGGTCAATTAATATTAAGATATAATTTTAAGAAGTTAAAGGAAAAAGGGGAAAAAGTTGAGTATCACATCACAAGGAAATCATCTCCTCTTTAAAAACTTTCAACAGTAATACGTTAGTGGGCAGGGTTGAACACATTAGTTGAAGGACAAACCAACCGGTCTCCCTTTGGTTTTATATAATCTAGATAATTGTGACAGTTAATCGAAAGGACAATTAACTAAAATCCTGGAAGATTCGTCATGTTTGGTGACGTCGTCCATGAAAACATCTTAGATAATTGATGTTGTCAGGGGATTTGTGTTGTGTTAAGCTGAGACTGTCTGGGATGGCTCAGGAGACCCTTCCCCTCGCACTCTGGTGCTACATCTGCCATTCCAAAGAAGTCTCACAGAGGAATGCCTTCACTTTCCAACACTTGGCCTTCCTATGGCCTGTTGGCCTACAATAATCCATACAGCATGGCTCTTGAATGTAGCACGCAGAGATAAACAAAGCGCTCCTGTGTATATGGTGCCATTTAGTCTAAATACTGAGCCGCCTTCTCATTGCATGCAGACCTATAATGAAGTTTGGTTAGAGAAACTTTCTCCAGCGTCATGTTTGATGACTTTCCCATGGCTCATTGCCAACACAAACAGCCAACAAAGCAAAGGATGAATGTTAGAAGTTGGAGAACATGAGGCTTTTTAGATCATCTTGACGAAGAGAATTATTTATTACACCCACTACTTAGTTGAGTGAAAACATTTGCATTCTGCTGCCTGTAGGTCTTTTAGACAGTCAGCCTAACTAGAATTGTGTCAGTTGGGCTAGAGCTGCTCCTACGTGGTGGGAAACGGCCATAAAAACAGGGGAAACAGGGAAAATTATGTACTTTCCATCCATCAGCTGCTGGGTAGCCTCAGGCTGATTTACAAAGATTTACAGAGTAAGCAGCACTGATTGTCTGATGCAAGAGTTTCACACTATTGACAATTAGCCGTTCACTCCTGTTCCCCAGCATTTTTAACAGGAACTCATCACACACACACACACACACACACACACACACACACACACACACACACACACACACACACACACACACACACACACACACACACACACACACAGACAGACAGACACACGGCAGCTTACCTTGATGGTTCTTGTCCTGTGTTTGTTCCAGAATAGACCTGATATATATGCCTGTTTAATTCAGTTTTTCAGACTCTAGTGTGTATATGTACAGCTAGTCTTGAGAGTCAAGCTTAAAGCCCCTTGTTAGTGAAGAGAAGAGAGTGAGAGAGGTTACAGGCTGGAAGGGATAGCAAATGGGAAATGGGAACTCCCTTAGCTGTTAACCCTTTCTTAAACCAGCCATATAGTATCAGTTTCAAACTCATCGACAGTGAACACCAGCATAGGCAAAGGCATCACTAAGGATTTCGAAAGCCAAGCTTAATTTGTGAGCCTGTTAAAAAGAAGAAAATAATTGCGGCGATATATCGCAATTGTCATAATCCAAAAAACGTCCAAATTGAATTGAATCATGTTTTTTTTTTTTTTTTTTTACAATAAAACCATTTAATTGCGCAAAGATATGCATAGCACGTAAATGCCTGGTCACTAGGAGTCGGTGAACTACATCAGATCTTGTTAAACAACCTCACTCCTCAATGCCTTTTAGCTTGGAAGTAGATTTGGATACTGCAGGCAGACCTGCTAATAATGTATCATGTTTTTCTGCAGTCTGTGCCTTCTCCTCACTCTTCTCTCTTTTTCTGTTTCAGGTGTCTTCAAGCTGGAGTTGACAGTTCCTGATCTGTGGTTCACAGCTCAACTAGTCTGAGACACTCTGATGTTCTATTTCTCTATTCTGTTCTGTTCTCGTCCTTCTGTCCACTAACCCCAACCAGTCAAACCAGATGGCTGACACCTCTGAACCTGGTTCTGCTGGAGATTTCTTCCTCTTTTTTCTTCCCACTGTCGCTAATGTTAGATCCTTTCAACTCATGCGCGTAGACTATGTCACGTCATTCACTAGTAATCTTTACGACAGAGCTCCTGGGACGTGATATTTGAATGTAAACCTACCATACAACGTTTGTTAAATATTTTAGGCAGTGGCTATCCGTACGGTAGCCGTATCAATATACTGACATGCTATCTGTACGCAGCGCCCCTCATTGGCCAGTTTAGGTCACGTGATAGGTCAGTCATTGGCCAGTTTAGGTCACGTGACTAAAACTAAACCTATCCCTAACCCTAAAAATTGTTGCGATATAGGGTTATAACCTAAACCTAAACCTAACCCTAAGACGCTACGTACGTGTACTTCGGTAAACGTACCAATAGCATCGGGGGTTGTCTGTACGAATAGAGACTTTCAATATTTTAATAGTGTACATGTAAATATGTGACTGTTTCTGTGGTGTTTTTAATTGTTCATTTAAAAAAAAAAATGGACAAAAAGGAAAAACCACCGCAAGACGATATATACAAAAAATGATCAAAACAAAACACACAACATTGAGAATCAAAAACCAAATAGAAAATAAAATAAAAATAAAACGCAATTCACTAAGGGCTCGATTCTCCCATGTGCGTAAGTCCAAAAAGCCACACAGCTGCACTGTTTCTGGCTGTGTGCTATTCTCCCCCTGTACTTAAGTCTGTCGCTGCACGCCTTCATTCCAGTTATGCACTGTGGGTGGAGCAGCCCTGAAATGTGGGTGTTCCCATTCAAATCTGGCTTTATGCGCATTCTCCGGTGTGAGTAAGTCCTTTTCCTCTTACGCGCTTCTAACCCTGGAATAAGTGCAGCGCCCCGATAAGGTGAAACATTATATTGCACTAGAAATATGGACTTAGTTACATTTGAAGCCAAACGGACTCTTAATTAAGACTCTGACAGACGCAGACTTCTGTCCACGTTGGTCACAGTGACTCAACTATTTTTATACTATGTCCAACATAAAGTCACAGTTTAATCCACTACAGAGTGAAACAAGCTGTCACAGGCAGATGAGGATGGACCACAAACTGTTCCCACATATATTTTAATGAGGCTCAGCTCGGGTCGCTTTAAACAATTGATATTTAAAACTGCGTATTATGGAAGCCAATAGTTCTGTTTCACTGCAAACATCCCTCTGTATTAAAGCAGGATGCTATGCGGCCGGGTTATTTCCTCATATCTCCAGCGCATCTAACTCGGTCAAGCTTTACAGTGATGATGATGAAGGAAATGATGGTCAAAGAAAAGAGATTTTAACTGTGACTGTCACACTGCAATAATCTGATCAATGATCTGATCAAATCAACCTGTTACATTGTTTATCAATGAAGGCGTTTCAAATTAAAAGTGAACTTTATCATTTTCGCGGATTTCAATGACATTTACATTTACAAACTCCATGTTCCATGAATGCTAGACAGCCCAAAAAATGACATCCCCGCCTCCTTTCCTTCAGCCCGCCTTCATTCACACATACGCGCTTTTGGTCTACCTTACACGCGGTGGGCGTGTCAGCAGCCTGGACCGGAAAATACGCATAGGAGAGAAACGCGTAACTGCAGGCGTGCAAAAACGCGCTTAAGTCCAGACGGGTGAATAGACCCTTAGCAACATACATTTCCAATAATTTGGGAAATGTTGGCAGCTGGTTTGGAATGCACAATAATCATTTTTAAATAGCAGGTTTTCAACCTTAAAAATAGTACACGAACTGCCGTAAAATAGGCCCCCCTGAATGTAAACGCGTTTCGCGCATGTGTTGAAAGGATCTGAAAGGATCGGGTACTGACACACTATATTTTCATAAAACATACTGGGCACTTTTATAGAAACATGTGGTTTCTTTTTAAGAATTTAAGAACTTAACACATTCCGAATCTGTTGTAGAAGCAGAAAAACGTTTTTGAAAAATGTAATTTGACACTTTGATAACCATACCACTTGCTTTTGATATTTTGTACAGTTAGTTACCATTTACGTGTTCTCACAAGTTAAAACAATATTATAAAATGTATTTCATACCATTTTGAACTTGATATTGTGAATGATATATCGCAATGTATATTGTATTTAGTATCGTGACATGCAAATCGTGAATCATATCATATCACCAGATTCATGGCAATGCACAGCACTAGAGGCTACAGTTTTTACCCGGCAGTGATCAGGGCTTTGGAAGACACTAACGTTGTAGTCCTTACAGGCTTTAGAGGCAGGAAGGAGGGGGAGAATGCAGGTTCTCCCTCTGAGGTAAGGCTTTTGTTAGAGCTCATGGGCTCACTGACTCACTAACAGTTTCCCTCCTGCAGGAACTAGTAGTGATGCTAATAAGCTTAGGAGATAAGAGCTTTTTTTAAGATTGCTCACATGTGATTGTGCTTAAGAGTGGAAACATTGTGAGGGCTGGCTATATAACACCCAGGAGGACCTGGACACACACGAAACATGAGACACGCAACAAGGTTTCACCAACAAGGACATCTCCACTATTATTAACACTTGTAGGTATTGTATTTATATCTTAAAAGCGTGAACATAAATGTTCATTTCAGGAAAAACAATGATAAACTGTTGGTGGTTCATCAGAAGTGAAATGTCATGCATTTCTCAGAAACAGCAGTTCAGATTAGTGAGTAAGTTTCAGTTAACTGAGATACAAGCTGCACACCCAAGAAACACCCATATCCTCTCTATCTCTAGTGAAGTGTGTAATTACACACACACACAGACACACACACACACACCTTCCTATATGACCTGAGGTGACATCTGTGACTTTGTAGGGGATTTAAGTGGATGAACTCCAGCTAAGTAACATGTGACATGCCTCACTTGCGTGAAATGTAGTTCAGTGAGAACAATCCTTAAAAACATGACATAAAAACTTGGTATTTTCACGGTCACATAAGCATTTCCAACCAACGTCTCCAGCTCTGTGCTATGAGTAATAATAGCTGATAACAAATAAAGACGTGTATATATATATACATATATATATATATATATATATATATATATATATATATATATATATATATATATATATATATACGAGGGACGCGCTATGAATGAAACTGTTGTTTCATCGGTCGATATATATATATATATATATATATCGATATATATATATATATATCGACCGATATATATATATCGACCGAAAACAACAGTTTCATTCATAGCGCGTCCCTCGTGCGCACGTCCATGAATGAAACGCGGCAGTTGTGGAGCGTCACATCCGTGCGCGCCCCCTCAGGTTTCAACTCACCTCTTAAGAACCTGGATCGGTACCTTGTCTTCGGTGTAACACCAAGTCAGGATGTAGGAAAACAATCCAGATGGCTGTTTTGGGTCGGAGCTGGGCTGCTCTAGGGGTCAGGCAGACATGAGCGGCAGAAGAAAGAGAGAAAAGAGAAGGAGGGAGGAGAGGAGGGAGGGAGGGCTGAGTGCGCGCGTAAAGGAGATTTGCAACCCGAGACACTGCCTGTATCAAACCCACATGTAGTTTTCCTCACTCCAGCTCTTATTTATTAGTCCTGAGAATATGTTCGTTGCAATTACACAGTTTTCCTTTTTGTGCCGGTTTAGGATTTGCGCTGTAATGGTGTCAGTGAAATTTAGCAATGAATGAGTTACTATTAGAGGTCAAGCGCTGCTTTTGTTTATGAGTGCTGCCTGTAAACAGACATTTATGCGCATAAGGTAATAGTAAATACGTTATTAACTTATGTTATGCGAATATTTATGCGCATAAATTAGTAATATCATAGGTCAAACTACAACATTGTCAAAAATCATTTCAGTTTTGGCAAAATAACACGTGACCTATTCATTATAAGGCAAATTAATAATTTTAAATTTTTTTTAATATTTTCTACTTTTTTCTCTTAAATAAAAATAAAGTGCTAATTGTTTCAATATGTTACTTGTTTTAAAATTTTATTGTGCAATGAGTCAAATATATATAGTATATTTTCGGGACTCTTGAAATGTCTACAATAGTGGTTCTCAAACTTTTTTTGCCTCAAGTACCCCCTTTCTCTTAATTTTAAATGCAAGTACCTTATGTCCGACTACTACATTTTGCTCAGAATTCTGTGTAGAAACAACAATAGAGCACAATTATGGAATGAATGAGAGATAACACACATTTTAAAGAATTTCATTTTGCAAATGAGAGGAATGAAACAGTATTTAGTGCCTCTTGAATAGATTTTTTTTTTAGTTTTTATCATTTACGGTCATCTTCCTCCTGATGTTGTAGCAAGAGACTGACCCTTGTAAATTCAGTTCATGTTCTAATGGAGATCATTTTTTGTGTATTTTGTTTGTTCTTTTTATTATTCAGTATTTTTTCCTCTTATTTTGTGTGTTGTTGGTAATTCAATTATTCTCTCAGTATGTGTTTTTAGTGTCATTTTGTATGTTATGTTTGTGTATTTTGTAGTGATCTTGTGTGTTTTTCTCTCATTTAGTGTATCGCTGGTAATGGTATTTTCGCTCAGTGTGAGTGTTTTTGGTGTCATTTTGTGTATTCTGTTGTTGTTTGTCTGTTCTTTTTATTATTCAGTATATTTCTCTCTCTCAAAGAGAAACCCCTCCCTACGTGTACCCCCATTTGAGAAACACTGGTCCACAATCTTGTCAAAAGTCATTTCAGGAGTTTTGGCAAAATCTCACGTGACCCGTTCATTATAAGTCATATTAATATTTGACAGATTTTTGGTTTTCAAATTTAAATGTGCAATGAAAATGGATCAAAAAAATTATTTTTTAGGGCCTTTTGATATATAATTATAAATACTTCATATGGGCACTGCACTAATACTAATAAAATAATATGTAACGTGACACACTAGAGTAAAGCATTTTTACTGTAATGATTAAAGTAATGCATTTAAGCTATTTATTGCTTTACCTTAGCGTTTTTCAACCTTTTTGAGCCAAGGTACATTTTTTCATTGGAAGAAATCCCAAGGCACACCACCAAACCAAAAAAAAAAAAAAAAAAATTAAAACGTCTTAAATATGAATAAAATAACCACAAAGGAAAATGCTTTTATGTTTCATATTTCTACTTATTTATTCAGTTCAAGCATTATGCTTATCCAGATCCGTCCCGATTTGAACACAGGTAATTTTACATCAAACCTCGCTTCTAATAAAATAGTGCATTTAACAATCTGCATAAGTGTTTTTAATAGGAATAAAATGAACAGCAAAAAAAATCCATTATGATTTTTTTATATATTTTTTGCCGGCAGAAGATATATATACGTATGTATATATATATATATACATTTTTTTTTTTCCCAAATAAAAAGTGTTTTTAATATGCAGTGATTCTAATCAAAGTGTCTTGAATAAACTTAAAGTACAATTGAACTTTATTCTATTAAATTTTTTTTACTATTATATCATTTTTTATATAAAAATATTAATAAATAGATGTATAATACATTTTTGTAATTCAATTTTGTTCTGTGTGCCAAAAACCCTGCTTTACATGACCCCTTCATTCACACAACTACCAGTAGAATTATTTGAAAAAAGTGGACTTTTATTTTTTGTTCGTTACAGAAAAAACAAATAAAATTGTATAAAATCTATTACTATAATTATAGTTATCAGTGTAATACTTGACTTATCTAAACATTTTTTTACACTGTACAGAAAGACACTATTTGCTCTTTTCAACCCAGGCAAAGTAATTACATCGCGCCTCAGGGTTGGACGAGTGTCCCTGAGGACGAGCGCAGACAAAAAACTGTTTGCCCATGTTGGGCCCATCTTTTTTCACGGTGCGAAGCACACAGGGTTCTCCATGGACCTTACAGGGAGGAGGGGGAGGAGGTCCACGAAGCACCGACTTCCAGAACCCAGATGACCCACCATTCTTGGTGTTTGACTGTCCCTCAGATGGCTGGGGGGGTAAAGGTTTGGTCTCTATGTCTTTGAGACTTTCCACAGTAGCTCCACTACTAGGTTCAGCCTCTTTATGAATGATGTCTTTATCTGAGCACGTGTTGGTAGTTGTTAAGGGATTCTGATCATTGAGTAATGATGAAGTCACTTTATTAAGACAATGATCCTGTTCAGGCTGTTTGTTTTTTGTGTGTTTGGGTTTAAAAAAGGAAAGCAGGCTGCCCTGAGGCTTCAAAGGAGGGTTTACCGTCTTGATCTTTTTACTCTTTGACACAACTGAATTTGAAACCAATAAACGCTTTTTCCCAGAGATACTTTCCGCCGCCAATGGGATTAAATTCTCCCTTTTCTCTCCCTCTTCTTGTGATCCAGGTAAAGAGTTGATTTGCTCGACAAGAACAGATTTTTGATCTACTTTAACAAGAAACCGTGACAGTTTCTGTTGTTTTCCAGCGAACTCTGGCAGATATCGTGTACAGAGCGGAGGGGGTTTGGAGCTGGGGAGGAGCGAGCAGCTCAGCTTCCCCCACACAGGACAGTGGTCGGATCCCTCCATCTCCGGCATGATGTCTGCTCCGGCAAACTGCTGCACCAGCCGGCAGTCAGCAAAGATGTAGTCAATGCGTGTGCCGTAGTTGGTTTGTCTAGCTCCGGTGAGGGTGGACCAGCACGTGAAGGCGTTGGCGCGAGTCGGATGGAAATAGCGGAAAGTATCCACAAACTTTCCGTCGTTAACACAATCTGGTTCCTCTGCATTTTGATCATCCGTTTGCCTGGTTTGGTGCAAAAACTCATTGAGCCATTTTCTCCCTGGGTTTTCACCAAAATCATCCTATGGGCAGAGAAAAGACACGTTAAGATCACATGCAACTTTACACTGAGAACTGCTTTCTTTCCACTTTGTTTTCCAATTAAAAAGAAAGCTACAGCCTGAAACATATGAGGTATAGTTATAGCAGGAGTCAAACACACGATATTGTGTTTCCTATTGTGTTGTACAGATACATGAAAACAGTGATTCTCAACAAGTGGGTCGCGGGACTTTGACTGGAGAATAATAGAGTAAAAAATTACTGTCTTTTAATCTGAAAGGGCTCGGAATGCTGTCTGTTCACACTCCTAACCAGTAGGCCGCGACGATGCCTTGTCATGCAAATAGCCACCCACCTTTCACATACAGAACAAATCCTGGGATTTGCTCTCATATTTTAATGACAATAGCCCAGTTCTCCCATTAATTCATCCAAACTCAAGTCGGTGTTCAAATGGTTTTCTGTATTTACCTACTAATAATAAGGCAGTTAGCAGTTAAAATGAACAAAGTTTATTCTGTAAACATAGATTACACCTTGATTTATATTTTTTTAGTTTGTGGATGAAAATGGCTCCAGCTGAAGCATTGAGTTATAAAAATGTTACTGAAGTTACATTAGGTTAAGATTCAGTGTTGTGTGTACAATATTGTGTCCATAAGATGCACTTTTTGTTTTTTCAATTAAAAATAGTTGAGTGATAAAAGGAACATTTTCCTCACTAGCATGATAACCTTTTGTTCATCATTTCAATTATGTAAAACACTTTAAATTATACTGTTAATATGAAAAGCGCTCTATAAATAAAGTCTGTCTGATGATCAACTTGACTTTTGTATATTCGTGATATCTTGCACTATATGTAAGATTCAAACTGCAACATGTTGAACATTTTTGCTTGATTTTGGTCATGACTTCCCTGTATGTATTGAATGTGGGTCCTAAAGCCAGACCAGTTGAGAACCACTGCATTAAAAATATTTCAGTCAAATATTTTTAGACACCGCAAAGTCGTAATTTTTTTTTCTCTTTTCAAGGTTTGAAGCCAAATTGAGATATTAGGATTTTTTTCTTTGGTTTCAAATCTTTAAATTTAATCCAAATCTCTATTTGATACTAAATATCTACGGTTTCTTTAAGGACAGAGAAAAATGACACCACACAGAATGACTTGCTTTTCTTACAGTATCAGTGGGGTCACAGTGGTCTATCTGCAGGTGGGATGTGTTAACGTCTCCTAAAACAATCACAGGGCTACAAAAAAGAAAAAGAAGAAAGAAAGAAAGCAATGTATTTAAAAACAAAAAGGATCTCAGCATTTTCTATTATCTTTCACACAGAATATGAGCACATTTGCCCCACAAACAACTGATATATAACTCTCACCCCCCATCTTTAAGAATGGCTTCTGCACGACACTGAAGCAACCTATAGAACTGCAGTTTGAACTGTTTTCTTTCAGGCTTCTCAGGGTCCGCCCGTGGACAGTAGACGTTAATCACAGTCACGGTTTGTTCTTTTTCCTCACACCTGTAAGAAAAAAATGTGACAAAAAGATTCACATACTGTAATATAAAAAAAAAATCCCACTGACATCTAATCATTCAGTATATGTTATCTTACATGATTTTGTGTTGAGTGATAATAGCTCGTCCTTCATTGTCCAACATCTGTAGCTCCTCACTTGAAAAGTCACATTGGTCACCGTAGCAACCAACAGCACCCTCATGGTTGGTCAACAGACCTGTGAGACCCTCCTCAGCAGCAAACGGAGTAGCAGAGTCCTTACAGTATGTGGCAACCCCTGCACATGTCACACATGAGGAAGATTTTCAGATCCTTAATAAAGAAACTGTTAATAGGGGAAAATAAATAAATTGTTTTTTGGCAGTCAAGAAAGAAAAGAGGCATCAGCACAAACGCTGGTCACTTTTATTGGGTCTCTGCAGCCATATGGCCCTTGATGGGTCCATTCTCATTCAGAAAAACATCAGATATGCTGGTGAAATTCTGCTTCACCATGTCTACTGATTACTTTATGAACACCACATGTTGGCTGTATTAGTAGCTTCTGCCTTTATAGTCATTGAAGACTACAGATGAAAATTAGCAGAAGTGTATATTTACATACTTGTATGTCCAATAAGATGCATCGTCTCTTCAAAATAAATTAATAAAGAAAAAAAATATGAACAGTACAGTCGAATCTTATTGCTTGTAGAATAGGAGCAAATTACTGTAGTCTGCAATTAGGGCTAAAATAAAAGGGTTAGCGAGGTAGCTAAAAATAAATATGAGCTAAAATAAAACTGACGGAACTTTAGGTCACGTGGTGCACCTAAACTGGTCAATGAGGGGCGCTGCGTATGAATAGACTGGAAGTCTACGGTCAATATATAAATGTAAGGCTCATATTTTAGCTCATTTATTTTTAGCAACCCCTCTAACCCTTTTATTTTAGTCCTAATACTAACCCAGAAAATACCCTAAAATGATTGTTTTCTTCGTATATGTGTTTTTAAAGGTGGAATTTGCCGTGTTAAATATGTTAAAATGAAGAAATATGTTTGTCAAAAGTGGGATTCGAACCCACGGATCCTTGAGTCAGGCGCCTTAGACCACTCGGCCATCCAGACACGGTCAAAACACTGGCACATTATGCTTATGTGGAAAAGGTCCGGAAAACATACCCATAGTCCACTGGGCTATTGATACGTTCCATAGGCACTTCCTAAATAAAATACAAAAAAACTGTCTGGAGGTACGTTTGCGGAGCTTCTCTACATAAGCGCAATTTGCCTGTGTCAGCACTGTGCCATGATAGTCTAGTGGTCTAAGGCACCGCACTCACTGCAATCGTGGCTTTCGCTAACATGGGTTTGAACGCCCTTGTTTGACAATTTTTGTTTCTTCATTTTAACATATTTAACACATCAAATTGCACCTTTAAAAATACATATCTCACAAACAAACAAAAAAACATTTTAGGGTTAGGGATAGTTACAGTTATGGTTAGGGCAAAAATAAAAGGGTTAGCGGGGTAGCTAAAAATAAATATGAGCGACACGGAATAGGTCACGTGATAGGTGCACCTATCACGTGACCTAAACTGGCCAATGGCGGCGCTGCGTATCCATAGAGTGGCAGTCTACGTTTAACGTACCCGTAGACACGGCCAATAGAAAAACACACCTGAGTATCCGCTGCGGCCTCTGCTGTAGCTGAAGTAGGAATTGTATCCGTCAACGATGGCAGTTCTTTCATCAAGCAGGTCTCCTTTTAATTAAAGACAGACTGTTAGTTAGTGGACCTCAGTGAATGTAACACAGTGCACATGTTTCATATTTCACTGTCACTGCGTTTAAAGTTCCTCACTCACTCGTCACTTTGGTTTCCTGCACACACACAACATCTGCATCCAGAGCACGCAGAGCTTTCTGAATGCCTCCTCTCAACGTCCTGATGCCATTAATGTTCCAGGTGACGATCTTCATAGTTAGCAGGTGACGCTAATAAGCTCGTCGCTATCTATTGCTAACATGCACACACCCGGAAATACACAGGAAGTCGCCGTAGAAACGGAAGTCAACGGACACTCTGTCGTCATTTTGTTTCTCCCAGAGATTTATTGATATTTTACCTTTTTTTCCGAAGTGTCAGTGTTGTGTTAAGACTGTGCGATATTTTTGTATATATGTATGTAATCATCCTATCTGTGGGGAAAAAACTCGTTTTCAGGCAGTGCAATGCAGTAATACCGCTTTACTGCGCGAGGTGGTGCAAATGGGACTTCTCAAAACCTTTTATATTCAGGGCCTCCAGGGGAGATTAATAACTTTTCATAATCCTCACATCAATCAAATACTATTTACTGCAATTTTCTGACACCCCTTAATGCCACAGGAATAATCTAATCTTTGAACGTTTCAATTTAAATGTTTAAGATCTTTATAGTAGAATTAAACTTAAAGAGTGCTGGCACTAGTCTTGCTTATAACATAAAATGTGTCTAATGTTTAGCAATAAACAAAATATGGGCACATTTATTTGAAAATAAAAAAATTGAAGTACGTTTTGTAGTATTTTAGAGCTATTGAAACAGGTATCACACTTCATAGTGCGTCATGTCCAGTGTCCGTATACTGTACATATAAAGTATGTTTTGTTTTATTGGTGCATTGGTCTCTATATGTAGTGAGAATAAATGTAATAAGGAACCAACTGTAATGAGCTTCAAACATACAATGTAATATTGAAGTAACTCATTAGATACAACTACAAACACTAGCAAATAGTTATGTCTACTATTATTGTCAGTTTGAGAAGCACACACCCATACACCACCATTTATGTTCCACCCCCATGCTTTGTGCTGTGACATAGATGGTCAGATTAATTTTCCATTGCTTGGATGGGGAAAGCATGACATCATTCTCTGGCCATTCACAATCTACCAAAGCATTCTTGCAACAGGTTTATAGTATTAGTTACACCTCTTTATGGAAGCCGCATCTCCCAGATGGCAGTAGTCAAATAGATCATATACAAATAAAGCAAAGGTCCTTCGAGAATGGTTTCAGGACCATAACATTAGGTTTGTTGTGAGCTTGAGATAATAATCTCTATGTCCATATTTGCTGGTTTTCTGGGCTGCCATGGCCTAAATTATTATTTATTTCTTCTTCTTCTTCTTCTTCTTCTTCTTCTTCTTCTTCTTCTTCTTCTTCTTCTTCTTCTTCATAATCAGTTATATATCAAGGTTTTAGCACAAGGAATTTGACTTGGTAGTTGGTGTAAAGAACAACAAAAAAAAAAAAATTCTATATATGTAACCTTATAATGCTGTTAGCTAAATGGCATGTTGATTGTACACACTGTCGATACACAAAGCAAGAACCACTGCTTTCCATTCATAAAAACCATTATAAGACTTTTGATTTGTGTTATGTTCAATAATTTTGTACAATGTGTTTCTATGAAGTTTTGCCTCGACAAGCCTCCCCTCCCCCACCCCTCCGATTGTTATTGCTTTTGTTTTACATTTTTGAATAAAGTTTGAAAAATCAATTTTAAAAAAAAATAATCGATAACCACTTGTTTAAATTTTTGCTTGAATAAATCAAAAACATATCCAAAAAATGCACTTTGCATTAAATTAGAATGTATTTTGAAGAAATATTAGTAAATGGACAATTGTCATTGTTTTTAGTTAAAATCTAAAAATTCTCAAATTAGTTTAATACAATTTTAACAAGTGGGAATCAAATATTTAAGACATTTTGCAAGAAAATGGGATACAACTACATTTTTTGAACTTGTAGCTAGAATACATTTAAACTGTCAACAGGAGGAAATAATAAATATTGTGTTTCTATTCATTGAAAAAAAAAAAAAAGGTTTTAAAAATAAAATACTGGAGGCTCTGTTGTGTGGGCACTAGGGGGCGCAGTGGTGCTGCGATGAATTCGCGCGGTTGACACTCGACCTCATGAAACAGGAGAGACAGGCAGAGGAGGGAGGGGAAGAGGACCCTGTTTAACCTGCTCCGGCATCCCCGGCTACAGTCGTGGTTAGCAACTATCTCTCCGAGGGCCTCGCAGAAGATGCTGTGCTGACGTTTACACAGAATCGACGGGTGAGTACATTGCTCAGTTCACGGCGTGGTTCATGATTTAGCTATCCGGCTAATAAGCGTGACAAGATCCGGTGTACGGGATCGACTGGTTTCGGGTGTAACTGGTGACACATTGACGCGTGTTCAAGACAAAAATAGCCACGTCGTGAGTATATTACTGTGCTTAAGTATACATATAACTGTGTTTTGGTTATCATTTAAGTTGGTAAATAATCTAATTTAAAAGGTCTTGACTCTCGAGAAAGCATCCACCTTTTTTGTGTAGAGTAATCATGAATTAACAGTCCCTGTGTAATTATTGACTGTTAGCTTAACAAATGGTATAGAGAATTCAAATATTTAGCTCGCAAACTTGATATTTAGCCTAAAAATTGTAGTATTAGTCTCAGTTTTCAACTGCAGGCGCGCATTACTCGGTAGCAGGCAACCAGCTAACATGGAAACCATTCACTTTGTTACATCTGCTGACGTTATGAACTGCTAATGTCCGTTAATTGACAAAAGCTAAACAAACAAGTCCCTTTTAAAGCTTGTTGAACAAACACATTTACACAGTGTTTGTGTAAGTTAACATGTGGTTTTTTTTTACTGTCTACATCCCGGCTAGGCTAAAGCTAGGGAGGCTAGCCTTATTCAAAAGTCGTGTTTCTTCTCCTCTGTTGTGGTTTTTTTTAGTTACGTTTTCAATATTCATATCTTTTAGACAACACGCATTGTCAGCAACCAAGCCTCTATGAATTTAACTAATAAAGATGCGAATGCTGTTTCAATAGACAGGGATGCGCAGATGTTCACGTGATGATAAACGCACACCACCATCATGCATTAGTCACCTTGTGGTTCAATCTTCGGACACTGAAGGGGAGATGCAGGGAAATGATGGGATCTGCCCCACCCTGCCACTGATCGTTCGTGGTGGTAGAAGTTGGTCAATGCATGCATGTATGCAGAGAGTTGGAATATAAAGTGTTGATGCACACACTAATCTTTTATTTATGTCTGTCAAATAAATAAGTGAAGAAGGGTGGACGGGAGGATGGTAACCAAGCCAAACGAGATGATTTATAAGATGATGGAAGGATATCTAATGGTCTATTGTTTGGAGACATAAGCTGTGCTAATAGACCTTTTTTTTTTTTTTTTTTTTTTTTTACAATAATCAGAAATACGCAAACGCAGTTAGGGGTGTACCGATCCGATATTGATTTTGGGCTGATATCAGCCAGAAAATGAATATTGGATTTTATCGGACTGCTTCTAAAATATATATTACATTTATTCAATTGTAGAATACTTTAAATATTATGTTGAAGGTTAAAATGTATGTAACCAATTGGTTAATAATAAATGGGTCAGTTTTTGTCATACTTACTGTTGCTGACTATTGTTCTCTGTTTGAGTAACATCACTTGATCAAGCCTCTTCTAACATTCCACACTACAAAATATGTAATAAAAGTATGTATGATTCGTGCTGATATCGGCCGATACTTAAGGCTGCAATATCAATATCGTATCAGAATTGAAAAAGTTGTATCGGGACATCCCTAATGGCAGTGTATGTGGACTTCCGATAAAATGTCAACACAGCAGAAAGCCGGGTAATTAAAAATGGATCAGAGAGTCTGCGCAAATTCCCTCACGGATTTGCCAATCCTACGTAATGATTCAGCCAAACAACTCTACCAGTCTTCATTGGAGTCACAGGAATCTGCGACAACGTTCAGGAACACAGGTAATTATCAATGATGCTTTATTTCTTAACAATCACCGTGTTAGTGATAGCCTTTGCTAAGCTACTTAGCTTCGACTACGCTTGCAGATAAAGGCAATAAGTTGATTTTGATATGTTTTATCATTATAGATTCTCTTAAGGATGACTCTGTGCACTTCCATGATCGCGATGCTGCTGGGATTCAATTCAACCAGAATATCAGCACAAGTGTCATTCTATCCATCTATATTTGGACTGGGAACCTATTGTGTGTGTGTGACTAAAGGGATACTGTTTTATTTAAATAAGCATATGTTTGTGTGTCCTCTTCATCATGCTGTTTAACTTATGTTAGTGCTGTTATTAATGATCAACAACACATGACACCTTATTGACCCACATTTGTTTTATACCCACGGCTGCTGTTTGATTTGTTTCAATAAATTGTTTGATTTGAGGAAATCTCAATTGCATTCTTATATCTAAATGTCTTACTCCTTAGTTGAGTATTGCATTAACTTAACATTCCCATAAATACATAAAAATGAAAAATATAAACCTAATAGTATGTACTGCAATAGGGCAGGTTATGTTTCTATGTTGGGGCAAAAAAAAATAACACATGCTGATGATTGAAACTCAGAATGTGTGGATGTAAAGAGAAATGTAATTATCTGAATAAAATAAATGTTTGTGCTTACAAGTAAGCATTAAACAATTAACAAAGTCCTTGTAGAATACAGAATAAATAACTATTTACACAAAGCAAAACTAGATTTTCAAACCAACTCATTTTATTTAAAAAAGCATTTTTCTATTGTAAATGGCCAAAGCCTGCCTCTATCTGCTCCAGAATCAACACCAGTCCAACCAGTGCTGTTGAGTTCATCATGAGCTGAAGGTTTTGGACCATGGACGTGGTCCTGCTGGTCCTGGTCCATGATCCGTGTCCCTGACTGCTCCATGGAAGAGCATCTGCCTTAACATCTTCCTCCTTTATTTCCTGCATGGAAGATTTAAAATTATATTAGTTGTTAATAGTTTTATTTATTCATAAACAAATATAAATTCAACCAAATGGTGTATCTTGATGTTTCAGGATGGACCAACAGATAACATTGTCCATGTTAATGTTTGCATAGAATGAATGAATCTTACTGGATTTGTTCTGAGATGAAGACGAACTGCTCTACAGATGAAACATTGGCTCCAAATCCACGTCAACAACTCTGAAATGACCAAGAAATGTTACCATTACTTCATTATTAATATTACATGGCCATTGTTTAAAAATAAGGGAAGTTCTGAATACAGGTCAGTTAAATATTACTGCTGCTGCTTTCAGGATTGTTATTGTTTCCTAGCTAACCAGCGGATAACTGGCTAACCTGCACCATGTTTGATGTAACATTCATAATATTGATGAGGGAATATTGTAGCAAGCATAGCATAGTAGACTAACAGAGTGAACTAAAACTACAGGACGAGCTCCTCCGTGGCTGATGTTCGGTCCGTGGGACTCCATCCACCTCCCCTGAATCTCCCCTTTTAATTGTAAAAGCTGGTCCTTCATCCCACCGAATAGCCTGAACCCATTTTCGTCTAGCTTCACCGTTAACAGTGAAGGAGTGGAACAATAGATGAGGCAGCTTTTGGGCATTACAAGAGCAGCCTGGTACTTTACTGTTGTTTACCCGTTGCCCTGATCGCAACAGGAAGTAGGGGTCCGCAATGATTGCATATTTTCGGTACAAAATACCAAAGTTGTGAAAAAGGTCTATAGTAATTAGGGATGTCCCGATACAACTGTTTCACTTTCGATATGATACCGATATTGCAGCCTTGTGTATCGGCCGATGCTGATATTGATCTGATACGATATCAACACGAATCATACATACTTTTATTACGTATTTTGTTGTGTGGAATGTTAGAAAAAGGTTTGATCAAGTGATGTTAATCAAAAAGAGAACAATAGTCATCAACAATAGGTATGAGAAAAACTGATCCATTTATTATTAACCAATTGGTTACATAAAATTTAACATTCAACATAAGATCTGCAGTATTCTACAGTTGAATAAAATAAATACAAAATAATTTATGAGACCAGCGCCAACGTTAAGGTGCATTACCACCACCTACTTTGTTGGATTGTGACCCACAGTCACCTATGGATAGAAGTGCTGGAGTGGAAAATTTTATCGGAGATTAGGAAGGAAAAACACTACTATAATTGATAATGCTGTTTGACTTTAAAGCCACGGATAAAAAAAAAAAGAAAAGGCAAACTTGTGCAAACAGTATTTCTGGAATACACTGTGGAAAATAAAATAAAATAGTTCATCAAATTGCAACAGGATAAATAAAAAAAGGCTAAATGTAAATGTAAACAATGATTTAGTGCACTTCTCCCAGTGCTGTGTTTTTCTAATAATTACTGCTGATTCAGAAGTGGCAGCTTTTAATGCAGAAATCTCAACACAAATTGGCAGCATTTCCACACAGCAAAAAGATTAATACATCAGATAGATATTATGTAGTTTATTTGGTGTTAGCTGAAATCTGCCCCATTAATCAGTCAGGCTCCAATCTCTGGGAGATATTTCACATTAAAGACCACTTGGAAATATTGTATATTTTTCTCCTAACTAACTGCGTACACTGGACAAACGACACCCTTTATTGTAATCATGCACATTATTCTTTGCTTGTTGGTTTTTTAGTGTCATCCTCGTCAAATTTTTATCTTCCCACTTTTGTGATTCATGTATCCTACATTCTGTTATTCCGAGTTGAGTGGCACATGTTTAAGCTTGTTGTTTTTTTTTTATTTTATTTATTTATTTTTTTACAAAAAGTGATAGTAACCATTATTACAATAAATTTGGTTTTAGCAAACTGCTGCTGTGAGTGTGCTTTTGAGCTGAAGTACCTTTCCCTCCTACCAAATCCAAAACCTAATCTTGCATTTTCCCTAATTAGTGTTCAGTAGGATTGAGCCAGTTTTCTAAGTACTTTATGTAACCATTCTTTTTGTTTTCTGTCTCTTAGTTTAGGATAATGGGACTGGAACAGTGAAGTAGGCAGGTGTCCCAGTATACCCTTTGCAGACAACTGGGAGGCCAGCGAGGATGCTGGAGGCAGATACAGACCCGGTAGATTCAACGGTTGAGGGAGAAGAGGAGGCAGAGATGGGGGGCAGAGACTTGAAAGCTGAGTTGATGCGTCTGAATCTGGAGCTCCAAGAGGCCACGGAGGAGAAGCTACAGGCCGCCCGCTATGGACTGGTGGTGTTGGAGGAAAGTGCTGCACTCAAGAGGAAACACACACAGCTGGAGGAGGAGCACGAGGCCCTAAGAGTGGAGCTGCAGCAGCTCAAAGAGGTAAGAACCCCCAAGACCCCTTAACATACCTTAAGGCTACAGGGAAAATATACAATTTTGTCTTTATTTAGGCATTTGAAAATTGTACTTTGTTTCTGATTGTTTCAGAACAACATACAGTACATGTGTCAGACATTTTTCAATCCTGTATATCAATAAGACCTCATATTGTTGTTTTCTGCTCATATACTGTAAATCATGTATGCTGGAATGGTCAAATCAGAATTTTTTATCCATCAAGAGAGATGGATATTTCTAAAACTATTTTAATGTAACCACTGCCAGTCCTTCACATGTTGTCTATTAATTTAAAGGGGTACACACTACATAAAGACAAGCGGGCTGTTTTTGGCTTGTTTTTCTAGGTCTCATAAGATTATCGTGTTGTCTGAGCTGTGTTAAAAAAAATTTAAGATTTAAAAAATCCTTCTGTGTACCTTTGCACTTTAGTAACATTTATTTAAATACATTCACATTGATGGGAACAAAATCACAAATTTTTACTTGCTGACTAATAAAATCCATATTGCTGATAAATGATTGTATGCATCTGTAAGCTTTTTTTTTCACACTTTGCGAAGCGATGCGGCTGCTAGCTGCATAAACAAACGTGAAAAGATAAATATGTTTGCATTCTTTAAAGTGTCTAATTTATTCAAGATGTTGCATTTGTGATTTGATCCTTTGGGGCACTCCCAAAACGCACGTAAAACCAACTCCACAGTTTGATTGCATTCACCTTATAGTGTGAATAAATTTCACATGAACATTCATAAAATGGCTGAGAAGTCATTTTCTAAACAGACACTATTGTTTAAAACTGAACCGTGAAGTTAATTTGGCTCCATTATTTCGGCTGTCACAATAGCACCTGTGTTCCAGCTGTGACCTAATGTCACGCTGTGAGTGAGAATGTCTGTGATTGCATGTTGAGTCACTGCTGTTCTAAATGTCATTTGACATAGGAGGCACCAGCAGAGGACTGCGTTGTAATAATTAGGATTCTAGATCTCTTTTGTCAGTATGTATCGGTAGTTAAATTGCTACAGGGTTCCTGGAAATCACCAGATGGTGAATAAAAAAACACGAGATGATTTTATACGTGTATATCTGATTATGTAATCAAAACACAAATAACACAGCTGTCCAAAAGCCTTAATTTTTTTAGAAATGCATTTGTTTTTATAAATTCTATAATGAGATGTGTGCACTGTTAATTTAATGTAAATATATTTGGTTTTACAGCTCAAGAGCCACCTCGAGTTTGGCCAGTTTTAATTAAGCTAAAACAACCCTTGGCTTCATTGTATAACCACAGTTTTATGAGTATGCTAAATAGGTTTGTTTTCATTTGCTGCCCTATTTTGCGGTTGCCTTATCATTTTGCAGTGATGCGTAAGTGTGTCAGGGTTATGGCCAGCTGTTTTATTTATTTTTTATTTATGTAAAAAGAAAATAGTTCCTGTTTTCCTGTCAGTTCTGTAATGAAACAATATTTAATGTACATTATTTAAAAAATGTTTTTTATGTCTTTGCTTTGGTTTAAAAACACTCATTTCCTTATTCTTATCATGTATTTGTCAAACATCTAATTTCTTCTCCTTCCAATGTTTGCATTACTTGCTGTGATAAGATATCCTCTGTCAACACTGCCAATGTTTCCAAATGTAAAACACGATACTGCCAGTTTAGCCTTTTTGTAATGTGGGTTTTGTTCCTGTGCAGGCATTTGCCGACTCCGTCAGCAGCCAGAAGCGTGCAGCTGCAGACGGGGAGTGTCGGGAGGAGAACCTGCTACAGGAGACTGCTACTAAAGAGGCTGCCATGGCAACCCGAATGGAGGAAGTTCAGTCGGAGCTCAAGCAAGCACGACTCGCTCTGGGCAATGCCCATGCAGAGATAGATAGACTCGGGGTGGTCTCCAACCAGCTAAAGAAGGTATTCACCCAGAGGAGAACCTGGACAATGTACAATCTCATATTGTTTCTGCTTATGATGTATAAGAGCAGATGAAGTTCTAAGACGTGTGCATTATTAACAATTTCTGCTCATAACAAAGAAGTAAGAAACTATCCCTATAAAGTTTAGTATTTTACACTAAATTGACAACGGTGTGTGATATTCAGGAATGTGAATGTCTGGAGGCAGAGAAGGGCCATCTGAGAGATGAAATGAAGGAATACAAAATAAGAGAGCTGCGCCAGTTGCAGGACACCGGAGAGCTGGAGGAAGAAAACACATCTCTCCAAAAACAAGTGTCTGTGCTGAAGGAAAATCAGGTAAATATGACGATGTTCTTCATATTCACTGTCATTTAAAAAAAAAAACTAAAAGCAGCTTCAATGAAGTCCACCAGAAAATATATTTTCTTCCAACTTAAAACTACAAAGAAATTATCATACAGAGATTAAATCCAGCCCTAGCATAATTGTGTGCACAGTTAATGACGTTTGGGTTTAAGTGTTTTTCAACTTTGGAGTGAATTGAAATGGGGTCACCTGAAATATCTTGTAATTTATTAAAAAAAAATAGTGATTGAAATTATATTTTTAGATTATTTGAATTATTATTTTTCAAATTAAAACACCACACACAGTCTCAAACAACTGTTTTCTATACTTTCACTTTCTCAAATATAAATTTAGTTAAAATAAAATGTATAAACATGTATAAAATTGATGTCGCTCCCTGTGGCACTATGGATGTTTACCTACTACTTTGCCTGTAACATATATGTGAGCTCGCGTGTGTTCATGTACTGGTTGTGTTTTTAATCAATTCCAGGTAGAGTTTGAATCAATGAAGTTGGAGCTGACCCATAAGAACGAGGAGCAGGATGAGCTGCGGGCGCAGATAGACGAGGCAGCGAGGCTGAGGGAGATCGCAGAGCGGCAGCTGGATGAAGCGCTGGAGGCCCTGAAGGAGGAGCGGGAGCAGAAGAACACCCTGCGGCGCGAGCTCTCCGCCCTGACACTCAACCCCTTTGATTCTGTGGGGAACCTGGAGCTCCACTTGGAGCAGCTAGATGATAGCAAGGACGAGGGCCAGGGCGGAGAGTGTGAAGTAGAGGGGGAGAACCAGGACAGCGGTTTTAACAACGGTTCTGGATCTGCCTCCAGTTCTGCTCACCCTCCTCACTCAAGTGGCTCTAAAAGCAATGGCCTCATCCATCGCTACTCCACGCCTCGCACCAGTGATGTTTTCCTACGAGCGCCAGCCTCTGGGCTGGTTTCAGACCTGCTGAGTGAGCTTCACTTTTCAGACAGTCAGAAACTTAAACAGCAGCTTCTGCAGGTAGGAAAACTGTACACCGCACACAAATGACCAGTTTCAAAAGTTAAATATCACACAAAATGAATGAATTCCAAGGAAAAAGCACCAGTATTAACTTCCAATGAATAGTTACCTATGGTTGGTTGCCACAATATTAAAGTTGTTTATAAAATACATATTTTTTATCATTTAGTCCAGTTTTTTTTAAAAGATACAACAAGTACAGTTAAAACACAACAAAATAAAAATGTACATTTATAATAAATAATATATGAAGGGAAGTTTTTATTCTGATTTTGCTAGTTGTAAATTATTCTCTTGTGAATTCAATGATATCTGTCAGTATTAAAGATTCAAATTCAGCTTTATTCTTGGTAGAAGTTTGTTGGTTTAAGTCCTAGTAGATGTTAGCAGAGTTAGGTTTACTTTTTTCCATGTTCAGAATGTGTGTGTTAGGTTTCTTGAAGTCCTTATAAGTGTATCTGATATTATATTTCTGAGTTTGTCTTGTCACATAATAAAGACATTGTATATGGTGCACTGGAAAAAATCTAGCTAGAAATGTATTTATTTATTTTAATCCTTCATTTAAAAAAAAAAAAAAAAGCCCAGACTGATCCGTTTAAAAAATACCTCAACATAAGAATAATTTTGTATTTTATTTGGGCACTTATTTAACTAGTCTCTTATTTTTTATTTCTAAACGTTTGCAAACTAAAGATGTTCAAACGTGATATTGTCCACTAGTAGATCATTTTGAGAAAAAGCGAGTGTAGTGTATCGGTGGGTCATGATGTAGAATCAGCCAATTACCGTAATATCTGTTAAAAGTTCCAACCATTAAACTATAGAAAAAACATAATATAGGTAGAAGAAAATTTAGTAAACTAAATCCTCCATAGATCTTTTTTTTTTTTTTTAATTAAAATCATTCTAAAAATAAAAACAACTTTGATGTAAATTGAAAGCTAAACTAAAGCTTTAGACTAAAAAACAATTGCTTGTAAGAATGAACTGTGTGCACTATGAGGTTGTTGTATATAGCAGTTTGAGTGACAACGCTGTCGACGAGGCTTTCTGTGACTTCCTGCTCTGGGCCACATCCGCTTCTCGTGGAGGAATAAAATGGATTTAGTATGTGTGTCTCACTCAGCATCATGGCTGCTGTGAGATACAGTTTCACAGCTTCACAAATAAAGGGGCACTTTAGAGAATGAGCAATGTGAAGAAGTACCATTCATCTGTGTCTGAATGAAATATATTATTAATGAAGTACTTAAATTGGGGGCTGGGCTAAAAAGCTCTAGTGAACAGATGTTTGTTTCCAAATGAGGTCAGCTGTGGTTTGAAATGAAAAAAATAAGGTCAAAGGTCAATGGGTAAAACTTGAAGGGACTTCTGACGTAGGGCTTCTCGATGATAGAAAAAAATATAATCACTATTATTTTAGTTGTAAATGAAATCACGATTATTTGTCAACCAAAAAAAATTTTTTTGTGCAGAACAATATAAAATATATTCTCTAAATAGTGTTCCAATATAAGAGAATTTGACTTGACGTGCTTGGTTACCAAGTGTTTTTGCTGCGTATCTCCTGCCATGTTTTAATACTGCTAGCAAATACTAGCAACCCTGGTGTTGGCCTGCTAGCATTAGCTTAATGCGTGTCAATTAAACAACTCAGTATTAATAATCATTTTTCTCTTGTGCAAAGCCTTATTCTTTGAAAATATCCTAAATTGTTGAATTTTGTTTTATTTAGCAAATGAAACATGTATAATTAAATATATATATATATATATATATATATATATATATATTTTAAAATTTTTCCTCAATTTTGTAATTGAGTGTAATAATCAAAATTGTAGTCAAATTTCAATTATTGCACAGCCTTATTCTACAGTGTTTTTGTATTGGTTTATTATACTAAGGTCAGTTTGAAGTTAATAAAATTGTGCATGTTCTCTCTGCATAAACAGACAGAAAGAGAGAAGTCCAGCCTCTCCAGCAAAGTTGAGGAACTGCAGATGCAGCTGATGATGTCCAAACAGGCGTTAAGCCAGCAGGAAGACAAAGTGGGCTCACTCACCCAGCAGCTGGAAGCTGTGCAGAGCAGTCGGCACCAGAACCAGCAGGTTGACGAGAAGGGAAACGATGAAACCGAGAATGGAGACGGTGCAAACGGTGTGTTTGACTACGAAGTTGACACGAAGAGCAAAGAAGTTCTGGAGGCGCGCATGCGTTCAGCAAGTGACGAGCTGCTGAAGCTACGAGATGAACTCTCACAGGCGGGGGCTCGCTACAACACCCTGGAGCAGAGGTACAAGCACGAGAAGGAGCGGTGGAGAACAGAAGCCCAGGAGCTGGCCGACAAAATCCGTCAGTGCATCAAGTCCAGCAAACAAGACCAGGAGCGTATCAGTGAGCTGGAGAAGGAAATCGGAGCCACGCGCAAAGTAGCGACTGATTCTGAAGGCCACTTAAGTGTCGCCCAGGAGGAACTGCTGGCGTTCTCTGAGGAGCTTTCCAACCTCTACCACCACATCTGTGTGTGCAACAACCTTACACCCAAACGAGTAACCCTGGACTATTACCGTGATGGCGCCAGGGCCAGTGGTGGAGCAGGTGTCGCACGAAGATCCCATCTTGCCTATCCCCAGCAAAGTGCCCAGAAGAAGCTCCGTCCCAATGACATGTTTATTTCCAAAGCTGCAGCGCTGCAGTTTATGGGAGAGGTGGACAGTGCAGGGACCAGTACTGGAGACTCTCCCACCTGCCCCGGGTCCCCCACCCTGGATTTTAGGGACCCCTCAAATGTTCGCAACTTGGTTTCAGTCATTCGTTGCCAGATAAAACACCTCCGGGTAAGTGAGGACCACTGCTCAATTTACATCAGTATGTTTGACATTTTATAAAAGCTACTTGTCTTATTAACACATCAAGCTAGTGCTCAGTGGAACACTGGAATGCAGTCTTGGAATGAAAGCCTCAGATTTTTCTCAACTTAATGCTCTACTCAGACTGTTAAAGCAGTTGAGTCTGTCCTTAGCCTTCACAAATCCCACGCCTGGAATCAGCTGTGGCAACACGTGTACTCACGTTGAATGAATTGGATTATCAGGGGGTCAAAGTTTAGCCTTGCCTACCACTACACTGAATCCTTGTTGTATCGTAATAGACATTTATTTGTATCTACAAAAACACTTATAGACAAATGGAATAGAATAGGACATCTTTTTGTATATAATTAACTTTTTGACTCCACTATAATAAAATATTACAGTAACAATACATTACAGTTAATATTTTAGCAAACAAGCATTCAATGACCTAAATTTAACCAACAGGTGATTTTGTGTTTTCTCAGGTCGCTGTGGATCTTTGCCGTCAAAAGGGTGCGATGCCTTACTCAGGGATAAGCAGCAGTATTGAAGCGGAGCGCGATGCTGAAAGCCTTCTGGAGGAAGTTCTGAAGCTCAAATCTCTCCTGAGCACCAAAAGGGAACAGATTGCTACCCTGAGGACTGTGCTCAAGGCCAACAAACAGGTAGGCAGCAGCTGACTGCCACACTTGGCTCTTTGCCGTCCAGAAGACATTTACTGCTGCACTTAAGTATGTTGATCATAGGATTTCCATAACTATATTTATTTATTATTAACCATTGGATTACATACATTTTAGTCTTAAACATACTTACTTAATCATATTCAACAATTGAATGAAAAAAAAAGAAAATAAATTAGAAGACCCACAAAAATAACCTAATAATTTCAATAAACACAAAACATATTTGTAAAGTGTGAAAGAACCACTAGTTAAACATAAAGAATATCTTACATTTGAATATAATAGTTTGAAGAAATAATAGACAAGTTAGAAGACCCCGAATACTAAGATCAATAAATACAAATGATGAGTCAGAGTGTATGTATCGGAGATTTTAGATGCAAGCCAATTTTTTTTGATACTCATTTCTTTTTCTGATATCAGACCGACATCAAAATCATATTGGGACACCTTTAACCAATACCAAAATATGTGAGATGCGTCTTTCCTTTCAATATGTCATTGAAACAACATGGCTGCAACAATTTAAATGTTGGTGCAACTGTGCATGTTTCAGAGGAAATAATGATCTGACTCTTTAGTCGAACGTGTTAAAGAGGAGAAAGTCCTCAGTATTACCCACGCACAATCTGGACAAGCTGTGAGCTTGACCTGTTGTGCACGGCACACGTGTGTTCCTCTGCTTTGTGTCCTCTGGGTTGTGTTGCTCTTTTCAGAGTTCTTTAGCTCACTTGTCTTTTGTTGTACGTCAAACACTGGAAGGCTGACGTTACTCTTTCCCATAACTATCAGCGCATGCACACACGTACTTGTTTACACAAAGACAAGATCATCTGTTTACTTGACAGTAGTTACTTTATCACGTAGGAATGCTGCAGTGTTAGCTGCTATTAAGTCCCTTTAAAAGTGATCTCTATTATTTGTCTTTTGTCTCTGCATTCCTTTCTACTTAGATAAACAGTTGTGTGTGCGTGCATGTTTATTGTCTATAATCAACACATTGACATTACGTTGATCTGCTCTCACACTAATTGCTCCAACGTGTTGAAGTACATGAATGTCTGCACCACTAACTATTCTACTTGTGTCTAAGTCAATGCAGATCTATCAACATGCACAGTCCTGTCTGCTGCTGATTGCTTATTTACAGAATCCATTTTGAATATGATTTTATACGTATGTCCTTGCAGACTGCAGAGGTGGCCCTGGCCAATTTAAAAACCAAGTATGAGACGGAGAAGAGCATGGTGTCAGAGACCATGATGAAACTGCGAAATGAGCTCAAGGCCTTGAAGGAAGATGCGGCCACCTTCTCCTCTCTGCGAGTCATGTTTGCCAGTCGGTAAGTCTTTTTGTTCTTGCACATCACATGCAATCACGTCCAGTACAATGGAGGTAAAATTGACGTGTAATTTTAGGAGGAGAAAAATGTAGTTTTGGCTGCCAAAATGTTTACTTACTTAGTTATGGTATTCTTGTCATGGTACAGCTTTTGCTGTTAGTCATGTAATAAGCTTAGTGTGTTACGCTGGTGGACAATCCACTGTTTCACGTGAAGATTACAAAGCCACATGCTCTGCCTTGTGCTGATGGAGGGAGAGGTGGAGGAGGGGAGCAAAGCAAAACTGGTTCACTATAGAGGAGAGGGCGTCCATTGTTTACAGGCGATATCATCAGGGGAAACGTGCAGAAAGACTTCCTGATCAGCGCACTTAACAGACTAATCAATAACCTCTTGTATTTGTCTCGGGTTGCTGATAATTGTTTGCAGTGATTTTTATGTTTGGCTTTAATTAATTTTGCTCTTACCTAACATAATAATACATGTTTGTATTGTTGCTTCTACAACACTAATAATACTTTCTGGGTATCTACTAAACTGTCATGGAGTTAGCTGGCGTTTGATTTGATTGGAGAGGACAAGTGTCCATCCCAAGCGACAGATTACAGCATACCCTGATCATTAATCCCATTGAAGGCTGAGAGTGCCATCATATGGAGGGTTAATGTAACTGCAACTGCTCTTTTTTTCTACCTCTGGGGACTGTTTCTACAAGTGTTCACATCAATGTTGGGTGTGAAAATAATTGCTATGAAGAGTCTAATGACAGAGTTTCAATGTGACGACTCCATTATAGCTCAGGAGGGAAAAACATCATGAATGATCCACATGTTAAGGTCAATAAACTTGTTTTATTTAAAATTTTATTTTGAAATTTTTAACTTTCTGAAGGCTAAAGTTTGTGAAATAAAGCTAAAGTTTTTTTTATTGTTTTTTTAATCTTTGTTCCAGCCTTACTTTAAAGCTGAATTGGTGAAGGTGATGATGAATGTAGTTAGTTACTCGTGTGTGTGTGTGTGTGTGTGTGTGTGTGTGTGTGTGTGTGTGTGTGTGTGTGTGTGTGTGTGTGTGTGTGTGTGTGTGTGTGTGTGTGTGTGTGTGTGTGTGTGTGTGTGTGTGTGTGTGTGTGTGTGTGTGTGTGTGTGTGTGTGTGTGTGTGTGTGTGTGTGTGGGTCCTCCACTAATCAATACTCACATACACTGTAGAGACAAGAAATAACATTTTATTCAAAACCAAGACGTGCTTTTCAAATTTAAATTAGGTATTATGTGGGACCTGCAGTAATATTGGAACACACACGCCCACAGTAGAGCTTTAATTGGGCCGAAAAAAGAAGACCTGGTCTGAGAGAACACAGCCTGGTTATTCAGATTAAAAAGAGTTAAAACAACTCATGCACGCTTGGAGTTCTCTTTTGTGTCCAAGTGTGCAACAATTAATATGACGATACTGATTAAAGAAAAGGGAAAAAAACAACAGAAAATCCCCCCTGCATTGGTGAAAACTGAACACAGGGGGTGCCATTGCTCTGTAGGGGAGCAAAATTAAAATGTCGGGGGCCCCTACGCTCTACAGCGCTGGCGAGAACCCTGGTTTAGTATCAGGATATACTCTAATTACAATGAAGTATGTCCTGAATGTGTTGTTTGGGTTTGAGCATTAATTTATTAACGACTGCTTCTGCATGTTGCATGTTTTCCTGGTGTTTGTGTCTCTCAGGTGTGATCAGTACGTCACTCAGCTGGATGAAATGCAG
Organism: Gouania willdenowi; assembly: GCF_900634775.1. NCBI lineage: Eukaryota > Metazoa > Chordata > Actinopteri > Blenniiformes > Gobiesocidae > Gouania > Gouania willdenowi. The sequence goes on from NC_041050.1 coordinate 12,917,920, forward strand.
AGGCAGCTCGCAGCAGCTGAAGATGAGAAGAAGACGCTGAATTCTCTGCTGCGTATGGCCATCCAGCAAAAACTGGCTCTCACTCAGCGTTTGGAGGACCTGGAGACCCCCACGGCTCCTCATAGCTTGAACAGCAGCCCTCGTCGCTCCCGGGCTAAAGAGCTTGCCAACAAGTCGGGTCGGTCCTCGAGAAGCCCTCGAAACAGCCCTGCCCGCACCCCACTGAGGAGCAGCCCACGGGCTAGCCCGGTTTTTGGCAGCAGTGTCCCTGCGATGGCCACGCAGCACCTACGAGCTTTGACCAGAAGCCTCCACACAAGCCCTGTAAGAACTGTTCACTCCGTCCAGTCCAGTAGCCAGTCCCAGAAAGGCAGTGCTCTCCCTCGGGATGCCACCTTCATTAGAAGCCACAGCTTGAGCAATGTTTTTATCCCAGACACGAGTCAAGGCTTTCCCCTGACACGTAAAAGTTCCACCAGTTCAGTGAGCAGTGAGTTAATGATCAACCCACATGTTGGTGATTCAGGGAAGGGCAGGTCACGCCGCAGACCCTCCATCCCAACTCGTCAGGACACGTTTGTCACCACCCGTGTTGTCCCTGTTTCAAACAGCAGGCAGAAAAACTCTCTATTTTCTTCTTCTCCACATAATCTCACCTCTTCTAAAGCTTTGTGTGTGCATCCTAACACGTATGAAAGCCACAAGCAGCCTGTCCCAAAACCACCGCTAGATGTTTCTGTGAGGAGAAAACAGTCGAGTCACAGGTCTCACTCTGCACAGGGTAACACCTCTCAGTCAGACTCGCCATCTTCACAGTCCAGTGCAAAATATTCTGAGCTTCAGAAACTCTCTGACCATAATCCGCCCTGTAACGCCAGAATAACTGGCATCTGTAGAGAGTCTAGACGTAGGCTGTCTGCCTCCACAGTTAGAAATACTGAGGTAATAAATGCTAATGTCAGTCGGAGCTCTGATAGTAAAGCACAAGCCTCATCTTCTAGGGCTCGGAGCTTGAAATCTACTCGCCGGCGATAAACAGTCAGCAGAGCAAATAAAAGCAGACTTATTGCTATCTCTGAGCTGTGTGCAAAAAAGATGAAAAAAGCCACACTTTATATTATAACCATTTGTCAAATAACTTCTCAATAATCAAGAACACACATTTGTTTTTTGTGAGATATGATATATTATGATCTAAAGTAAGTGTTAGAACAGATAATAGTGAAAATATTCTAACACACATTATGAAGTGTCTTGGATTTTCCTGATCCTGGGTAAAAAGGTTAGAAAAACCTGAAATAGAATAGATTAATAAGTTGAGTTTGCAGATATTTCTTTAAATGATATTCTGTGAAACATACAGATTAGGGGATGGTCACAGGTGTCTGAATCAGAACAGTAATAATTAATAAGAGGGTAAAAATAGTTTGTTTGATTAATCCAGTGGTTCCCAACCTTTTTTGGATCGTGACCATAATTTGATATCAAGAATTTCTGGTGACCCCAAAGACATTTTGTTTGTTTTGTAATACAAATACAGAGTAACCAGGATTACTGACAAGTTTTGCCAGCTCAGATACTTTTTTTTTTTTTTACAGCATTTATTTAGCATAGGGAAAGTATAAAATACAGTTACTAAACATTTCGGGCGACCCCACATGGGGTCCTGACCCCAAGGTTGGAAAAACCCTGCATAAGCCAAGCTTACCCATTGGTTTCGAGGGTAATGATTTTTACGTTGGAGAACCATTTCTGCCTTTTATAATTTCTAAATTCATTTTTACAGCTCACTCTTGTGCCTTTCATTGGTTTGTCTCGTGTTGTAAAAGTGAAATTAAATGCATGTTCTCTTGTCTCTGTCTCCCCCTGTCTCTGTAGCGCTGAATTGCTTCTTCCATTATTCCAAATCCCCTCTTCTCCATAAGGACCCGTCTCCATGTTGACTCCCTGGCTCTGTCCTCCTCCCTTGACTCGAGACATCCTGTCCATCTCAGCTGTGATGCTACATCCCTCCTCACTCTACCCACCACAACGATGGATTTAATGCTGTCTGTCATCACACCCACTTGGTCTCGTCCACTCGGTGTGGGGACGCCTGGAGAGAGACAAGTGTGCTGCTCATGTCCCGTGTCCTGTCTAGTGGTTTCACCCTCCATGTGCTTTTGTTTTTGACCGTGTTGTAGTGAAGCTGACAGCAGTATTTATTTATGGGTGAGCCACTGCTCTGTGCAGCCTACTGATTCACAGACTGTGCATGTCTATTTTACTTTCTCGCCTTTACACCTGACACTGGGGTCCAGCCTATCTAATGTTATTTTTAGTGTTGGTAAGCCATTAGATCAGCTGCCACAGCTCTCTCCCTGGACGTCTGTTTCACTAATGAGAGGGTGGTCCTGAGTTTAGGGCTGGTTGTTGTCTGATGGTGCTGTGACACGTCCTTCTTTTACTTCCCTGACATTTTTGTGCCCCTTTGGGCAAAAGTCAGTCAAACCCTTTAACTAGAGGTTAGTAAACACTTGATAAGTCAAAGGTTCAGCCATATGTTTACATCCTCGGGTCAAAACTTGAGTGAGTTTTCCTTTTTTTTTTTTTTTGAAGGGCAATTTGGGAAAACGTCAATGTGCATTTTACTATGCGGACTATGCAGACAGGACAGTGCTTGTGTACTTGCTTTTTACTGTTAAGTTCAGTTCGGCAGTGCATTGCAGAAATATACACTTCTTTAGCATACATTAATCCCAAAAAGGAAGAAATGTTCAATATTTTGATGAAATTTATGGAAATTGTTAAAATACAACACAAAAGCATGTAATTGATTACTTGATTTAAAAACAAAAGCCAAATGCAAGTTGAGATACATTGTCTTAATCTGTTAACACAGATACATGTAGTGTCATTCTCCTTGTTAGAGGACACAGTGCATTTATCAGTGAAGTGAGGTCAAGTCAGTGTGTCCTCAGGCTTACTGTGTGTAGCGTTAACTTCAGATGCACTCCTGTCATGCATTCCTATAGCTAAATGCTAACAGTAGCATTAGTCATCCTCATTGCATCTAATTTTTTTTTTTTTTTTTTTTTGCATTTTAAACCTGTATGAAGATCTTCTCAGTCTGGTTTTTCATGAGTTTGAAGCTAACATGGTTCAATGCCGATTATGCTAATGTTTTTTTTTTTCCTGTTTGGGCTCTTAAGCCTTGTGTGTGTGTGGTCATCGCTGCTGCTTGTAGGAACTTGATTAATGAAGGAAAGTGTTATATTGTACTTAAAATCATGTCTCACATTAACTGAATGTGAGTAAGCAGTTGGTTCATGGGGCCTGGACTCTAACGAGAGGAGCCAACTTATAATCCTAGAAATAATGACGGGCTTCTAATGTCTAAATTGCGATGAATATGTCCAGAAGACACTCGTATTTATTCCACAGTTTGCAAACAGCTGGAAAGTGAATGGAACACGTTGGCTTTTCTGTGACTGAGCCTCATCCTGCTGATTAATTTTTTGTGCCTTTGGTTTTGTCAATTTTTCATAGGTTGTGTTTCTATTTAACATGTTAGTTGTACATTTTATTTAATGTGGACATTTTTTAAATTTGCTTTTGAAGGTAAACTGTGAGGCGGCATTAGCACTGAAAGTGAATACCCATTGTGGGAAGATATTTTCACTTTTTACCCAATGATTTTCTGCGTGCTCTCTTTGAATATTTTAGAGTGCTGCAGCGAGTACGCTTTGTTAGAAAATGATGGATTCCTTAAAGTAGTACATCCAAGACCATGTGAGTACAGTGTATGACTACTTTAAATTCAAAGTTCACCTCGTGCTAAAAAGTGAAAATACTTCTCTATAATGCTGTTACATTGAAGCTTGTAAATTGATTTCTTAATGTATTTAATTCACTCTGTGCACATGTGTCTGTAATTTAATTACCATTATACAATAATGGACCTGTATTTATGTTCTCTGCTCTTTCTGTTATTCTTGAAGATATGTGACACTCAAAACATGCATCAACTATATATCTGTAAACAAGTCAACCTTTCACTCCGGTCGTCCACTTTAATTATGAAGAATAAAAACCAACAATGTATACGGATCATTATTTGTATGCGATTGGTTTTAAACACAAATGTTGTCCTCTGATTGTAAATAATAAAGAAATGATTAAATTAAAAACGGATGCAGCCATGAAGTAAAAAGTAGAGCAAATTATTTGATTTCAATGACAGGGTTCACGACTAAAGATGGTCAATATATCTGGAGTCTTAAACTGGTAGCTGCTATATGTTTACTGAACTGGATTAAAAGGCCAAACCTTTATAGGGGTTGTGTAGCATGTGATTATATGGACTGTTCTCTGCGTGGTAGATATTCACTACAACATACATTTGGTCCATGATTTGAATCGAAATCTTAATTTCTGAAGATTAGGAGGCCATTCCGTCGCAGTCAGTCGGTGTGTAATCAGGACAAGACCATTAAAATCATTTTTATAAACAATGACTAGGTTGAACTGCTGAAGATTATTCTCCCTTTAACTGTAGTTTTATTTAAGTACATTTGACAGACAAAATAAGGTTTTTCAAAGCACAACATGAAATCTCAAAACTTGATAAATTTGTTTAGGAAAATTCTTGTAAAAATTGACTCCTTGTGATGATGATTGATTTTATTTAGGTGTCATGCACAAGCGTGTCCAGCCCACATGGGCTTACGAGACACTGAACATATGCAATAAAACAGATGATTACAGTTCAGTTTCACAAACATCCTGCACAAAACTTCCCATACTGGATACAAAATTGTCTTTCACGCGCTTTACAAACAAAAGCAAAAGTCTTTTCTAGAAAGCCAACTCATGATCATCCCCTTGGGCATCCAAAAACATCTGGAATAAAACATTTTGTAAATCAAAATAAAGTGGACAATACAGGACAAAATTAAACTTGTCCTCCACCAGCTCCAATTCTCACACAGGACGGAGTCGCTCCTCCTCAGAGAGGCCTTTGTACCTGCCCACCTCCACTGCCAGGGGTAGTGTGCCAGTTCTCTTTAAAATGAATATAATGTCTTAACCTTGGTTTTGTGTTAATGTCATATTTCCATTGTTTTGGGAAATCTAGAATCGTCTTCTGTTTTAACAAATTTAAAATGCACTAATTTATTTTCATAAACATTACTTCAATCATATGTATGTATTTAAAAGTCCCTAATTATTATAAATATATTTGTCAGGTAATTGTGGCCTGAAGTACGTGTTCAGAGGTATTTCTGCATAACTAGAAAAATAGTTGGAACTGATGTCTGAGTTTTTGCAGGTGTTTGACGCCTAAGACACTCAGTAAGAATGCAGACTAATCAATGAGCTAATGGATTTTTTTTTTTAACCACTGTCTTTTTATTTTATATATATATATATATATATTACATTGGTAAACATTAAACAAACAAAACAAAGAGCCCCCCCAACCCCTGCTATACTGGATCAGAAAATCAGGTTACATATTCATGTGGCAATGATTTGTATACAAAGTATAGAGCCTTTGCAAATTAAGAAAGTATTATCAGCAGACACACTTTCAAAATAAGACAAAAATGGCAGCCACTGGTCATAAACTTTCTTAAGAGATCCTTTCAGTATATATCTATTTTTTTTTTTTCAAATGCATATGACCCATAATCTTTTTCACCCAGTTACCATATGTTAGAGGACGTGGGTCTTTCCATTTATACAATATTAGCCTTCGAGCCAACCATGAACAAACAGCAATCATGCTGATTTGATGCCTGCTTAAGGGAGAATCCACAGAGTGAGACCACCCTGAATAAAGGACGGGCGTACCGCTTTCCCACAAAAAGCCTCAAAGATGGATTGTCAAAATCCCAAAAGCTACGGACAGGTCCACAATGTGTGCAGAAGCGTAGCAGGCGTTGGTTTGCATCGGTTACATGACGGATCCAGGTCCTGCTTGAACTTAGACAGCTTGTCTTTGGACCAGTGCAGACGGTGTACCACTTTAAACTGAACCACAGCACGTCTACGTGAGATTGAAGAAGAATGGATGTTCTGTTTGACCTTCTGCCAAACTGAGTCCGTTACAGATTCATTCAGATCAGTTTTCCATTTAGGCTTAAGTTCATCCAGGCTGGTCTCATGGTATGAAGTGAGCAGAGTATAAATCCTACTTAAGACCTTTTTAGTGTCTGTCCAGCAGTCCAGGAGGTCATCCACCAGTGAACGAGAATTAGACCTAACACAATTCTCAGTTGCAGATAAAAATGCAGCAGCTCAGTGCTCGTCTAAACTGGTCTTGATGGAAACATTCAAACAAGACCAAGACTTTCAAAATGTGGTCTCGACCAAAACCGGTCTCATGTACTACAACACTACCACTACCTCAAGTTTAAACAGTGAGAGCATGCAAACATGGATTAGAATAACTCATTTGAATTTAAACTAGTCTTATATTTTAAAAAAGCAACAAATAATTATCTGTCATAAAAACAACTGGTATTTATTTTTATTAGACGTCAGTAATAAAATCAATATTTCCAAGTCCACCAGGAAATAAAACTGTTGCCTAACCACAAAACAGAGTCCGTTCTGATAAAGCAATTAGTATTAGTACAAAAGACAGACTAACAACAAGCATTCATAGCATAACCTCTTATCTGTTTAACATAGTGAGTCAGGTCCAAAGTTCCTCACACAGATTAAAACATCCTCCGTTTATCTGTTGTTGATTATTGTATTTTCAATTAATTCTCTTAGATTGCTGCAGACTTCCTGAGATCTGCTTCATTCAGGCATGAGACCTCAGATACACTGTTGGTGTTTCTATCTATATGTGACCAGCTGGTCTGGGACATCTGATAAGCACTGGGTCGGCGTATTTATTCAAACAGCATGTTTAAGCAAAAATAATAAGAAGAATTAAGCAGCAAGAGCAGAAACTACAAAGAAAAGTCATGTAAAAAGGGGATTCCACTGCGTGTTTGACTCATTTTAGCATATTGAAGATAAAAGAGGTTGTAGTAGTTTAATTTGGGGTTGGTTTTTTTTTTGCATGTTTGCTTCAAGATATCAAGTCGTGAGGCAATGATGACGTTTGTTTACAAATGTCACAATAGGAAGCACTGTACAGCTCCACATTGGAAACTGGGTCGAAAACGAAGATTGAAACTTGCAACGTCACAAAGAAAGCAGATAACTGTGTCTGCGTGACACCATCAAGCTCTGCTGACGAAAGCAGTTTGTAGAAGGTCACTGGTTTTCCTCCACTTAAGGTAAACAATAGAACAGTACATGGGTTTGGTCCCCACAGGACTACACATTGAAAAAGTATCAGAGTTTCTGCTGGAGGCTTTAGCATATTTATAGAATCACTATCTAAATTCTAAATATTGACTCACCTATTTATCACGTAGGTAAAGAAACAGTTGCGTTATCCAGCAACACTAAAAAAAAAAACACACAAACCCATTGCAAACAATGTTGTGAGCCTTCTTTCTCTCATAGCCAGAAATATGGATCTTGGTTATCATGACTTTTGATTTTTTATTAAGGTTTTTTTTTTACATTTACAGTGGAAAAGTGCAACACATACATTATCCAGTAGTCACTTTGGCAGTGAATCAACACTTCCTTATTGTCTGGTAGTAGAAGTGGTGGTGGCTGCGTCTTCTTCCTTCTGTAATTTGTCCATTTTTCCTATTTGTTATTACATTGAGGCTCTTGTAGTTTCAGTCTGTGTGTAAGTCTCTCCATTGCATACATTCCCTCCACAGTGCCCGCCCACCGCTCCACGGTCGGTGGTGTAGGTTTATGCCCCAGTCTTGTAATTGATTTTTTACTTGCTGATATTAATATTTTAATTAGATACTGATTCTCTTTTTGTATTATATCACCTGTTAAGTGTTCCAACTACAGTACTTTGCAACATTTTGTTGGGTTCTTTCTCTTACTATGGACTTTATATTTTGTTTTATTGTAAATAAAGTTGAGTTGAGTTATTTACGCTCTGCCCAGTAAGGTTTTAGTTTTGGGCATGTCCAAAATATGTGTGTGGTGACGGTCCACATCCATATGTCCACATGATCTCCAGCATGGTTGCTGGATTGAGACCATTCCCCTCCTGATTTTAGGAGTAATGAAATATCGGGTGAAATTTTTCCAGTTGAACTCCCTCCAGGTCCTGGAGCTAGTGGACGTGGACGTCTCACACACGATCAACCATTCCTCTTCAGAAATATGTTCCCCAAGCTCCTTTTCCCATTTCTCTTTGATATAAAAAGAGGAACTATTTCTCGCTGACATCAAACCTTTGTACAGAGCTGAGATCAGTCTGGATTTCTTCCCACTCGTATGCTTTCTGAAATATCAGCCGCTTTTGATTTTTTTTTGAAGAAAAGGTTTTGAAAACTGGATAGTTTCCAGAATTCTACCAATCTTTTTCCCCCTTAAAGGGTGGTCAGCAACAGGCTTTGCTTTGGGCTGTTTGAGGTTTGCAGATCATGTGACAGCAGCCCAATCATAGACTTCCACTGCAGCAACGGTAATTACATGCTGACACTTGCCCTGCTCAGGCAGAAAAACACCATATGTCGACGGAACAGCTGAAAATAGCCTGTGTGATGGTGGGAGTACAACTGATGTCTGCAAATAAAAACACTGCATCCTAGAGGTGGACAAAGTACTTTATTACTTGAGTTAAAGACAAGTACTTCTTGTCAAAAACTGTTATAATGCAAGTAAAAGTAACTGTTACATGTTTATACTACTGTAGTACAACTGAATAACACTGTGGTGTTTTATAAACAATCATAAAATGTAGGTTTGAGTTTAGTAAAACAGCATCAAATCAAACAAATTGTCGTTTTCCACAGAATGAACCAAGAGCTGTTCAATAGGCTCAACATTACACAAATAAAGATAAGAGTGAGTTTACTAACTGCATTCATCAATACAACTGTTTTATTTGTTTATTGGCAAAGAAAGACATTGTTAGCAAAGAGGAAGTTGCTCTGCTAGTTGTTCATTTCTGATTTATTTGTTTATGTGGTAAGTGTAAGCATTGGGAGAAAAGGGAGACCTTTTTATTTGTTCAGAATTGTTGTCTAGAATTTGGTTTCAAACTGTCTTTAGCAATAAACGTTGGCATATCTACCGGTAACTTGTCTCACTGTTTACGTACTTGTTTTGCCAACTAGATTTGGTCAAAAATAAGATGTTCTGAAACCTTTCAACGTTGTCCCAAAAAGGAGGACCAGTTATTTAAGAGCAATTTAATCAAAGGATATTGATTATGTCCGAAAGAAACAAAAAAATAGGAATACTTCACACCAACAACACAAACATATTCAAGTTTTTTTAGAGTAACATTTGAGCACCATGACGTACAGTATACGTAACAAACACTAAAGAACTAATAAAATGCTCATTTTTGTTCAGTGCTTCTTCAGTTTAACCAGACTTTATCTTGCCAGCATTAAATGATACAAATCACAAAAGTTGAACGTGGATGCTCAGGTCGAGTATCTTCGTACTTCTCCGGGTCGATCTCTGCCAAAGCGTTATTAGCCGTGACCTGACTCTCTCTGTTTGGCTCTTGCATTGATGAGCCTGACGTATTAAAGGTTTGGTAGAACTGGGACAACCCGTGAGGATTAACAGAAACTTTTTAGTATCAGAACTAAACACAGAAGAAAACCTGATCTGACAGGACTGAGAAAATTAACAAGAGTATCAATAGAAATTTTGTGGAGTAAAAAAAGACATTTGTAACGTGGATGAGGGGATGTGGAGACTTAAAGGGTTTAATCCACCGATCTGTTGGCTTTATTGGAAATCTGCAGGGGCTCCAAGCCAGGTCAGGGGGTGACTTTGAGGTGCACATAACAAAGCCCTAAAATAAAGTCTTCTGCACAAAGGTCATGTTCTGCTCATTAAAGCCTGTGATCTTATATTTTTTTGTGGGGGATGGGATGACAGGGGCTAAAGTTTAAAACATAATGAAATGCTTTGTGTCTCTTCCCTATATAACAGATCCGTAGAAGCTGTCAGAGAAGGCTGTCTAAGCTGGTTTTTCGGTAAGATGTTGTTGTTTCGACAACCTGTTGTCCCTCTGTGACTTTAGGAACATTGTCATTGTGGTAAGAGGAGATGGGGCCTCTGACCTGGGGGTGTGAACAACAGCTACTGCATGAGAAAATGGCGGGAAAGACCAAAAGGATGTTTTCAAGACTGTGTAACGAATGAAACGTCTGAGAATTCTCCTTTATTCGTTCTCTCACTACCTTGCTGAACCACTAATTAGACACCCTGGTCTTAACAACACCTCCTTCTACGCCCTTTCTTTTCTAACTTTGGCTTTCTGATCTTGGCTGTAAAACCAGGTCTATTCAACACTACGGCTCACTCGTGTTTGTATTCAGTAGTCCTCACAGCAGGCTCTGTGTTCCTTTTGAGCTTGTCAGCTCAGTCCGAGCATGCACACTGTGGGCCTCCCCCCTCTCTGGTAGTGCATTCACTCTGCAGCTTCAAAAACAACTTAGCTTTATAAACAAGAACACCAATGCTTTCACGACTTACCAGTTGGACAATCTTGAGCCGAGCCCGACATGTTCATGATTCTGTAAACACCTTTGACTTGCTTTATTTTTTTTTTTGTAACAAACAGATCAGGTAACGCTCTGCTTTAAAAGCTCAACTTTGTCAGTTAAACCTAATTTAATATGTTAACTTATTTAACTGGTATCGTGTTGTCCCGGTTTAACCTTCCTTTTTCTCTGTAGCTCCTTTTCACTCTGTTTTTTTTTTTTTTTTTTGAAAGGCACTAAAGCAGTGTGGAAAATGAGTCATAAAAAATATCTTGTCCAACTTTTTGGTCAGTTAGGAAAAACCTCTTTGGTAATAAACACTTTTTGGACACACTTTAATTTCAGGTATCAGGGTGTCTATTAAGTTTTTTGTGTGTGTTTCAAACAAATAAAAAAACATAAACAATTTTCAGTTCCCCCCCCCTCCCCCCGTGCAAGCTATTCTATTTAAATACATTTTTAAAGCCTTTACAATGACTAGCTGAGTATTTGTGAAGCTACAAAAGAAAGTGACTCTGAGCATTTGGAATAGTTCTTCATACAATACTATATTTCTCCAACACAAGCGCTATCAAAAAATAGTTTTCTGTCATTTTTCACCCAGTAGATATATGATATCCAGAGTAAAAAAAAACCTTTGCGTAAACATGGACATTCTTACGCTCTTTTGCTTGCATGACTAACGCAAACCTTTCTGTTTTCTTCTAAGACTGCTTTCTTGTTCTCATATGCTCTGGGTCTCCTCAGGCTAAGCAGTAATCCACTCAAAGAAGGCCCTGAATGTATAGGAAAGTCATAACAGACTGTAAACGTGTTTGTGTGAGATTACATCAGGTGATAGTAATCAGCAGCAGGGCTGTCCCTCACCTTTAACCCCTCCTCCCTTTTTTCCTTTTCCGACAATCTTGAAACTATGCTTAAGAAGAATGCACAAAAACACAGCAAAAAAAAAAAAAAAAAAAAAAAAACAGAAGTTGAAACTAGTATTGTTCGTATGCACCATGTATTATCCAGATGGCTTCAGATGAGTGCCATTTCTCCCATTTTCAAGAATGATTGTTGACACACAAAACTCAAAAGTGGGAAGGAAATGTCCCCACTTAACAGAAAGAAAGCAAAGAATAAAAAACGACAGACATCTGCCTTGACCAGTTGACTTTAGTGGAATGCCAAAGAAAAGAACAGGATCTATAGCTGAAATAACAACCCTCATCTTATGGAGGGAGGCGGGTGTTGTCAAGCTGTTGCGCAAAGAAAGCTGCTGAACCTGATCTTGTTTCAATGTTCTCTGGAAAGAACAATCTGTGAAAATGGGAAATGCGGATAGAGAGGATGAAGAAATCCGTGTATCATTCGTTCATTTGTTTTTCATTACGTAACAAAAACATGAAAAACGAAAAAAAAAACACTCATTATTTGATATTTGTTTCCAAAACCAAAATGAAAAAACGTTAAACGCCTTGTTTTTCAAATTCAAGCTCTTTTGCTTCGGTACAGAAAACAAAAAACGGAAAACAAACACCTTTATTAATTTTCTCCATTACTGATTGGCCAAAGTACGTGACCCGGAAGTGAAGCGTTATACACTACGAGATATCTTTAGCTCTGAACCACTCAATAGTCTCTAAATCCTCTGAAATGTCCGTGAGGAGGTTCTGTGCCCAACACCAGCTAAAGCGAAAAGGACAAATTTCGAATGCACAGTTGGAAGCAGCGATCTTGTCATGCCGAACTGCCGTTAGCATAACCGTTAGCGTCGGATGAGAATACACTTCTGGGTCACGTACTTTAGCAAATCGGTAATGGAGAAAACAAATAAAGATGTTCGTTTTCTGTTTTTTGTTTTCTGTACCAAAGCAAAAGAGCTTGACTTTGAAAAACAAGGCATTTTCCGTTTTTTTCATTTTGGTTTTGGAAACAAATATCAAATAATGAGTGTTTTTTTTTTGTTTTTCATGTTTTTGTTACATAATGAAAAACGAATGAAGGAATGATACACGGATTTAAAGAACAACAGCGTGCTCAGCCACATTGGCACTAGCAGATCACTAGATTCACTGCACTCAAATTGAACTAATAACCACTGATTCACCAAAGAACAGAACGACGAAAGCAATTTCACATTGATTCTTACCTTACCTTTGAGATGTTGTACATGCCCTCCGCTCGTGAATCAATAACTCTACCTTTTCTTATTTTATCTTTCACGTGCCTTATCTCTTCTTGTCATAATGGTTTAGTAATGTATGTAGGAGATAAGAAATGTAGGTAAATATGTAGTTAAAAGGATCCTTGAGATAGAAATGCCATGCAAGAGTAGAAAAGGAGCCAGTTTATGGATCCAGTCAATGAAAATATGCAGGCCTTTGGTGGAAGGAGGAGAATCCAGATGAAAGTTGATCTACTGTCAAATATTAAGAAAGAGGAATTTCCTGTGGGCCAAATGTGGCCCGCAATAAGACCAGTTTGGCTCATGGAGCATTTTTGTTCAAATTGAAAATGAGAAAAACCTGAATGATTTGGTAAATCCTAATATATTTCAGTTCTCAGTACCTGTAACTAAACAGTTTTCACCAATAATTTATATTTCTTTGTTTACACTTGGAACCTCTTAGTAAGTCAGTTTTGTGGGAAAAGTATTAAAAATACTGTTTGTGATTAACCATCAAGCTTGTGTAGGGCCTCCCATTTTTCGTGATCTTGTAAAACAGAGAAACCTCGGAACTCACGTTCTGAAACAGAGAAAGCAATCCAATCGTTTTTTCCCCTCTTTCTTTAAAGTTAGTTTCCAATATGACACGGAAATTCCTAACATGCATGTTTTGAGACAATGTCATGCATTTATATGTTATTTTTTGTATAAAACGGGTGACAGAATGTCTATAAAGTGTGACAAACGGACAAATATGTCATATACCGCCAATGATCGTGTTCAAAATCTTGAGCTATATGTAAAATGGTTAGACTAGTGATCACGTTATTCTGATTGTAAATAAATGCAGATCTGAAATGTGTTTTTAATGCGTTGTTATGAACAAACGGTTCAGATTATTATGATTATTATTATGTATTCATAGCTTAAAAAGCACTGGTGCAAAGACAGGTTTAGCTGATGATGTAATAGCTGAACTGGGGATATGTCTTCACAACTGCTGAGGGTGATTCGCCAGGTGGTGTCAATCAAAGGTTTGAAAAATAATGTTTTGGGACCATATCACACATTTTCATGGCATTTTGCCCATTAAACCCTTAGCTGAAGGTCTTGCAGTGTGGCTAACGTGGCTCTTGCAATGTAATCTCACGTGGAAAGATGATGTGATGGAAATGAATAAACCCTGAAACCAAATTTGGGAAATTTTAAAATGGAAAATCAGAGGCCCTAATTTACGGGTGTCCAGTATGGGGATGTAAACAGTGACATTACTAATAGCTTATTTGCTGTATCGTGCATAGATTGATTCTACTGAATGCTGCAGCAGAGTTAAACAAAGCTGGCTCGTTGACGGTGGTAACTTTAGTTGGATTGTGAAAGCTGTGGTTGACGCCATAGATATCATAAAAGAATTGATACAACAAGTCTCTTTGTACGGTGGCTGGGAAATGTCAGGTGAATGCATTTACAGAAACGAACACAAAAGCAAACAGGTCACAACACGAATGCAAACCGGCCACAACGGAAGTGTTTCCGACGGACCGGTATTACAGACGGACCGGTATTATGATATGATAGCCTGATATGAAAAATATAAGAGTATCCTAATCAACTTTCACTTACTTTCATACGCGTTTCGATGTCTTCTTCTTGTTCTTCTCTGTTCTGGTGGGTTAAAAACATCTGCCAGAAACGTGTCTACCTGTAATACCGGTCCGTCGGAAACACTTCCGTTGTGGCCATTTTGCATTTGTGTTCATTTCTTTAAATGCATTCACCTGACACTTCCCGGCCACCGGGTTTCCGCAACAGAAGTTTGTACATTACAATACTATGACTATATTTAGGATAGTTGCTCATTACTTAGTGGAAGTATTTACATTACAGGTCCTTTTACAAAGAAACAGCGAGGGTGACATAATAGATTTGCAAGTTCTCAAGAGGGATTTGCACATGCAACATTTATTGATGTATATTTGTAAAAAGAAATTTTGTACCTATTTTTTTATTTATTGCAAATAAATGTCACATTTACAAAATATTACTAATATAATACACTAATTTGAATTATTACTTGTTTAAACTAAACGTGTGTGTGTGCGTGTGCGTGTGTGTGTGTGTGTGTGTTCGTGTCCATTGCACCTATCTGAAGTCCAATGGGGAAATGAGGAGGTAATCCAAAACAATTGACCAGAAGTGTAATAAAATTATCATCTAGTGCAGTGTTATAACGACACGTCTGACTTTATAACAAACTAACCCTTTGAAAATCGGTATAAAATTGTTATTGTTATTTAAAAAGTACATGCACCACTACTACACAATATTACGTGGAGGTGACAAGATGGCCGCCAGTGCGGACGTGCAACTCCATTGGCCGACAGCGCGGATATACATATATATGTATGTATGTATATATGTATGTATATATATATGTATGTATGTGTATATATGTATGTATATATGTATGTATGTATATATGTATGTATGTGTATATATATATATAAATATATATATACATATACATATACATATACATACATACATACATATATATATGTATGTCTAAGCATAGACCTATATCAATGCGACCCGATGCGACCTTGTTATGTGCCACAATGTAGGGGCGTGGCTTCTGGCAGATTGAGGAGGGGGAGGAAGTAGAGCTGTTGAGGGCGGGACATCGAGACCTTTCTCAGAATCTGCTTTAAGGAAAAAACACACAAATCCACATTTGTACAAGGACACTGGGAATAGGCTTTCATAACCTTCCATTTTGTTTTAACCAAATAGCACATATTATGACTTTCTTATTAATTTCCATTGTACATGCATTGCCTTTAATGGGAACGTTGCCCAAAGCAACATGGCAGCCACGTAGGCACGTCGCTTTGCGGGCTGCTTCTGATCATAACATACATCCATGGTTGTGATTGGCTGGCCTGCAACTTTAAATGGCGTGGCTTGTGTTGTGTGGGCGTGGCCTGATTTCTCCTGCCCTGGGTTTGTTTTGAGCCCAAAGTGTGCAGATGCAGCGAAGTGCCAGGCGTGTTTACAGAAGGTGGTCAACATGGCTCTGAAGACCGTGGGTACATGTTTGTCACGTACACTTTGGGCCGGAAGCAGCAGCACCCCGAGAACCAACGGGCTCTGCAGCTCAAGCAGCCTGCGCGGAGAAACGAAGCAAGGCCCCGAAAGCCCCAAACTGCAAAGTTCTGCTAAGAAGGAAGAGGAGCCTCCATTTAAAGGGACCTCAGCGGACAAGAAGCGACCCAAGGAGCCGACTGCAGCCCCCGGGGCGAGCGTCCGGAGCCGCTCCTACACCTCCACCGCGGTTCCCATTGACCAGAAGTCTTACCTGTGGAGCCGTTACAATGACATGAAGCGGCTGGTTCACGGTAAACACAGTCTTTGTCTTCATTTTACCCCATGTTTATCAATCAGCTTCTCACCGATACATCAGCGCTGTTTATCCTTTTGACACCGAGACATTCTGTCCGATCAGGGATTGAGTTCATCCTCTTTCCCTGCAGACAGATGGTTCACTGGTGCTGCTGCTCAGGCCGTGTGTAAGTTTAAATTTAACTAAAATTTAGATGTGAAAGCTTTAAATGCACCACCTTTAAAGACGTGTTAACATCTGGAGCAGAAATTCAACACATCTTTAGAGTCTGTGACGTATAATAATGACAGTTTACATTAGAGCTATCGATTTAGATTTCCCAAATCGATTTGATCCTCGATTAAACTCGATTCCGTCACAGTACTAGTTTTAGAAGACATTCTCACAGAACTAATGTTGTAAACAGTAGAAACTATACTCAAACTTATTGCAGTATTACAGACATTCATTTTTACGTTAAGAATTTAACCCACAGCACTACATAATACACAGTTAAAAAAAAAAAAAATACTTGTATGTATATAAAAAAGTATTGGATGAATTGATATTAGGACATTGAAAGGAAAATCAATTTAAATCAATTAATTTATTATTTTTTGTAACCTAGCCCGTTCTTTTAGCTGTGCAAATATATACATAAAGAATTAAAGTTCACAAATTATAAGCTGCACCACATTTCTTCTAAAAATCAATCAAACACGTGGAATGATTTTAAGACACAAGTGGAACAACAGAGCAAAATAGCATGTTTGAAAGTGGAGGACAACTGTAGTTCATCATCATGAATCATTAATGGTGTTATTGCTCGTGCACCTTTGACTTTGTAGTAATATTCCTCCATTACTGCACATTTTCTCCTTACAGTGCCTTGGAGCCAGCACAGACCAATAAGGACAGGAGGTGCCCAGAAAAGCATTATTTTCTATGATTTTCATCTAATTTCTTAGCTTTAAAAGCTTATTTCACATGTAAAGAAATGTTAGTACAAGGTATTTTCAGTTTTTTTTAAAAAAGGGGGAAAGTTAAGCTTTTCACCCTCACACAGATCATGCATCTGTCTCTGGGTCAGAATCCTGTCCTTTGTCAGTTCACAGTCTTATTGGAACCACTGATGCGATTGCTAGCCAATCTGCTACAAAGTCCATGTCCAAGTGGTAGATCTTTCTACGAAAGTAAAATACCTAGTAGAAATCATAAAAAAATGAAAATAAATTATCGATAGATAGGTAGGTAGATAGATAAATAGATGGATTAACTTTATTGATTCGTTGGGAAGGATCCCACAGGGAAATTAGGGTTTCCAGTGGCATTTAAAAAAGCAGCAAACAGGGTAGATAGAAAATAAAAATATAGAGAATATACAGCAATAAATAAGGTGCTTGGTGTGTTGCATGTTGGTGGCTACTACTGACTCCAGTTACCGCTCATTCGCTGTCTCCCCCTTCCTCCCCCCAGTGTGAGGAGTTGTACAGTTTGGTGGCGTGGGGTGAGGGACAAAGGAGTCTGTTAGTCCTGCATTGGTCCTGTCAAATAGATGCATTCTGGCTTTCCAAAAGTGACTGAAAGAAAGAGACCATGATTGTGTAGTTTGTCCCAAACTGTTATAAAACCGGTTAACCACACTGTACACCGTAATGCAGATTCAGATTGTATTACTCAAAAATCCTCTGGCAAATCATAAAGGCGGTGCCTGTCACTCGTCATACCACCCCCCCTCCACCTACCAACAAATCAAAATGGAGTAATCTCAAGTCTGTTTCATTTACAAAAGCATCCCATTTCATTTTGGAATAATCACGGTAAAAAAAGAAGAAAATTGTTTGAGAACTTTGGTTCATACGGGAAGCCGGAGCATTCAGCCTTGAGGGGAAAGTTTTTAGTTTGCACTGTTGTTTATTTGTTCTGGAGCCCTGCCTTCCTGTGGGTCTGCTGTGTAGAGAAGGAAGGAGGGAGGGAAGAAGCAGCAACACAGTCCTAAGTTGAAATTGGCGTTTCCAATAATGTGCTCTTAAGGACAAACTCGAGCTGTTTGTTTTGTACTGTTATTTCAACATTTTCCCAGCCTCAGACTTTGATTTGATTTCAATTTCAATCATGTTTACTCACTGAAGAATAGATGTGTCCAGACTTATCAGCAGATGTGTTTTCACAGCTCTATTTTACTCTTTTAAGCCATTTAGTGTCTTTTAGAATTCAATACAAGTCACGCAACTTCCCATTTGTTTCACGTTCACCATTTATAATCAACACATCATAAAAATAGGCAAGTAATCACAAGTGTGATTCAATAATGATCCTGTTGTAGGTCACAGTGTCACAGTCAACTCCAGTTGACTCATAGCAAAGAGCTGTTTACAACCCTGAGGCCCCCCGAGCCACGTACAGGATCATTCACAGAGACGAATAACTATAGGCACGGCACGCACACACACTCACTCCAATGGTCAACACACACCACAGTAGCACATTAGCTGGTTTCAACATGACTTGACTAGATTAACCAAAGCTGTTATTAATTTGCAGCCATTAGAAATAGAATCCTTGTATAAAGCTGCTGATAAAGAACAAGTCGTTGCTTAAACAACAACATTTATGTAGTTTTAGATCGAAAAAAATCTAAAGATTAAAAAAAAAAGAAGCTTTACTTGTATTCTGCAAGTAAACTGTTCAAATGTTTGTTATTTGATTTAATTTGTATTCTCTAACATGAGCACAAACTGCAGTGTATTTACCACAATGATAAATTATTAATAATAATATTTACAAAATCCAACAAACCAAAAAGATAATAAATGGTTACAAGATCCTGCACATGAAGCCAGTACTTGTTCAAATGTTTGTTGTGTCGTAAGTGATTTGCCGAGACAAAAGTAGTTTGTTTTTTTTGACTCCCTAAAACTTTCCACTGCTGTAGGTTTGCATTAACACTAGTCACGCACCATCTCCGCTGTAGTTCTACAGATGTAATCTTTGGACATGTGACTGTTCGTGGGAAGCGTGGTTCTTTCAGCAGTTGACATGCTGTTGGAGGACTGGCCTGAAGGTCAATGCGTGAATAAATGTGCGTTTCCCAGATCCTGTGAACTTGTCTGAGGTGTTCGACTAGTGAACAGGTTGTGTAATCTGTGCATTTAGCTACCGGTGAGACTCCTTAAATAACAGAGGGCTTATCTGGTATATTGTTGTGCTTCTTTTCAGGTTTAAAGTTACAAACAACACACCCTGGTTAGATTTGAGATAGAGGAATTTACCCTCCCAGTAATATAAGTTGTAAAACTCCTGGTAAAAGTGCCAACCACGTAAGACACAACTTCATTCCTCTCAGTGGAAGGTCAAAAGTAGCTGGTTGAAAAAAGGGGATGTTGCAGTTTTTTTTTTTTTGTACTGGAAACACGAGTTGCTTGTTCTCAGTTGACTTTGTGAAATGCCCAGTCATTGTTTGTGATCCCTATGAATGATTAGTCACACTTCATCTTCTACCAAAATCCAACTGTGATTTCTTTCCCTTCTGGACCAGAACTGATCCCACCCGGTGCATGTAAAAGCCTCAACTCTTCGGCCATCTACGCCAACAATGAGGTCA
The DNA here is from genome assembly GCF_900634775.1 of Gouania willdenowi. Taxonomy (NCBI): domain Eukaryota; kingdom Metazoa; phylum Chordata; class Actinopteri; order Blenniiformes; family Gobiesocidae; genus Gouania; species Gouania willdenowi. Next base: position 12,937,650 of record NC_041050.1, read on the forward strand.
ACCTGGCCGAAGTGGATATCTACGGCTTTGACTACGACTACACTCTGGCTCTCTACTCAAATACACTTAATAAAATGATCTTTGATAAAGCAAAAACCTTTCTAATCGAACACTTTAAGGTATATCAATGTGGGTGCAGTACTTGTCTTGAATTCATAGCATTCCTAGTTTTAAACACAAGTTAACTTTTCTTATCCTGCTTTACAGTATCCTGAGGGTATCGCTAAATATGACTACATCCCAAACTTTGCTGTACGGGGTCTTCACTATGACATCCAAAAGGTGGTTTTTTTTAAGACATATTTATACATTTCTACAGTTTTAAAATGAATATTATCTTTTTATCTGTGGCTAACAGTCATAAACCATTTATTTTCCTATTTATTTAGGGTCTTCTGATGAAGGTTGATGCCTTCCATTACATTCAGCCTGGAACTGTGTATCGGTAAGAGGATCATGCTGTACAAATTCTGTACTAACTTACTGCCCTTTTCCCATACATATATATATATATATATATATATATATATATATATATATTTAGAGAAAAAGTGAGCTGTTGCATTACTATGATTGTTATTATTTAAAACAATTTTCCCATGTTTTTTTTTGTAAAATCATGTTATTGGTTGGTATACTTGTTGGTATACTGTTCTTTAAAGGCTGCTGGAGACAAATAAAGACATAGTGTAGTAAATGGTTGAAATTATAGTTTAAAAGTTTTCGGAAAGGTTTAGTGCATTGCATTTTGGAAGGTGGAGTCCTGTACGTAGACCGATTCTTAGAAGTGTTTTTACTTGATCTAGTTTGTTCCTGGTATTCCTCGTGATATCATCTCACTCCACAGGACATCCAATTTCATCCTTTTGCCGCAACTTAAAGTCTATTAAAACATCAGAAAGTAGTTGGGAAGTCACTTTGGCAGAGTTTTTGGGAGCACATCCAAGAACTCATGTTAAGAATGAAGTAAAAACACTTGTATGCATCCGTCAATGGAACTCCACATTCTACAATGCAATGTGTGAAACTTGACAACCATTTTTTCAAACAAATGATCTTTGATTTGTTGATTTATTAGGCCTAAACTATGTCTTTATCTAATTCAAAAGACTTTCTATTAAGATATTGTAGCTTTAAGTTCCATCCTTTTTGATCAACAGGCAAATAATGTGTTTACAGACCACTGATAAGCCCATTAAGTCAACCTAATTTACTGGTTAATGCAGTGTGTGCAACAGTGCCTCTGTTGTTAGTTACTGTAGGTATTAAAGAATTAATGTAGTTCTGATATGATGAAACTTGAGAACAGGCATACTCCATGTATGACACCTAGACCAGTTGGGCTTGAACGGACAATCTCTGTGCAGCGAGGGAGGGAGGAAGGGACCCTAATATTGAGGCCCCTTAGGGTTCAAGACAGAATTATAAATCTATTAAAAATAAAAAATTAAAGGGTCTCTTGGGTGGGAAATATCTAGATTTATTTTGGTACTTTTAGGTTTTAAGGATGATTGTTTTGGTACCATCATGTCAGTCTTATTCTGGGTCATTTTTTTACTGAGGTAAATGTTTCTAACCAACAATCGTAACAGCTGTTTCTTAAGCTTATTTTATGCCATGTTTGTTTTGTCGTGTCTGTTTATTGGACAAAAAGAAAACAAAGTTTTTGAGCTGATGTTCAGAAATGTGGTTTGATGTTTCCAGCGGCCTGAGCCCAGTGCCGGATGAGGAGGTTCTTGAGCTTCATGGAGGGACTTACCACATCCCTCTGACGGAGGACAGCGGCTTCTATGGGAAGGTGAGGAGGAATGTTTTTAACACATAAATGTGTAGCAATACCTTTGTGTACGACTATGGATGTGTCGCATTTCAATAGAGCGCACAGTGCACACCACAGTGTCCTTCATGGAAGTAGAATGGAGCTAACAATGAGTAAACGTTTAATCTACCATAATGTATGGAAGATCTATGTTTGTATTGATTTGTGTTTTATAAATATATTGTTGTGGCAAGATAGGAATTTATGAAATGAGAAGTTTTTGCACACCAACTTCCCCTATTGTTGAGTCATCATTGATTATGTTCACCATTGTGTTTTTGGTCGCTACTCTGATGTGTGGAAGTTAGAAATATAAACATAAAGATATTATTGACAACATTCATATATGGATCCTTTATCTATTTGAAGAAGAAAAAAAATGATAATGAAATCTGTGAAGCAGAAAAAATAATGGTAACACTTGAAGTTTTACACATAAAGGCTGACATTACGCTGTCATTATTAAGAGATGACACTTGTCTTTAGCATGAATAAGGCGTCATGAAGGTTGTCAATAAGTGTTGTTTGTTCCCCCCACTTGATCTCTCCACCTAACTCAAAAAATGCCAGCATAGCTCCAAAGGTGTCATAATTTAGTGAACAACACTTAATGACAGCTTAATAACAGCCATATGTATAAAACATCAAGTGAAGTGTTACCAAAATAATTTCTATTTTTCCATTTTCAAAAATAATCGTAAACTGAATATTTCTTTAAACGGTAATTCTAAATGACTGTTTTTCTGTCAGAATGACCCATCTTGGAAGCTGCTCTTGTTACATTCAATCACTAATGATAACAGGGTTTCCGTGGGGTCTTAAAAAGTATGAAAAGTTAATAAATCAATTGTGGGAAAATGAAGGCCCTTAAAAAGTATTAAAAAGTCTTAATCGCAATTTTATGAAGTATTACATTTTATTGGTATTCAAGCTTTGACTCGGTTGCATAATCGGAGCGAGATTGTCTCGGGACTGCGCAAGTAGGGTGCAACGTTATATGATAGCGGATGTTCTGGCGCTAAAACAGACGAGAAGAAAACAAAAACATATTTATGTTTGAAACGCGTTACATAGATACATTTGACTTGAATGCCAGTGTATTTCAAGAACAAACAAAATAAATTCAAGGCACAATGTCATAAATCAACAGACTTCACAGGAGTGTGTTGCAAAACTGAATGTGATGCAGCTTGTCTCTCTCAGTATGGATGGTCAAAAATGTTAATTTGCCAAATTTGTCAAAGAGCTGATGGACACAGAGAAGCTGATGGAAAGCAAATCACACAATCTCAGGCACATGTCTTGTTGTAATAAGTTTTTGTTTTCTGCCAGTTGGCCTTGAATAACTGCTGTTGCTTGTTGTGACCTGAGGGGAATGTCTATAAACCTGCCTTTAGTTTAATTTATTCTTTCAAGTTTTTATTCCTTCTCAGCTCACATAATTTCTGTTAAGTTGTAGTTAAATAATAACTACAACTGTTAAAGATGTGTTGCTAACAACAGCTTAAAGTGGCAACGAGGTCTTAAATTTCTTTGAAAGTTTTTTTTATAAAGTCTTTAAAGGTATTGAAATTAACCTCAGGATTCCTGCATATACCCTGGATAAACAGCTATTCTGTTGGTTAAATCTGGCAGGTGGTAAATGTGACGTGTTCCCATTGGTGGTGTATGGCGTTTGCTGTTTTGAAGCAGCTGCACATACTACTCTCTCGTCAAGCCTTTCAACCGGCAGCATCAAGTACACACTTGATGCCTCCTGATCTTCAGTGAAGCAGTCTGATCCTGAATAACTTGTCTGTCGCACTGATTTTACTCTGAGGGTAGCTGCTCGCTAATTAGACACTTCCAATGGAAATTAAGACATTCAAACTGCTCCCCAAAAATGTCAACTAAATTAGGTTTCCTGGGAAGGAAACAAGCATTCCTAGAAATAAAAAAAGGTTGATGAATCTTTTTGATATTGTGGGGTTTTTTTCCACAGGGGCCAAAGGTGAAGCAGTTCATGGACATTTTCTCTATTCCAGAGATGACCCTCCTGGCTGTAGCAAATGACTTTTTCATCACTAATGATATCGAATATGATCCCGTTCATCTATTCAAAGACATCTCAGTAAGTTTACCTGCGTACTCTCTGTACTCAATATTGCTCAGTGTCTCCCGCTGTGTTGGACTGTTGTTATGGGCCTCAAGTTAAGGCTAAGGAATTTGCTGAGCTTGGAAAAACTCCCTTGACTTTTGAAAAGAACAAAAGTTGCTTTTCCTCTTGAGTGTTATGTTGCCACAGATCTCAGTAATAGGGCGTGGCTGAGCTTAGTTGGCAAGTTCATCAAAAGGACTGAAAGAGAAGCTTCTCAGTCATCCAGGTCAAGGTAACATATATTCATATATATATTTTTTTTTTATATTTGTTCCCTTAGGAAGCCATTGGAATGGTTCATCTCAAAGGTTTTATGTACAAATGGGTCATGCAGGATCTTGGTAAGAGTTTTATCCAAGTTTCTCCAGTTTTTCTGCAAACCTTGCTTGCACGGTTTACATCAGAGCTTTGCTTTATTTTCAGATAAGTTGATTCAACGAGGAGAGGAAACAGATGCTGTGTTGCACCGACTGGTCAGCAACGGGAAGAAACTGTTTCTCATCACCAACAGTCCCTTTAGCTTTGTGTATGTGTTACCATTGAGCCCACCAGTGGTTCAGCCTGACTGGACTCATTTATTTCAATGTTTCACTCCGATGTCTTGCGTCGTGCAGGGACAAAGGAATGAAGCACATGGTGGGAAAAAACTGGAGAGAGTTCTTTGATGTTGTCATTGTGCAAGCAGACAAACCTCACTTCTTCACTGATTGTATCAAGTGAGTGTCTCTGCAGGTCATAACACACTGATGGAAAGAAAGTATATTTGTTCACAACTGACAAACTAACCTACTGTCACTCTATTAACGTAGCTGCCACTGTACCAGAGGTGAAGGTAACGGATTACTCACGTTACTGTAACTGAGTTGCTTTTATGGGTACTTGTACTATTTTTAGGATATTTCTAAATCAGTAATTTTACTTGTACTTAAGTACATTTTAGAGGAAGTGAAGTAATTTGTTACAATTTTACACAACTGTTACAGAATAAATTATAATTTTTGATTTTCATTTATGAAGGCACATTGAACATAATCCATATGTTCTTAGTCGTGCTATTTCTGATCAACGCCTCAGTTACTTTCATCGGTTCAGGTTGGGGGTTCTACCTATTATGTTGATACCCACATGGCACTGTTTTAGAGTTCATATATTTAGCTATACTAAGAGCCTGATAATTGTTTTGCTAGCACTTTACTTGAAGTTTTATACATAAGGCTGACATTACGCTGTCATTATTATGACATGACACCTGTCATTAGCACGAATAAGGTGTCATGAAGGCTGTCATTAAGTGTTGTTCATTACCATAACCCTACCTAACCCCACTAGATCCCTCCACCTAACCCAAAAATGCCAACATAGCTCCAAAGGTGTCATAATTTAGCAAGCGACATTTAATGACAGCCTTCATGACACCTTATTCATGCTAATGACGGATATTGACAGCTTAATGTCAGCCTTATGCATAAAACTTCAAGTAAAGTGTTACCATTTTTTTTTTTTATTGTGAATTGATTTAATTGGTATTTTTTTATTTTAAAAAGAATTGTACATTTTTACAAACCTTTTATTTTATTCTGATGCTTCTGTAGAAAATAAATTAAGCTCCAATAGTGTAAAATTTCCAACTCTTCCTTTTTAAGTTTATACACAAAGATGTTTACTGTATGCAAGGGAACGTGGCAAGATTTATTACTAAAATTAAAAGTGGGGGGTGAAAATATCTACCAACTTTTACTTTCAGTACTATTTAAATTAGCTACTTTTTACTAGGAATGTCCCGATACAACTTTTCACTTCTGATATGATACCGATATTGAAGCCTTGCGTGTCGGCCGATACCGATATTGGTTTGATACAATATCAGCAAGAATCACAGATACTTCTATTACTTATTTTGTTGTGCGGAATGTTAGAAAAGGCTTGATCAAGTGATGCTACTCAAACAGAGAACAATAGTCAGCAACAATAGTTACTTTGTTGGAGTGTGAACCACAGTCACCTATGGATAGAAGTGCTGGAGCGGAAAATTATATTATATTATTATTACATCCTCTGGAATGTTTCTTCTGCAGACCTTTCCGACGCTTGGATGATAATGGAGACCTTCGATGGGAGAAGATAAAGAGTTTAGACAAAGGGCAGATCTACAAACAGGTCCGTATTTCTTTCTTTTTTACTATGGACCATATATATTGTTAAGCGCGCTGAGATGACTTTGTTGTAATTTATGCTATATGAATAAAGTTGAGTTGAGTAATGAAAACTGTGGTCCAACCTACATGTATCTACTTCATTTCTGTCTTTCTCACACAGTTGCAGATCTAAATGCTTTTGTGCTTGTTGATGGATTAAACTGATTGACGTGTGTTCCCTTTCGTGTTCAGGGAAACCTGTTCGACTTTCTCAGACTGACAGGCTGGCGAGGATCCAAAGTGCTGTATTTTGGAGATCATCTTTATAGCGACCTTGCAGTATGTATCTTAGTCACTGTGTGGGGTATTTTCTCTTCTTTAGTCCTGCCTTATTGTTTTGTTTGATTTATGTGATGTGGTCAGTGTACAAATAAACTGAGTGGCAATATTGGTATATATTCTTCAAACTGGGACAGACTTGAAGATTCTCGCAATGCTACAAGCCCTGTCTGCTCATCAGCAAACATTTTTAATCCCTTATGAAGGTGTGACCTGGAAACCAGATGATGGGACATGTTTGCCTTCTGTTTTTAAGTAACTCGTATTACCGCATGCCGTGAAAGCACACAAACCAACCAGCAATTTTCATTTTTTCATTTTATTGAGATCCCCATTAGCTTCTGAAATCTCAGTCGCTATTCTTCATGGGGTCTTATCAAATTCATTACATGCATTTGATATTTTTTTCTTTTACACACACACACACACACACACACACACACACACACACACACACACACACACACACACACACACACACACACACGTGGAAGCTCAATGTGAAACAATTCCATTGCAAATGTTTTTTCTTTCTTTTTTTCCCTTTTTTTCTCCTTCATTTATTGCATAACTCAATTCTTAATATTATTTGTTGCGATCCCAGATGTACAGTAAGTGCATATGTATTTCTATGTTCATATTGAAGTCATGATTCAAAATATATATATGATATTAATAACAACAAAAGGGAGGGGCTCCGTCTCCTCAGCTCCTCTTTCATTGTTTCCAATAAAATAATAAAACCAGTGTTTATTGAGTGAAAAGGAACAACTTTAATTTCATTTGAAAACTTTTGTTTGTTGTTCTCCAGCAACAACAACACAGGCAATGTAGGATACTGTCCTTTGCATTTGATTGGTCCTACATGTCGGTAGCACAGCCCTCATGTTACTGTTTTGCCTAGTAGTTACGTGATAGTGAGAATCTAAAAAAAATAAGAAAAAACACAATTTACTGTAAATTACTAGACTTGTTGAACATGTGGTAACTTGGTCCTTATTTATTTATTTAAGCTTGACATTTGAATTACCCAGATAATAATGTGGTTTTAGAAGTCCAAAGAAGAGATGATAACTCTGACAACCAAGCTGCAGGATTCATCATCACATCATTACAGCAACATAATATAAGGAGATATTATATTTTACGACCTCCCCTCAGGGATGGGTAAAATTGCAGAGGACAAATTTATATGTGTGTAACAACATATACTGTATACCAATAAAGGCTTAAAGCCCAATTTAATTTAATTGGGCTCCAATGATTAGTAATTTAAAATAAAAAGTATTAATCACAGCAAGCAACCCCAACATTTGGTAAAGAAAGAAATATTTTCTTTCCCAGATTTTTCCTTCCCATGAAAGCTAGTAAAAGAAAGTTTGTGCCCGTCTACTAAAACATTTCACTACCTTTGTTTTCCCGCAGGACTTGATGTTACGTCACGGCTGGAGAACAGCAGCCATCGTTCCAGAGCTGGAGCAGGAAACCAAAGTGGTGAGCACCTACCGCTACGCTCTGAGCCTCACGTGGCTGCAGGCCTTGACCGGCCTGATGGAGCAGCTGCAGGTGAGTTTTTATTGTTTCGAAATAGGGGTGGAACGAAATACCAAATACTCACGATATGATGAAAAATGGAAAAAGATTACCAATGAAGATCTGTGTAATAATAATCTTTTGTGGATAGAAAACAATCTTACTGCAAGAGTTAGAGTATAAAAAATGTATTATTATTTATTAAATAAAGTTTTAAAAGCTTTTATGTACTGCAGCGTGTAAGCTGCTACGGCAAGTGAGAGGGTCAAATATCATTGTGTCTCTTCCACTTGGTTATTTTTGTGCATCTTTGAATTTTAATTTGCATTGTTTTTTTGTGAATTTTCATGCTAGGATGTTTTGTTACACCCCTTGTTTGGTGTCATTTTGTGTAAAAATGACCTCCAGGTCAAAAACGAGCCTGTTTTTCCTGCTGCTTGGGAATTTTAATGACGCCTGTTTGAAAGAGACAACATGAGACCATTCCGTGAACATCATATTCTGATATACGTATATCTATCTATCTATAAAGCAAGGAACCTCTGTGTGTGTGTGTTTGTTCTTCAAATACCAAGCGTAATATTTTTTTTTATTTATTGATTTTATTTCTTGTTAATAATGTTTAATCACGTTAATATTTACTACTTTAGATACACAGAGACCAGGAGTCAAAAGAGGTTTTCCGGGAATGGCAAGAGGAACGAGAGGAGCTCAGGTGAGTTGGAGTGTTTGGGCCAGGGTTGGGGTCAATTACATTTTTCAGTTACAATTACATTTTCAATTACCCATGTTTTCCAGCTACAATTAAATTCCATTTTTTTTTTATCCTCGGAAAGTCAATTACAATTATTTTCTCAATTACTAATGTTCAACTACAATTTACACTAAAAGCTAATATCTATCATCTAATTTCTTTCTTGCATATTGGTTGCCTTGTTCGGCTTCCTAATCAATGAAAATATAGGTTTTAAGACTTTTTTTTTCTTGAATAAAATTTTGATGATGTTTGCTTTACTGTGTTACAAATACAGAGGAGCCAGGATCAGTGACAAGTTGTGCCAGCTCTGATGCTGTTTGTTTGTAGTGCATTTTATTCTAAATAGATTTATATTTGACAAAGTGAAAGCATAGACTACAGTTTTTCATCAATTACTAGACATTTCAGTTGATCCCATTTAAATTCCAGGCAACCCCACATGGGGTCACGACCCCAAGGTTGAAAAACACTGACTGAGTGCCTCCAGAAGAGATTTATTTCTATAGTTTTTATCAGTTCCTGTCATCTCCCGGGTGGGACCGAGACTGACCATTGGAATTTCCTTTCATGTTCTAATCAAGATTATTTCCATTATTATTATGATTATTGTTGTAAACTAAAAAATAAACAATATAAAAACCCATATTTTTCATGCTCACATTTATTTTTTTTCACTCTTTCACTCAAGTACTCCCTGCCATTGCGTATCTCCATTTGAGAAACCCTGCTTTACAGTGTTATAACTTACATTGTTACTGTTTTGTGTCACAGGGCAATGATAAAGAACTTCTTCAACCCTCAGTTTGGCAGCATCTTCCGAACGTGTCACAACCCCACCTACTTTTCTCGACGTCTCTCTCGTTTCTCTGATATCTACATGGCATCGCTGAGCTGCCTTTTGAATTATGACCCCACCTACAATTTCTTCCCCCGTCGCACCCCTCTGCAACACGAAGCCCCGCTGTGGATGGACCAGCTTTGCACGGGCTGCGTGAAGACGTCCTACATGGAGGAGATGTCTCACATCAGATAAGTATTAAAGGACTCCACGTTTCAGAGCCTCACAAACACATCGGAACTGCTGGATGTTTTTAGTTGAGGGTTTGTTTTCTTTTTGAAGTTTAATGTAATCTTTACAACAGGGTAAAAGTTTGACACTTCTGTGAGTTCACTAGAGGGCGCTGTAGGAAAGCTTCTGTCAAACAGTTCTATGGACTTGTGATGCCATTGTACAATCTAAACAAAAAAACAACAACAAAAAAAAAACAACCGTACTTTAATGTTTTATGTTTACTAAGCTGAAAACCGCACAAAAAACTAAGCCTGTTTTAAATGATTTTATGTTTGTATTGACATTACCATCTTACTTACTTGCACATGTCTCAGCAGATTTATGTGGTTAGGTCACATGTTACATTGAGGTCAACAATGAACCATGTTAAGGTAACCTGCATTTAAGCTATGCTTTAACTGAATAATGTGGGTTGTGTCTAGAGCAGGTCAATATTGGACAAATGTGGAGTTTTTTCTCTTATTGGCTGTTTGGTTGCCTACATTTAGAAGGAGAAAGATGGTGAATGGTGGAGATGTATTTGAGAGAAGGCAGTTGATTGGCCAGAAAGCTGTGGACTACTTGTCTTGGTTCAACCTTCACTGTGTTGCCATAAAAACTGTGCTCAGTTGTAATGTGATGTGCTTTTGTGTTCTGTAAGAAGTGTATGTTGTATTTTAATCATCACTAATAAACAGACTTGATCAACCATCTTTTTTTGTCTTTTGCCATTTATTTTTCTTAATGGACAGTGTTTTCATTTGTACTACCTTGTTGTATGAGACACATTTATCTGACAGACAGGGCAATAATTTTCTAAAATAATTTTATTGACAAACTTTCATCTCCGCAAACTATGAGTTCAGTGCTTCCGAAACTTTTCACAGTCCCGTACCCCTTCAGACATTTAACCTGAAGCCATGTACCCCCTACTCCTGCACACTTAGTAACGCAATGCTATATACAATGCAGCCCTAAAGTGAAAATGTACCTATCCTGTTGAGTAATAATATATAATAAAATAATATGTAAGTACAATTGGTGAAAAACAAACACACGTGACGTGCCCTTATTTTACAAATGTCCAAAAATGTAACTGTTCTGGAAGGATATGGAACATTTTTTGATTAATAATTTGAAAGTTACCGATAGTCTGATAGCAAAATAAATAAATATTTTGTTATATGAAAACAATAACATAAAACTGCAACAAACAATTAATCAGGGCGTCTGGCCATGTAATGAATTGTCTCACCACTAGAGGGTGGTCTTGCAGGGGCCAATGTGTTAATTGTGGCAATGCATGGAGGCCCCTGACTGCTGCTTGATTTATATTCTAGTTTCCAATGTTGTCACGCTGTTTTTTATTTATTTTTTTTCCACGTACACCCTGCTATGACTATTTGCGTACCCCACTTTGGGAACCAGGAACTAGAGGATTTAGAAATAATGCAGAATTGCAGATTTCACAACAAAAATGTGCTTAAATCCTGTTCAGACAGTTTTGCCCAGTTAATCCCAATTAGTGCCTGATTTTCACTCTTCTGTTACTTGTAAAGAGTCATATGTATTTCAGCTTATGTAAGTATCCACAATAGATTTTTCCAACCTACATAAAAGGTCTGAAATAGCTTACACTGCTGTATTATTTTGTGTTTAGTTAGGTAAGACTCTTTCAATGCTTTGCTATTACTTAAAACTGTTCTTTTTGTGCGACATTAGTTGTATGAATAGAACTCAATGAGTCTGATTGGAAAATATAATGTAATGTGCCCATTATATTTATCACAAGTAACATTTATAACTTAGGTTTGTCCATTTCACTGCATCTGCTCAGAGATCCTTTGAAGAATGTTTTCATATTATCAACTTGTCTGAATGATTGACATGTCAGTCTATCTCCCCAAAGGCAGAGCAACGTGGCCTGTTGGATATGTCATTCTTTTGAGGATCAATGAGCATGCATTCTGGCATGTGGGGGATTTTCTGGAAAGCAGCGTTCCTGTCGGCCGCTGAGCCGCTGCTCATATTATTTCAGCTGCTGTGCTGCACTCACCTTCAGTGTGCACTCCACTATGGACTGCAAAAAGGACGGCAGGCACAGGACTGAGAGAGAAAGGAAAACCTACAACATTCAAGATGACAAATGACAGGACAGCGATGCTGCCTGTCCTCGAGGAGCCACAGATGCGAATGGAAGTGGAGAGACTTCGATCTTTTTACAACTGGCCAGCAGACGCACCTGTCACATCTGGAGATCTGACAAAGGCAGGCTTCTTCTTCGTGGGCCCCGGGGACAAGGTTCAGTGTTTCTGCTGTGGAGGGATTTTAAGGTGCTGGGTACAGGGTGACCGGCCAGCTACAGAACATAGGAGGCATTTTCCAACCTGCGGTTTCATACTGGGGCAAGATGTGGGAAACGTTGAGCTCCAGGAGGGCTCCTCCGACTCTGTGGATGGCCAGTTGTTGAGCCAGCTTCAAAGGATGACCATGGAAGACCAGGGAACATCTGGCCAAGCCATATACCCAGAAATGGAAGGAGAGGATTCCCGTCTCACCACCTTCCACAACTGGCCTACAGAGGCCTCGATCCAGCCAGATGTTCTAGCCAGAGCAGGATTTTTCTACACAGGTGGGCTACAGAAGGCTTCTCTATGAAGCCAAACAACTACAAATGAATGCCTTTTTCATACTTTAATGGTCAGTGACAGTGAATTGTTGAACACTGACCCAGTCACTGCCTTTGACCCCACTGTGTGAGAGAGTTTGTGGTACAATTGTGCTGCTGAGTCATGATGTTGTGAACAGAACAACCTGGACAAAGCTGGAGCAGCTGAATTACAACCCTACAGCTTTACAGGGCATTAGCACAACATTATAAAACACATCGGAAAGAAATCAGAGTAATCATGAAGGAATAAATGGGGAAGGAATATACTCTGAGCTTTTATTTTCAGGTCGGCCCTCAGAGACACAATGCTCTTTTTTTTTCATTTAGTACATCATCAAAGTGCAAAGAGAATTTTAGTGTTCTGTCGTAAAGCTGCAAACACTCAGAGGATCTGCGTTCACAGCAGTTTGCGTTGCAGGTCATGGTGACAACGTCAAATGCTTCTTCTGTGATGGAGGACTAAGAAACTGGGAACCCGGTGACGACCCCTGGCAGGAACATGCCAAATGGTTTCCAAGGTAACGGCGTGCATTCACAAAGAGTTTTTACTTGAAGTTTTATACATAAGGTGACATTATGCTGTCATTAACATGACATGACAACATTAACATGTTGTTTGCTAAATTATGACACCTTTGGAGCTATGTTGGCATTTTTTGGGTTAGGTAGGGTTAGGGTAACAAAGGACACTTAATGACAGTCTTCATGACACCACATTCATGCTAATGACGTGTCATGTCATAACAATGACAACATAATGTCAGCCTCATTTATAAAACTTCAAGTAAATTATTAGCCATCACTTTAATAATAATGCTCTTCTATGCAGTGCAGTGTAGAATACAATAAAGATCATTACTGTTTAGTAAACGCTATAAACAAGTAAATAAAATGAAGAGAGATTTAACCAAATGGAGCAACTGAATAAGTTGGCTGATGATATAACCTATTAAAGCAAATGTTCAATGGAAAAATGCGTGTGAAATTCTCCACACACTTTTTTTGAGACTTGTCGCTGAAAGTCACTAAATATAGTTGATAATATAATAATTCTCACTTTCACGTCTGCTGCACAGACATATTTGTGTGTGAATTGCATAGTACATAGCATGAACAGTGAAGTATATAAATTGTCTTTTTTGTTGTTGTATGTTTCAGATGTGAGTTTTTAATCCAGTCAAGGGGCCAGGAGTACATTAGCAACATACAAGATGCCCATTTCCATCTGGGTCAGACTGTGGTGAGAATCTTATTCTTCGTAGCTGTAAGCTGATAATACCCAACGCCTTCAACAAATACTGAAAATATATTTTTTAACCATATTTCAATGAAGGAAATGCATACTTGTTCATGTTTTTGAAGTTGTTGATGTTTTTGAAACCCTTGTCTTAACAGGGAGGATCACAAACCCCCACAAGCAGAGATATTGCCTCCCGAGATGGTAAGTCATTTACATTTTCAGCTTTATATCCATCCGTTTGTCCATCCTTCTAGGAAGCCGTTTCTACCTTTGTGGGGGTCCGATGCAGATGCTGTTTGGGGTCCCCAGTTTTACAAACTACATGTGATTCCCAGTAGCTCGGCTATCCAGTAGTGCACCAGTGCTAACATCTTGTGTAATTTGTGGCACTGCATGGAGGCTCCTGACTGCTGCTCTATTTATATTCTAGTTTCCAATGTTGTCACGCTGTTTTTAATTCATATTCACCTACTCTCATGACAATTTGCATATCCCTGGGGGTACCTGTACCCAGTGACGTGCCGTGAGCACTAGGGTAGAGTAGGCAGGGCGTTGCAAATTGAGACCATCAATGTCGACGTCAATGACAATTTCATATGTTTCTGCTGGCAAGTGTTAACCTAACAAAATCAAGATTGTAAAACACCATTAAAGAATCTTAAACAATTATTCAATAGCAGCCTCCATACTCTCCCAACAAGATATATCTCATGACACGGTAGCACATCCGTTGTTTGTGTTGGAAACACAGAAACACGGAGAAAATAACAACAACAACAACTCAGAACAGCGTCAGTGAGGCTCATCCACAAAGCCAATCCTTCCTTTTGTACCATTCACTGTAGAAAATATGAACAATTTTCTGACCTTACCTTTGCTGAAGGTCTGGTAGCTCAGGTGTTGGCCACCCATCTTTTAAAAGCTGTCGTTTTTCCTCAAAAGAATGTTTCTTTATCGTCTCTAGCGCTGTCATCCTGCCTGTACTGTTATCCTGCTTCTAGCTAGAGAATGAACAGTGGCCGTGCTGTATTAATTCACTAATGCACTGTGAACGTACATGTAGCATTTAGCATAGCACGGTTACGTCCAAAGGCACCGTAGCGATCTTTCTTTTTACGTAAATTGTTTTCATATTGGGGAACTGACTGCGCATGCACAAACACATAAAAACTTCAATATGGGGCCAGAGGCAGAACATTAGTGTGCTTTTGGGAGTGGGTGTGGCCTCCCCCTGGCTCCTCCTCCTGCCTTACAGCGGAGTGAGACTGTGCAGCATCTCTGCCGTACAAGGAAATAGCGATGTTGAGTCATTCGGGCTATGAAAAGCACAAAATGCTGACACTTTCAACCTTATAGGTACTGTAGGCTATCGGAAATTGAAAAAGAAATTATAATTATATTATTATTAAAACAAATAATCAAAATATCAATTCACTCTTGGGTAGGCAAGGGGATGTATTGATCAACCACTGCATGTCACTGCCTGTACCTCACTTTGGGAACCTAGGCTATAGAGCAGCAATATGCAACTAGCAGGGGCCACAAAAGTGTGATTGTATTTGTTCCGAGGGCCACTTTATCAATATTCATGTCAGCATTTAGAATAATGACCTTTTTTTGTCTTTGTGGTTTTTTTGTTTTGTCAATTAATAGACATTTTGTGTTTTTTTGGAGCCATTATGTGTATTTTTCTGTCTTTTTCTTCCTTTTTTTGGCCTAATTTGTGCATTTTTGGAGCCACTTTCTATATTTTTATAGTTGTTTTCTATTTTTTCCTGTCGTTTTGTGCAATTTTGTTGACGGTTTGTGTGTCTTTGGAGCTACTCTGTAAAGTGTTTTGTAGTTATTTTGTTTGTTTGCGTGGTTGTTGTGTTTGTCTTGGTTCTCATTTTGTGTATTTCTTTTTTTTTTTTTTTAAGCAGTTTGTGCATTTTGATGTCTTTTTGTGTGTTTTGGGAGTTATTTTATGTAAAATGTTGGGCTTTATATTTCTTCCAACTTCTTGAAATACAATTATTGGGGATTTGTTTTGGGGGCCGCACAAATTTCCACCGAGGGCCACATGTGAGCAAATCAATATAGAATAGAACAGAATATACATTTATTAATCTAGACTGGAGGATGACACCTAGTAGATGATCAATACATTTTGGGTATCTTCTTCACTGTTCCCCTTCAGATGTGGTTGGAGGTCTGGCAGCTTCATCAGCCATGCTTTCTCCTGTGGTTCAGACTGTGATCCAGATGGGCTTCGAGCCCAGCTTAGTGGAGAGTCTGGTGCAGACCAAGTATCTTCTGAGTGGTTCTCACTACACATCTGTGTCTGACCTGGTGACTGATGTACTGCATGCAGAGGAGGAGGACAGACAGAGGGAGCCACTAACTACAGGTAACATCCACCAGTGATACACAGTGTTTCCTTAAGCCTCCATATCAAAATACAGTGAACTTATCTGTTACAATTTACATTAAAATATCACTTAGAAACACAGTCTTTATATGAGGCTAGTGCCTTGACACACTTTGATTGTTGCTCTCCCTGGTTTTCGAACATACAGTATATGTAAATAAGAGTTTAACCCCTGATTAAAGACGCTGCTTGGTCTTTGTGAAGTAGTTCAGACAAAGTAAAGTAAAGGATGTCCCAATACAACATTTTCACTTCCAAATACCAATATTTTTGCTTCGAGAATTGACCGATATAACAATACCGATTCGATACTACATCAGCATGAATTATACACACTTTTCTTACTTATTTTTTTTAGTGTAGCTTGTTAGAAAAGGCTGGATCGTGTGACATTACTTAAACAGAGGGCAATAGGCTAGTCAGCAACAGTATGCATGAGATTTTTTTTATTTTTATTTATTAACCAATGGGTTACATACATTTTTACTCCAAACTCCAAACATGAGAATATTCTACAATTGAATCAAATAAATAAAGTAATAATTGGAAGACCCTAAAGAATAACCTCAATAAATCCAATACCATCAAATAATTATATTTTTCTAAGTGCAAAATAAGCTTTAGTTGAACATAAATATAAGCATAATGTACAATTTAATAGAATAAATAATAATAAAAAAAAATAATAAAATGAAATTAAAACAATATCCCAATATCCGATATCAATATCGTATCGGGACACCCCTAGTGCTAAATGTGAGAAAGATGGGCAATGTTGTAGAAGTACATGAATCCCAAAGAGTGTGCCAGTTACCCCAGTGGTTACTGAAGGTACTGCAGGTGAGTGGTGAGGTTATTTGCAAATTCTTACAATACATCAGTGGTTCCCAACCTTTTTTGGGTCGTGAACCCATTTTGATATCATACATTTCTGGCTACCACAGAGACATCGTTCATTCATTTATTTTTTGATCCTGTTTGTGATATAGTGTTACGAGTAGCACTATAGTGATGAGATGTAGTGACTCAGATTTTTAACTAGATTTATATTTGAGGAAGTGAAAGTATAGATTTGAGATTGTGTGTGGTGTTTTAATTTGAAAAAGAAATGATTTATATATTATTACTAAAATGTAATTTTGATTTTTTATTAATTTTTAATTAACTATTTTGTTAAACATTGTTATACTGCTTTTTTTTCTTTTACTAGATCTATATTTGAGGAAGTGAAAATATAGAATACAGTTTTTTGAGATTGTGTGTAGTGTTTTAATTTGAGAAAAAAAATAAGAATATTTAAAATTATAAAAATATAATTTTAATCAGTATTTAAAAAAAAAAAAAAAAAAAGAATAAATAAATAAACTACTAGATATTTCTGGCTACCCCATTTGAATTCTGGGCAATCCCACATGGGGTCACTACCCCAAAGTTGAAAAACACTGCAATACAGGTTTATTGAATCCTAGCCTGTTTTGTTCATTTCAATCTTGTCGATTTGTGATTTTTGTTGCATTCTTGATTAGAGGAAAGACTGCAGTATAAAGTAGAGTATAAGATGCTGAACATTCACTAAAAAGCTCCATAAAATTCAACTAACAAATGTAGTCTAGACTTTAAACTTGCATAAAAAAGATACACAAATTCCATCTACTTAGTTTAGTTTGTAGCTTTTAAAATCAGTTCAACTAATGTTTGAAATTCTGTCAGACTGACATGTTTTTGTATTTTTCTCTAAAAGAGTCAGAAACAAGGCAGAGCACTAGTGGTGGAAATGTGAGGACACAGACTCCGTGCTCAGAGAGAGGTCAGTGGTCAACAACAACTGTAAAACTATTGGCACTGGATTAAACTGCTGCAGGTTTAGGATCAAGACACTGAAACTATGTGTGTTAAACTCCAGTGAAGGACTCCAACCCCGAAGATCTTCTGAGGCAGCTGCAAGAGGAGAGAACCTGTAAGGTGTGCATGGACAAGCTGGTCTCCATCGTCTTCATCCCCTGTGGTCATCTGGTGGTTTGTGGAGATTGTGCAGCCAACCTGCGTCACTGCCCCATCTGCAGAGCTGTGATCAGAGGCAGTGTCCGTGCGTTCATGTCATGAGGCTGCAGTGGAAAGCTTGGTATCAGATGATGAGCAACTTGGAGTTTTTCTTTTGTGCTAATGCTAATAAAGAACCATAATAAACATATAATCCTGTTAAAGTTGTGAACTGCAACTGTTTTGTTGTTTGTAAAAACAAAACCCCACGAGATCATTAGAAGAGCACATTATTTTAATGACAAACATATTTACATCCACAAAGCACAACACTAAACTATCTGGTTTGAGTTTCACATGTTGTAAAAATAAAAAAAAAACAATAATAATAAAAAAGTTTTTCACATACTTTACAAAGAAGATATGACATTGTTCTTCAGTGAAGACTAGCACATACACAACCATAACATGTCTGCTAATACAAACTGGAGAAAGGCTGTATTGCGATGAAAGGAAGACTAATTGTTATACCTTTAGTAGCATGTCACTACTTTAACACTGATTATGTTGCTATATGAGGTGCTTTGTGTTTCCATTAAACAACACAACACTTAGCTTTCCAGTAGTGTTTACATCACAGGCTTTAAATTAAGAAATAAAAATCACATTTAACTTATTGCTTCCCTCAGAGAAAGAATTAACCAGTCTGTACTCAAATTCAAAGTCACAGTCATAGTCACGCAATCTTCAGGTTCGTAACAACAATTTTCAGTTTATTGAGTGTTTTCATAATCAATAATGGAACGGACACAAACTCGATGTTTTTAAGTGTTAAAAATAAACCCCAAACTGAAAACAAACCTGAAATCTGATGAAAAAGATTAAAATTCAGTTCAGTCTTGCTACTGGTTGTACAATAAAATAAAAAATGACTTGAAACATGGTTTAATAGAATCAGATCATAGTGGTGAGGAATGTATTTTATGTATTGACAACCTACGAATTGTACGTGTCCACTTTCCAACACCAGGGGGCAGTATTGACTCACACCAACAGGGGAGGCCATTTTTGCCATTGACTTGACTGGAGCCCATTATCAGTTGTTGAAGGTGTGGTCAGATTCAAACTGGGACCAGCTGGTGTCCCATTGGTGAGCATAAATCTTGATTTAAATATTTATTGAAAGGTGAAGCGAAGGACCCTTAAAGTGAATTTTTAAAGAAGACACAAGAGTGAAGCCGTTCAGTAATATTCAATGTCTATCGTTATAGAAACCAGATTTTAATGTAACTATCAGTATGTCTCACACTTGCTTATCAAAACCATGCTATCAGAGCAATGGCTGTTGTTTAACCAACAGATTGAAAAGGTTCTGTGCCATGTGCAAAACAACTAAACAAAGAAAAAGAAAAAGTGGTTCAGTAATTGTTTGATTCCCCTTGTAGGAAATGGCAGTTTATAAAGAGTTAAAACTGGAGCCTAAACAAAGCTTTCTTTCACAGCCGATCGCCGTGGGTGAGAATAGCCAGAAGTCAAGACTCCGTAACGTAAGTGTTAAGACTTTGTGTCGGTGCTCATTTACCATCCTGACAGTTTACAATTCAAAATACAAAAACCTCCCACTTCCTGCTTTACTTATTTACATTTTTTATTTTTTGACGGATGCCCCTGTAGGTTTGGTTGTTTCTGTTCTTTCCACACTCACACCCTCTTCCTCTCGCCTCCCAATCCTCTTCCTGCTTAGACTCATGTGTATATGCACACAGATCCTGACCTAAAGTAAACAGGCAGTGTAACAATAGCCTCCACCGTAATTCAGCCAGTCGGGCCCAGATCAAAGGCAGACCAGCAGTGATTTGCTAAATCACCTGTGTCTCCATGAGACAAGGACCACAGACCAGGAAGAGCCTTACACAGTCAGTATTTTTAGCTCTACTTGTTTAACACATCTACAATCCTGGGAATTATTATAGTCCAAGCTGCAGAAACCAGGCAGAAGGCTCCACAGAAGAGATTGAATTCTCCCCTATAAAGACCACATCAGACATATTGTGTTACAATGTAATTTCCCTTTCACCTGAACTCCCCACAATGGACTCATACTGATGAATGTTTTCCTGTCCTCGACGACACGCCAGTAAATGACATTTTTACAGTATCGGAATCAAGAATAATGGGAACGTCTGTTGGTGGGCAGCAATTTTCCTCTCAGTGGGATTCTCCGTTTGCGTTGGATGCTCTACTTACGTAGACCTGGAGAGGATAGACAGTGGGAGAGCAGAGGGTCAGCACACACACGGACACACATATACCAGAGAGCATTTTTTTCTACGGTTTGACTCTCAGCAGATTGAGGGGGGGGGGGGAGGAAAAGGCCCCACACCATTAGAGACAGAGCTGATTAAACTGTCAAGAAGCTAATAAAATATTCATTTCATGGTAGCAGAAAATTATGGCATGACCTCCCAGACACAATGTTATAAAGCTCTCCAACTAAATGGATTAATCCAATTTGAAATATAATTTTAAATGTTTCGTGCTTAAGACATGGACACACATGTATATTATATACATGTGAGCAGAGGTGTAAAGTCTACTGATACTGATATATCCTACTCAAGTACAAGTACGTTAAGTCATAAAATTTAAAGAAATCTCAGGTGTAGCTACAGTTATGAACTCTAAAACAGTGCCATGCCAAATGTGGCATGTGGGTAACAACATAATGGAAACCACAACCTGAACCCAAGGCGTTGGTCAGAAATGGTACGACTAAGAACATATGGATTATGTTCAATGTGACCATGAAACGTAAACAAAAAATAATAAATGTAATAATTTATTCAGAAATGTAATGTATTACTTTACTTCTTTTTAAAACATACTTAAGTGCAAGTAAAATGACTGATTTAAGAAATATACTCAAGTCCCATAAAAGCAACTCAATGACAGTAACTTGAGAACTTGTAATCCATTACTTTTACCTCTGCATGTCAGACCAATGAAAGAGCATTCTGACAGGATGTAGCGTCTTATCCCCCAAACATAACTCAGACCTACCAAACCAGCAAGACCTTGGAGTCTTTCTGCTAGCCAGGCTGTTTAGCATACGAGCTAACTGAGTGAAACCTGATTCTGTAACACTTTTGTCATTTCAGAGCCTTTGCTTAGCTTTGATTAGGAATCGCTACAAGTTGATGGAGTTGGAAGGTCACCGTAAATCATCATTTTGACAGGCAACAGAAATGGCCACAACACCAGCCTACATGACTACCATCGTAGATATGTATGCAAACTAAAATACTTTTAGAAATAGTAAATACCACCACAACTAAATAAAAATATTGTCTAAAGCAGGGGTTCTCAACTAGTCTTACCCTGGGACCCACATTTTTTCCACGGCCATTAAATCGCGACCCATGTTTTTCAAAAATAGCTGTTGAAAAGACACTCTCTATTTTAAAACATAAATCTATATATTTTCCTGTGCAACATACACTTCACAGCATGCCTGTCAAAAGATAAAGTTTCTTTCAAAATAAAAGACAAGTCCAACATGAGCGACTTTAAGTATTTATTTATTTTTGACCAGCTGTTTGCGACCCGCTGAATACAGGTCCGCGACCCACTTTTGGGTCCCGACCCACCAGTTGAGAATCACTGTTCTAAAGACTAAAGCATGGACTAAATCAATGGTTCCCAACCTTTTTCTTGACGTGACCCCATTTTTCTATCACAAATTAGTTTTTTGATCATGTTTGTTATACTTTGTTGCAAATACAAAGTAACAATATGCACCAGCTCACACATTTTCATACTGCTTTTTATTTGAACTGGATTTATATCCAAGGAAGTGAAAGTATAGAAAACAGTTGTTAGAGAATGTATGTTGTGTTTTAATTTGAAAAACAATCATATTTGAGCTTTCAGCACTGTATATCTATTTCTGTGATATTATTGTGACTATTGTTTTGTATATCATTGTATAATTCTATTATTGTTTTTCTATTTTTATTCTTTTACTCTATTTATTATTTAAGGGCTTAACGTGGAACTTGAGGACGTTATTTCGTTATGTACATGTTTATGCACATAATGACAAAAGTCCTTGAAATTAGGTGTTGTTTTTTTAACTGTGCAAAATAATAAAAAACAAAAATATAGTAATAATGTAATTTTAATCAATAACTCTTTACATTTTATTATTATTAGACATTTCAGGCGACCCCACATGCAGTCACGACCCCAAGGTTGAAAACACTGGATTAAATTGAAGCGTAATGTTAAACATAACAGACTTGGTTTCAAACACAAAGCACCCAACCTGATCTTGCTTTTGGCCACAAATTATGACTTCAACAGCGTTGCATTCGTCACAAACTATGACGCTTGTGATGACAGCGCAAAGGCACGTACAGTGGAATGAGAGCACACTCATACTTACAGGTACATGGGCTTTAAGAGGAGATGTGATGGTTTCTCATTGACATGGTAGAGTGGAAAAGGGTCAAATCCACCAATAAAATCAACTGAAAACAAAGTAAATATAAATCATAGTGTGAATCAAACGAGAGACAATGACACAGTAAAGAAAATAAGGTGTGATGGATTGAAATGGAAATACAGGACACAATGAGAAAAGCTAGTTACAGATGATAAAATGCACAATTTTTTTGTAGTTTTAGTTTGAACTCAAATAGTCCACAAATGGGAGAATAAAGCCCTGTTGAACCTTTATTAAATGCATCTGCTTTATGCCAGAGGGAAATCTGGTTGAACAGGTGAAAAGCTGTCAAAATATCCTTTTTATCGCCCGAAAACGATAGTAACCTTCAGAAACCGAATGCAGTCCACCTTCTATTGAGTCCACCTTCTCTTACAAGTTTTAACCAACGTTTAGGTGAACATTTTTAAAGAAGTAATATGTTGTGCTAAAAATGATTTACAAGCTGGTACAAAAAAAAAAAAAACAAAAAAGGATATTTTACAGATACAGGGATTTGGGCAAAAATGCGTTTGGCTTTTGAGGACACAAGGAGGCAAAGAAAGTGAGGGAGAGGGAGAGGTTGAGCTCGTCACGCTTCTTGGTTTGGTTGACAGGAGGGACAAAAAGATAAGAGCTGAAAGAGGGCATTTGAAAAAGCTCCGCGTGACCAGAGGCTCCCACCACCATGACGGATAGAAAAGTAGAAAATGTGAATTGCACTTAAATGATTGGAAAACACACAGGAGCAATATTAGATCCCTTTTTTGGAAAGAATAACAGAAAAAAAAGGTTTTCTCTTTTTTTGGGAACCAATTTCAGTGAAGAAAATACACATAGATCCTAACCTGCCATGGAAAATACTGTAGGGCCAAATCAAGCTCTTCCTGATAAGAGGAGGCAGAGATGGTCTGCTGAGCACTGATAGGAATGCAGGATGAGCGCTGTTGTGCTGTGTTGTCCCTTTCCTCTGACCCTGCCCTGATTTCCTGTGGGAATCACTGTTTTCATCACTAACATACTTCATTTCTCAACCCCTCACCTGCTCCTTTCTGTAAGAATACATTTTCTCACAGTCAGCAGACGGGGATCCAGCTCTTAACTTAAATAAACGCTGGCAAGATCTGGTAATAATGACTGTAGTTAAATTATTAAAGGACTCTATTTGCACGCTACTGCTAACTGCTAGCTAACCCAGGGGTTTTCAATCTTTTTAGCCCGTGACCCCGACATAAAGGTCCCAGAGACCGGGCACCCCCACTGTACCTGAAGGTGGTTGAACACAGACATGAACATTGAAGAACAGTCATGTGGAGACAGGGTCATCTATAAGGGGGAATAAAGGGGAGAACTTTTTGGGGCCCATCCATAAAGTCAGCAAAATGATGGTCCATTGTTCTATGAATCTGTGATAACCACAGTTATTTATATATCTGAATAATATCCACTGTAATCCAGGAAGTTTTTATTATTTGCTCCATAGTATATAGTCATCTTCTCTCTCACACACACACACACACGCACGCGCATTAATCGCGCGCATGTACATACTCGTCACAGGTTGTTGAAATGCGTGTGTAGAGAAAAAACAAACGGACTCGTGGGAGCTATTTGAAACTTCCGCAAACTTTTCTGTTGTCATAACTCTGTCTCTGAACAGCTCTGTGTGCTTTCAGCATGTACATCCAAGGTGCGCATTTGGTTATGTAGCACGTGGTGAAAATATCAGCGTTTATAATGCCAAAATTTGCATTTTTCGCTGTTCGCTTTCAACATAGTTATTGGCTTTCAACATTGCCCGCCAATAACTTCCGGGTCCCATCATAACTTCTTTAGTTATTTTTTCTTATTTATGTCACTTGAGGGTCTCTGTGGTCTATCTGTCTAGTTAACTGTAGTCCTGTTCAATAGTCAATTCAGGGTCTAAGATAAAGGGTTGTCAATCAAATCCTATAAGTCCGAGTTCACCAATCGTGGTCTTAGTTTATGTCTTTACATAGTAAGAAAAATATGTTATGCCTCTGACTGTTACGCCAATGGATAAGTCACAATGTTTACAAAGAGAAAAAGGGTCAATAGGTGGTGTTGTTTTCCCTTATTTTTGAAGATTACTCTGCTACCTGAGCTCTACCTTCATCCATCCCTACAGCAGCTCAGTCTGCCGTGAAGGATTTTCTGCTGAAGTGACTCAGCACAGGAGGAGCGAGCAGCAATAATTAGCAGACAAGCTAAAGCTTATCCTGGTGCTAGGCGGCTAACTCCATGACCTACTTTGCAAAGAGGATTTTCCCCGCAACTCACTCTGCTTGCGCGTCTGCTCGCCACTGATAACTCAAAACTCACTGTGTAACAAAAACAAATACACACAAACACCCGACACTTAAGACAGTGACACACAGACATTTAGCATAAGTCAAAGCACAAAGCAGAATGGTGCAAGTATGTACGCACTCACGCACACAAAGAAAGAGACAGTATCAATAAAAAAGCCAAAGTCTCGACAGACCTCAAGCTAATGGTACATATGGTTTATTGTGTCCTTTGTGTGTGCTTTATGTGTGTATGTGCGTATGTGTGTGGTTTCAGTCTTTAAGCAAGCCTGAGCACTCAAATTTACCCGAGACCTCTCCCTGGGGTGAGAAAGTGTTCTCCGTGAGAAGAATTCCTGTCTTATCACTTTATTCACAAAAAGCTGGTTTTGTCTTTTGTTGTTTATTCCTGCCTATTGCCTCATCTCCCTTTTTCCTTTCCTTGATAATCACCTCACTCTACTCCAATGATGTACACCTCCCCTCTCATCTGTCTCTTTCTGCTTTCACCGTCTCAGTCTCTGATGAGGATTTGTTGTGCCTTTTCTTATTTGAGTGAAGAGCCATCAGCTGTGGACGTTATTGACCAGCAAGGCCCTTAATGAGGCTGAAACAACGAGTGACCAGAGGCTTCTAATGCGTTACAAGCACACCTCACTGAAGCTCAATGCCAATAAAAGAAGGAAAGGGAGACAGGAAGAGAGAACGAAGATTTGGACACGATTTGGACTCTGAGTCATGATGATTCAATCGTTTTTTTTAAAGACATGGGTAATTTAAGAGGAGATAACGGGGGAGAAGTATGTACAAAGTAGGGTTTTGTTGTAGGAGGGGAGATGCTGAGATTGCCATGGAGCTCTTTGTGGCAACATGCTTTCATGTTCACATCAAATGGAGGGGAAATGGGACAGATAAGTGCCAAACTAGTTCTTGAGTTAATGTGAGAGTCTGTGCACCTGCATGACCAAACACAAGCATGTGAGTGAGAGCTTGGGCATACATGAGTGTGCAGAGAAAGGACAACAACAAAGAAGCAGCACTTAAAAGCAATGTGGCAGCGTGTCGCTCTGGCACAGCGTAGGTAACAGAAGGCCATTAGATCTTTTAACCGATGAAATGAATTCCAACATCCTGTATCTTTAAGCTAAGTTGTGTTTTAGCAACCCCTTCAACCAAATGGTCGCTAGTTCAAATCCATCATGGGCCATCTGGGATGTTGAGCAAGTCTCTTAACCCTAACTGCCCCCCAGGCTCAACACCTTGGCTACCCACTGCTCCTCAGGGATTGGGTTAAAGGCAGAGAACACATTTTGTGTATGTACCTGTACATCCCCTGTTTATTTTTTCAATGTTCAAATTTTATTATGATTTTGTTTGCACGTCCAAAACAATTTGAAACAAGAGCACTCAGAGAGCGCAAACCTCCGACAAACGCCAAATATTCTCTTTGATAGATAGTCACAGTTATCTTTGATCAGTGATTCTGATCACGGTGCCATGACCATGACCTGTAATAAATGTCTATCCCCATGAATAATGATAGGTCCAAATGTATGGTCAAAAGATCGTGACCAAATGCACAAACCAAATCAGATCCAGATGAAACTGAGTGGATTAATTGAGGAACCAATTCGACATAACTGAGTCAAGTGTCATAAAGATTGGCCAATCAAGAGCCAAGATGTGAATTTTTGAAATTTTGCCTAAAGGCTGGGATACACTGTGCAATTTTTTCAATTCATGTTCTCACGCTGTACGGACCAACACTGACTGCTCAACCTGTACGTCCATACACGACACGTCGGGGTCTTTTTTGTGGAAATGCAACATACAAATTAGAAGAAGAAGAACTCTGAAGTGTCGCCATTAAAACAGAAGAAGTAAAGGAACCCAGAAGTGGAGAGACACTCGCAAATCTGAGCAAAAAGAGCTTTGAAAAAGAAAAGGTGGCGATGTGATGGACCAGGAACTGGCTGGACAGACGTGGGCAGTACGGTCTGTCAGTTTTACAGCGGTCCTACGGTGTTCACGCATGCGCAATGTGAGAGTTTAAGGTAAGCCGGTCCGTGGCACTGCTTCATCAGCGCGATACTTTCATGAGGAGCAACTGAATTTCAAACATGTTTGATTTTCTTAAAACCATATGATTGCCGATTCGGAGCTGGTCGTGAGGTTCCAATCCCAAAAATAGATGCACGAGTCAAAGATCAGCCCTAAATGGGCCAAAAAATTGCACAGTAGGAGATATGGATTTTTCAATTTTTGAAATTGATCCAGAATCAGTATGTTGAGCTGGACCTCTTCCAAATTTTAATGGAATCTTCCATGGCGTAAAGTCTATCTTTGGTTAAAATTTTGTCAAAATTTGTTCAGTACTTTCGACATAATCCTTGGCGAAGTTAATCATAAGTTACGACCACATGCACTCCAGGTGACCTTCGGATCACATGTTTCCTGACCTCTGATTGGCTAACCGACATGACGACCTCTGACCTGCTGCCAGTGAGGCCACAGCAACTGAGTCATTTAGTACAACTGCTTCTCTGGTTTCATCTCCTATGACTCATACCATGACTCCTCAATGTGTTTTTCCCACATCCTTTTCTACTTCAGTGCTCACACGATGGTGGATTGTTGCCCTCGTCTGACTCAGAGTGATGAAACAACGATATTAGTATCAAACTTGTTTCTGAACTTGCTTCTGGTTGAATCACGTGGGTGCATTAACAGTGAGGGATAAATAGGTGGAAAACAGATTCCAATTATCCTCTCCACTAGTTCTATCTTGTCCTCATATTGGATGCTAGATGGGTACACCCAGGACGGGACGCCACTATGTCCAGGTCAACAAAGAGCCAGACCGATGGAAAGATTCTATCCACCCATTTGTTTATTTGTTTGTTTATTTCATTTATTTTGAACATGTAAAGAATAAAGAATAAAAAACAGAACAAAGTAGCTAAAAAAAAGTAGTATGGACAAATGAATGGGATCATACAAACAAGCTCTCAAATACTTTCTATATAAATGTAATGTACATGTCTGAAAAGGAGTGGGAAGAAATATAAACTTACAATTCTCACCATTCACTAATTTGACTACAGTTGATTTACCAAACATTGGTACAGGTCAATTGTTGAGAAAACCACGCCCTTAGTAAGGTGTGTAAGGGGAACACATGGCTCCTTTGGTTCAGGAAGGAGAGGAAGTGAGACAACCCAGCTAGTGTGGGGGAGGTAGGAGGATGGAGAATGCAGGGTGGGATAAAAAAAGAGGAAAATTGGGAGAGTCTACATCTCTCAGGCGTTTTTTTGTCTCCTCTGGGTAAGTGGTGGGTTGTTTTGAGAATGAGAGTGTGAGCTTGTGTGAGGTAAGTTACTCACAGCTGTCCTCCTCCTCAGTGATAGCGCTGACAACATAACAGGCGTAAACAAAGCCCAGGAGCTGTGAACACACAAGCAAACAAGAGAGGTTAGACATCACAGCCAGGGACGACAATGTGCAGTTAGGCAGCTGCTTGTTAGCTGTAATTCACAAAATGAGGAGGAGATTGTGTCCATTGTCGGACTGACACTGTGCCAAGAAACAGAACCAGAGGAAATCAAAGTCAAGCAAGCCGTTATGGTACTTACAGCCATTTTCTACATCTATTTCAAACAGTTTTTAAATCATGTAATGGAAGATTTGAACCTTTATTTCTTGTCCATTTATAATTCAAACACAAAATCACCACATTTAGAGAACTTGCAACTTTAAAGGATCCTTTAAATGCCCATTGTAGAAACTATAAGCTGTGATGTTCCCATTTTCCCTCTGTGGCTTTTTAAGATGAAGTTTAAAGGTCCCATTTTTCACCCATCTCCATTTGTTCAAAGAACCCCAAAACCATAGTATTTGAGGTTTATTTCCCCAAACTCGCCTGTTTTCCAGAGTTGTAGCCTCTGAAAAGTCACTTTCTGAGCAACTCTACACAAACAGGCTAATTTGCAGCCTACTTATGCATATTCATGAGTGGGCGTGTCTATAGACGGAACACTGACTTCCTCCTCCCCGTACGGTGACGTAGGGCCAGAGGATGGCCCGCCCTCCTCCCACCCACTCTGTAGCTGAGCTCATGCTGCTTTATAAACACGAGACAGAGCGTGGGGGAAGGGCATTCGCCGGTACATACATAGACTGTAGAAAATACATACATAGCACTGCGCAAAAGACGCTGAAATGATCACCTTAGTGGGCGTGTCTGTTTACATGTGAATCACGGCAGAGAGCTTCCTGCATCCAATTCGTCATCAAAGTGGTAACGCGTCATCAAATTGGAGCGAGGTGTTTGGGCTGCAGTAAGAAAGGAGCAAATCACCCTCTAACTAACGATTGAGGGAATCAATGAAAAAAAACATTTTGGGCATGTGTATGAAGCCCAAATAGCACTTTTGTGATGTTTAAAGCACAGAAAAGTTGATTTAGCGTAACATTTGCCCTTTAAGGGTTGAAGTCTTGTAGTCCAAGTACTCCGAGTACCTTTAACTGGTGTTGAGCTCAAGACCACATTATCCGAGACCAAAACTTGCCCGAGACCAGAATGTACCGAGACCAAGACAAGGCCAAAACCTTTGGGAGTCGAGACTGAGTCAAGACTAAGAGAGTGACAACCCAAGACCGGGGCCACAAAAATCTATTTTAAAAACCATGACAAGGTTGAACGGTTGAAGAACATTCTCTCTTTAATTTTAGTTTTTTTTAAATACATTTGACAGGCAAAAAAAAGAAGGTAATGCATGAATCGAAGATATTTATCGTTCGAGAGTAAGCGACGAAGCACACTAGTGCAAAGATGTGGGTGCAAGTGTGGGGAAACAGAAATGGATGATGGCCTGTGGGCATGACAGATGGCTGTCATCCAATGCGGAATCCTTCCACCCATCCATCCATCATCAGGGACTCTACCAGGACAATTAAAACCGCGTTGGACACAATGCCCTCTGCGTAATCGCTGTATGTAACGATGACGATATTTATGCTCTATTTATTCAGCCTTCGCCTTAACGTGGTCTGTGTGATTATAAATGGCACAAACTAGCACAAAGACATCATGTTCTTTATTTTATTGCCATTTCTTTTTTTCCACATTTGTGTTGTGAGCTGGAATACAATCACTCAGAAGAATATGGTCCTGTCTCAGTGTGGGCTATAGTTATAAGACGTTTGACTCAAACTACTGCATCTCTCTAGTAACTCTCTAGATTTTTTTTTCAATCTAATTGCTTATCTCACCCCGGCCATTACGAAGGCGATGAAATGGAGGAGTATTAGCATATGTATAAGGCCAGTGTCAAACACAAGATGGTGTTAACAGCAGGGGTCACACCCTCTTTTCCAGTCCTATTGTGTCTCTCTGTGTTTTTTTTCTTTCTTTGAAAGCGTGTACTTCCATGTGGCTTCATCTCCATGCATGAGCGCACGTTTGTTTAATTTCATGAAAGAGCCGGATTTTTGATGCAGTCTGTGGACGACTCAAACAAACGCTGCCATAATCTAAACAGTCGAGACAACACTACTCAATAGTGTAAACACCATGTCCAGGTATTACTGCTCATTGTGTTTGTTAGTATATTTTTCCATTATTTTACAGTATATCCCATCTATTTCCTGCTTTGTTTTTTGTGCTTCACTTCCTTTTATCAGTGTGTTTCCTGCTCAATCTCAACTTCCTGCTCAAACTAATACAGAAGACATAAAATACATGGTTTTTTTTTTGTTTTTTTAAACACTCAAATTACAGTTGAGCCAAAGTCTGCAACAATCTGCACTAATCGTGGACAGCCAAATGACTACTGGGATAAAGTGACACAGCACACTAATTTAGTTTCAGTCGATCAAACACATCTCACTTTCTGAGAGGGTAGAATTTAGAAAAGTTCCAAAGATGGGACACAGGAATTATTTCTTATTGTATTTTATTGTTAGCGGCAGTTTGTAATTCCATATTCGTTTACTTCTTTTTCATTTTCTTCAAGCTTTCCTGGAAGTTTTCAAACTTCGTTACTAAGGCTGGGAAATGTATCTTTTATGGTCTTGCCATTATAAAAGGCTTTTATGGCCCCTTCTTGCTCTTCTTCTTGTATTGGTTTGGTTGCATTTGTGTTTCATCTGCAATAAAATAGCACTTACACGAAGCTAAAAATCATTCAAGGTTAGGTTCCTGCCAGAAAAAGGGCTACATCTATTAGCATAGGCTAATAACGGTCAAGTCTGCACTGCATCTGTTGGTCCACGAGTAAAGAAACTCCACCTTTACGACGTGCTACTCGATTAATGTCAAGACCTCACTCTTGATAGGTTGATGGAAATGTCATCATCATAAAGACAAAAATGATATTTAGACGGCTGATCATATTTCTCCCTGAAATTTCAAGTTAGCCCAGGGGTTGACAGAAAATATGCAGGAATGAATTCCAAAACCCAAATGCATCTGGTGTGAAAAATGAATGTAAAAACATGATCAGTCTTTCTGGATGCTGAGATATTTGAAGGGCAAAAGCAATATTTGAAACTCACGATGCTGCTGTTTGATAAGTTTGTTGATCAGCTGATTTGATTGCCTCTGATAAGACAAAATACACAGTCATTGTGACTTATTTTAACTAAAAAAGCTGCATTAGACAGGAGTTTCTGTATATGCAGGGTTAGTCTAAAGACGTCTATTCTAAAACCAAAATTAAGAATAGAGTTGTCAATTATGGCCAAATGAGTATGTGTTTGAAGGTTGGATGTACAAAGAGGTGTACATACTCTGTACTCTGTAGTGTTGTAAAGAGGTAAATTTCTATGGGACACGCGCATGATAAATTGATGAATAAAGTTTGCACCAATGCGGCGGTTTAGGTAGAATCTGATAAAAGACAAATTCGTACAAATTAAACTATTTATTTAGTATTTAACATTTCTTAGTGCAGGGGTGATTATCGTGTGTGTGGGGGAGATCTGTACTCTCCTGGGCCGTAGGCTGCTTCTCCTCTGTTGTTAACTCCCGTACACCTCAAGCTCGTTAAAGATGGTACCGTGTAGAAAGAACAGGTCGTTTTTGCTGTTGTAGAGCTGCGCTTTATTGACTGGCTGCACTATATATAACATAACTACCTGTCCCGGTTGCCGTGTCGGACTCTACTCATAGGCACGCACGCGCATCTCTCCTCCGTGGGCTCACTCTCACACACATGCACGCACATCAGCCGCGCGCATGTACCCACTCCGTCACTCACATCAGGTTGAAATGCATGTGTCTCATGCTCAATGCGTGAGACTTGAGAGCTTTGCTAGTATATCAGTGTGAGTACGGCGAGTGCGGCTCATGACTGCCGTTTTCATTCCGTCCGGTCTAACCCGCGTTGATTCCGCGTTGATTTCAAAATAAAATGAAAATAAACGTTTTGCAACGTAATCACCAAATTCCAACTCCAAAATAATGGATGCACAACCTCGGGCTATGCGCAAGCTGTTAAAAAAGTTTCAGGTCGATCAGACACTGCGACAGGGAGACATGCACTCGACACACACACACGCAAACCAGTTAACTTCAAAACAAGAGCCCTATTTACAAAAGAGTTGCAAACTAATGGCAGACAAGAAGAGATGCTTTTGTTTTGAAAAGATGATGTTTGATTTTTGGCTTGAAGCCGGTGTCATGTACTGAGTGCACATCGTACTGAGATTGATTACGTGCACATGCGCACTACCGTAAAATGAATTTCTGCTAAAAAAAAAATATCATTCATTTTTGTTTTCAAAGTGAACGGACATGTTTTATTTGTTTATTGGATTAAGTTAGGTTTAGGGTTAGGTTAGGGTTAGGGTTATAATCTCAATATGGAGGTAATCTCAGTATGTGACACCGTTCCCAGGGCAATTTTATGAACATTCCTCTCGTAATGCATGAGTATGACTCATCTATCTACCGTGCATAATTCCCAATATAATGAATAGCCGGGTATTTCTCTCGTACTCAATCTTTTTATACTATCTAATATGAACGCACTACATACTAATTTTGAAGGCAGAATTAGTATGAGTAGTACTTGATTTCAAACACAGCCTATGACTAATATTTACTTGATACATACAATCTCACCATAACAGCAAACTCCACTAACCAAACAAGAGAATGCTAATTCTCTTACATGCTTCATAAGGTTGTAAAAAAAAAAAAAAAGTTGGCAGTCTCATTCCAAAGTAACATACAGTCAGAAATCACGGAAAATATATTAAGTATATTTTTCCAACAAGATGGTACAAGTGATCTTCAGGTGAAACACGGTTTATTTATTCATTATATTTATCAATTTTAATCTCTTTGTGTAGTTTATTAATGTAAAATGTGTGACTTGTGTCTATTCTTCTACCAGCCTTCGCCAAATATTCAGGGTAATGAACCTAATGTAAGCTTAATATTAACAAGAGATCCTGTCTGACACAATGGTGGGAGACACACATTACTTAGCAATGGGCGTTCTTATACGTGTGTGTGTGTGTGTGTGTGTGTGTATTCAGCGATAGGTAAATAACATGATCTACAAGGTGATTAATTCACTATTGATTGTGGCTTTTTCAAGAGAAAACTCAATAAACTGAGCAATAATGACAAGAATTGTCAGGTTAAACTTAAGAAACGGAGGAAGGAGGACGTTGAGCACGCGACAGGAAAAAGGTGGTGCAGAGATGCAGCAGGTTAATTACAAAGGACGTTCTGCCAGACTGTGTGCGTGTGCGCGTGCGTGTGCGTGCATGTGTGTGTGTGTGTGTGTGTGCCAGGCAGCTGCATGTTTGATGACAAATCATGAAGAGCTGGGGACTACAGAGACCACATCCACCTGTTCTCTACCATCCCCCAGCAAGTGTGAGAGTACAATACTACACACACACACACACACACACACACGCACAAATGGGGGCTGATGAGTCTCTACAAGCTGATTTGCGTGTTTTGCATAAAGGTAAAACTGGAAACAGCATGCTAATGTCACCGAGCCAGGAAGAAAGAACAAGTAGTTAATTATTCACATTCAGACCCACTGGAAACATTTCCATGTGAGGGTGTTTAAAAAGGACATAAGACTCTTAAAAACTAGCCTAAGCTGCTTGTTTTTCTGCTTTCAACATGTTTTCTGTCAAAGCTTTTCAAAAGATAAGCAGCGCTTGAGAACTAATCTGAGCCTAATCCGTATTCATGCAAAGGATAATAAAGCTAAGGGCATAATAACGTCTCCTTGTTTGTATCTAAACAACTTCTAAATATAAAAAAAAACAAAACATGCTTAAATTTGAGAGAAAAAGTAAATAAAAACAACTTGTCTTAAATGATATAAAGTAGGGTGGGTGGGATTTATAAACTGTAAGGAACTGTATCGATTCCCAATTAGTCCCAAAATGGACTTTTCAGCCTAAAAAGCTGAACATAGGAATTTTTTTTTTATTTTTAAAACTGATCCAGATTTGGTATATTGATCTGGATAATTGCCAAAATTGTTTCTTATCCCATTTTGGATATTTCCTGAATCTTTTATCATATCCGTCCATTAGTTTTTGAGTTAAACTGTTCACAGACAAAAAAATAAAAGAATATGAATCCCAATGTTTTTACTTGGAAACCTGAGATGTTTAAATACAAATGCAAATATTCTGAGGATGTTAATGTCAGGTTCTGTTTGGTTTTAGTTGACTTTAGCCCTCGTGGTCCCCTTTTGGTTTATTCTTTTGTTCAATTCTAGTTCTTTTTTCATGTTTTGTCTCTTGTGTCTTTGTGCTAGCAGGGATTTTGAAGTACCCCTGTTTGCAGTCCACAGTTCGGGACAGAGCTCAACGCTGCTCAATGCCGGCATGCTATTGGCTTTCAGTCTACCAAATTACCATCTACCATTCCATCATATCATCATCATCATCAAATTTTACTTTGTGCAACATTTTTCCATGAGTATGAATGGATGCGGTGTAAGGCCGTATTTTGCCCACGGGCCTTGAGTCTGACATTTCTGGTATATTGGGTGAAAAGGATGGATTGCATGACAGTCAATCAGAGAGTAGTTCAATGTCTTAATGCACTTCAGTCAAACAGTCTGGACTGTGAATTGAGGTCAATGGTTCTATTACTTCTGTGGGCAGGGCTGCAGTGATGAATGATAGATACCATGTTCCATGTTAATGTCAATCCATCAACTGTATAATATGCCAACATGACTAACAGCTGTCCTGTGCTCCCTGCTTCCATCATCCTCTGGTATGTTTACACCTTAGTCCCTCTATCTGTGACATAGACGTGTAACAATCTGTATATGTGCATCACAATGCAGTGCTATACAGTAATATTTCTCCTAAAGTCAAAGATTTGAGAGCACGAAGAAATGAAAGAAAGTATTTAATCATAGATGCAAAAATATGCAGCACCTCACCTCAGGCATTTTTTACATTTACATTTTGATTTCTCATTTCTTCACCTCACAGCACCTTCAGTTTTGTACAGTGTAATTGAAATATCTTAATTAGGACGAGTCACCTGGTTTGTAGTACAATTTAAACAATGTAAATAATCTATCTTTTGAAATGTATTAATTGATTCATAATTTTTTCCACTAGTTGTCCAAATACTTTTGTGTGTTGGCACATTTAGAAGTCAGCATTCCACCACAGAGTTGTGATCAAACTGTTCCTATTATTAGCCTTATTAAATAATTAGGACTATTAAGGGTATATTTTTTAATTTTTTTTAACTATTATAGATTGTTAGAAGTGAGACCGAAGTGGCTAGGAATGTGGTAGGATGAAAACATGCCAAATAATGCCTCTCTATAACCATGCTTACTTGAGTAACTTTTTTTTTATTTTTATCAATTAATCATTCAAACATAATTTTATCCTCCACCCCTCCTACTTGGTCTCACCTGGTGACATCACTGGAGATGTCACACAGGGTAGAAATACAGGAAATGATAAGCTCCACCCTCCTTTGGTCAATGGAACACGTGGTGGGCAAGGTAAATAACAAAGAACACAGTGCCATGAGTGAATGAACTAATACTTTAATTCAGTTTATACGTGTCGGCACACTCACCTCAACTCTAGTGTGTGTCGGCAGCTACTGAGAATGTATCCATTTATTCTATTATTCCTCCTTAAATATAAGGAAAATTGATTTAATGAAAGATTCTGGTGTCCCCATGGATCTTGTGTGAAATCATTAGAAATCTAATGAACTAATATAATGCATTTATTAAGTTTTTTCCTTACATTTTAACTTATTTATGACATAAAGATAAAGTGACCAAAAAGGTAACTTATAGCTGACATGGATTTTTTTCATAATCAATTTTGAATTCTAAAACAAATAAAAACAGATACATTTTCACAAGTTCAAAGTTAAAACAAATGTATTCTAAAAGTATCTTTATAAGAAAAAGGTGATTATATTAACATTTTTTAACAAAAAAAAAATTAGATTTATAGTCTATTTTATTCATGCAAATTATTATGCAAAATGTCACTGAACTTATTGATCACAATCAGTTGGGAGGGTCCCCACCACCCAGTCCATGCAAAAAACTCATCTAAATAAGAGCTTCACTCCAGCATTTGGAAAACATTTAATTTACCAACTAAACCGCGTGTTGTAGTGACAACAAGAGTGTGTTTTCACGTTGTAGATCTGTTACAGGCGACACTTCTCCACTTCACTCGGACCCTCAGTTACGTCCCCGCACAAAGTGAGCTGTGTAATAATTAATGGGGTAATGATATGTATGTTTGGTATTCATCTACTCTCATAATGAGCGACTAAATTTGAGTGAATGGTTCATGCTGTAGAGCCCTGTAATGGATATAGCATATAAGCTGCAGTGTTGGAAAAGCATACCGTATTCTTCCATGGAGAGGTTAGTTTGTATGCAAACGCACATGCAGGCAGGGTGTGAGTTTCTAGTATTAACATTGAGTAGCACAAAGGGACCAATAATGGCCCCTGCAGTGTTTGATTAGCACATTAGCAGCTGTCACACTAAACGTCATCATAGAGATGCTGCGGTAGAAAGAAATGGCAGTGGAACCCATAACTCCTGTGCATAGATGTCTTAGCATGCACATCTGGCATCCACATGTGGAGTCCGTAGTGATCAATCACGGAGGGACTTACAGCAACCAGAATCTGTGTGCTGCTCTGCATGACCTCGATGTACTGGTAGTCCAGGAGGCAACCCATGACGGTGATGTAGGAGTGGTTTTCTGAGGGTTGGACTCCAATAGGAGCCTGTGGCATCTCTCTCCTCACACAGCCTGGTCCGTGTTCGCTCCACCACGAGTGATGCGCTGAGATGTGAAACGTCAGCATCTCGCTGTCCTAAAAGAGATAAAAAAGACAAAAAAAATCAACCTTTATCCTGGAAAAATGCAAGACACCTTTAAAAATGATGAAAGACAAAATGTTTTGGTGTTGAATAAAAGCATCAGAGAATAAGCTGGGATGGATAACCCTAATCAGACAAAGCAGCAATGAAAAGGGACCATTGAAGAAATACATAGCATGTTTAGAAATGATGTAAAAAATGTATAATATATCATGAAAACATATGTTCAGGCTGTTACAACCAGGAAATACACATTTCTGCTTAATTGGAAAGTGTAGGAGAAAAAACAGAAATCATCCTCCTAATACTGTTCATCACCTCAGACTGAGATGGAGAATGTGATAATAGCAGTAATCTGACTTCTGTTTTTCCACTTGGGTTATTAACTGAGGTGAAGTAATGGATTGCAAGTAGTCATGTTACTGTAACTGAGTTGCTTTTATGGATACTTAGACGTAAATTATAACTCTTTTGTTTTAAAATGATCAACAGACATTGTGAAACAACAAAAAATGAAATAACCAGACCACAATTAAATGCATCACATCACAGCCGACCAACCAGAATAAACAGCATTGAATGTCGGTCATTTTCTCTGTTTTAGAGTTCATAAATGTAGATCTACTTAGAGAATGTTTTCATTTTGACTTGAATTTTGATAAACCTTTATTTTACACAAAGGCATCTATGTAGAATAAAGTAAGTTCCAATAGTGTTTACTGTATGCAAGGGAACCGTGGCAAAAATGTATTACCAAAAATAAACATGGGGTGTTAAAGTACCTAGTAACTTTTACTTTGAGTACTATTTAATTGAGCTACTTTTTACTTGTACTTGAGTATTTTATGTATGACTTACTTGTACTTTAGTAGAATTTTAATTAAGTAAAAGTACTTCTTAAGTCGTACTCTTTACACCTCTGGTTATTAATAAAATCCACTTTACATAAACCTCACCGAGCAGATTTATCTTTTGTGACGCTTTCTTTGCAAAAGTTTGACCAGAAGTAATAATAATAATGCATCAATTTTAAATAGCGCTTTATCATAGACACTCAAAGTCGCTTTACAGAATGAAGGCATTATTCTCTCACTCCACACTTAGTGGTGGTAAGCTACAATTGTAGCCACAGCTGCCCTGGGGCAGACTGACGGAGGCGAGGATACCATAGTGCGCCATCGGCCCCTCCGACCACCACCAACACTCACTCACACACTACATTCATACTAGGCAATGTGGGTGAAGTGCCTTGCCCAAGGACACGATCGTAGATTCCACTGGGGTGACAACCACCCCACTGTGGCACCTGGAATTCTCAGTGGTCTCCCATCCAACTACTAACAAGGGCCAGATCTAACGGGATCGGGCAATGACAGACTGGTATGGCTACATTGAAGATGTAGCTAACGTCGTCAATAAAAGAACAATTTTGATAAACAAACTGATTTCTAAAATGTGCCTTCCTTGAATAAATAATTATATTTTTCTTTAAAAACAGCTTTCATGAAAACTTGAGCCTATAGAATAGCCTTTTATTATCATTACATAACATGTAATGAGATAGAGCTCCCCATAAAAATACAAACATAAGAATAAACAATGTATATACAATATAATAGATTTTAAAAAAAAATTTAAAAAAAAATGCATATACTATATACTGTATAGTGTAACTTTTGCCACAGGTTTAAAAATATTCATTTAAAGCTGCTTAACCATATAACTCGCATTTTTATTGGTATATCATCCAAAATGTTAATAAATCCTTAGACAGGGATTTACTAACAAACTAATCTCAAAAGTAGAAATTGCTGCTCGAAGGTTTGTTTTTTGACTCCATCATAAACAAAGAGGTTGTTGTCAAATGGTCATGTGACTTAAACTAATGAAAAGTTTCACACATTGAATTGTTAAAACTTGCAAACCCTAAGCTTTGAATATCGGTCACAGCACATGAGCAGTTAAAGGCAGGAAATATTCATAAAATGTTGGGACTTGTAGCTTCTGGGGGAATTTTTTTAATTTCACAACTAAAAGATTAAGTAAGTAGTTTTCTAGGGATTCACCAATTTATGACATATTTATGTAGGTATTTATTTATTCATTGATTTATTTATTTTTAATTATGGCAGAGATGGTCATCCATACCACCCCATCCCCCTTTTTTAAATATGAAAAATTAATAATAAACACTACTGTCCCTCTGTAATGAATGCAATTATTGTAATTTTGCATTACATATTCAAATATAAACTGACACACTAAACTGCAGATTCCTATTCATGTTTAATCAACTGTTTAAGTAATAAACAATAAGTCCTTGCATGTCATTTTTTAGAAAATAATACAATATATTTTAAATATTTCTTATTATAGATACATGTTATGTACAGAATAGTGACAACCCATTTACTCACAACTATATGAGCCCACACATGCAGGCATGCTAATCAATATCGCAATATGAGCAATCCAACTCTGCAATCTGCCCCACAGCGACATTACATGCATTATTAACAGAGCCCCCGGCTGCAAGGAAACGTCTCTGATTTCTATCTGGCCACGCTCATACACGCAGCTTTCAACAATAGGTCGGTGCAGTCAGATGAGAAGTGTTTGACAGGCGTCTAGTCATAAAATAATAGTGCTCAACTTTGGAGCACTTAATTCGAGAAGATCACCCGTCATCTCCCGCAGTCGTTTGTTTTCTTCCTTTTTTCAGTCTGTCACTTTCTAGCCCAGTTTAACAAAAACAAGGTCAAGTGGAGGTCATTACAAACGCATAGTCCGATGACTTGACAGATGCTGCTGATTGATCCCTCGAGCACTAGAAATCATCTTGATACAAGCTTGGGCTGCACTCACGTCTGCAGTCAATACTGAAGAGGCTTTTGGCAACTTACTGTCTGATTGTTATTGTTGTGCTCCCTTTGCACCTCAAAGAACAGATCAATCACGCCATATTATTGATTCAAGGTTTCTCGTCTTTCACTAGTAAAACTATTGTCGCTAGCCAAAGAAAGTCAATAAATGTTTCACAGCAAAGCCTGTGTGTGGACTCACCAGAGATTCAAGATGATTCATAAAACTATAAATTCATTTTGAAGTTGTGGCTCAAAATAAGTGTGCCTAATGTAGACATGGCCAACTGGTGACCTGGGGGGCCACAGGTGACCCTCGGTCTAATTTTATGGGACTTGCATGGTAAATACAAAAAACTTTACCGGAGGGTCGCCGGTTCAAGTCCCAGTACGGTCCAAAAGAACAGAAGTTGTTCTGGTAGCTGGAGAGGTGCCAGGGCACTTCTCAAGCACTGCCGAGGTGCCCTTGAGCAAGGCACTGACCCCATACACTGCTCCCTTCATTGTAAAGCGACTTTGAGTACCCAGAAAAGCGCTATATAAAATTGATGTATAACAATAAAATGAAATAAACTACAAACCG
The DNA here is from genome assembly GCF_900634775.1 of Gouania willdenowi. Lineage (NCBI taxonomy): Eukaryota > Metazoa > Chordata > Actinopteri > Blenniiformes > Gobiesocidae > Gouania > Gouania willdenowi. Next base: position 12,978,341 of record NC_041050.1, read on the forward strand.
GCACACTACATAACAAAAACATTCACAAAATGAATCCAAAAACACAGAACAAGTGCACACAAAATGAGAAAAATATGCAAAATGACAACAAAGAAAACCTTTGTTCTTCAATGTATTATTGCTCAGATGCTCAGGAATGTTGATAATGTGGCCCTCAGATTAGAAACAATCACATTATTGTGATCCTCACTGTGATAAAAGTTGCCTATCTCTACTTTAGTGAGTGTTTATGGTTCATGAGTATTGGGATAGTGATGCAATTTAAAAAATAAAATCTGAAATAAATGAATTCTAAAGGAAATAAGACATTTTGTTTGTGCCTTCAACTTTTTCTTGTCAAAAGACATTTGCGTGCTCGTTTACCCCATTGTATTTTGTTTATACCGAATTTATGGAAATGACCGTCGGTGTGCATATATGGGGGTATATATTGACTAAAGAGTTAATTGAATTGTGCTTGTGGTGTCCTTGTATTGTTTACAAAGCAAAACCTACTTAATACGGAAATTGAATTAATACTTTGATTTCTTAAGTGCAGCCTTCTAAACTTATCAAAAGCAAACCTTAGATATTCATAAATACAAAACAGGAACAATTTGAGTAAACTTTATATATTTATAAAGAAAAATATCTAATTTGTTTGATAAGGAAGGAAATCTGACAGATAGACGAGGACATCCTAAGCATCTGTGTATACATTGGCACAGTTTGCCACATGTTAAAGAGTGAATAAAACACAATGGGGAGGATGAAAGGAGGCTGTTAAAAACATGAGGTTTATACAGAGGCACATGGTCTGTCTGTCGGTCTGTTGGATCTTGCACTGTGGGGGGAGGGGGTCGGAGATCAATAGGAAAAGACTGACCATGTGGCACTTGACTTCACTCTAAAAAGTGAGAGCCTGTGTCGAAAACACACACACATGCATGCGTAAATACACACAGATACATTAACCTCCTGTACAACCCAGTCAATACTGGTCACTGTGTCAGGGTTCTCTTGGAAGGCTGAGCATCACGTTTGGCCGCGTGTGTGTCCATTAGCTAGCTCTCCTCCTGGAGGCCATATGCAGAGTTCCAAACCGAGGCTGGTGCAATCTGTCGGGTAATGCCCAGCCTTAGCCCAGAGCAGCTGGCCCTTACAAGCTTCATTATTCTAGCAGACATCATGCAGGAATAAATACACAATGTGCTGCACACACGGCCATCAGCACTGAGTGACAGACACACTTGACGGTGCCAAAGACTTTCACACAATGGCCAAGTTCCTCAGTTGCAGGAAGTGTCTGAAACTACTTTTTGTGTATTAACCCTCCTATTATCCTTGGGGTCAATTTGATGCCATTCAATGTATATCATTCAAAAAATAATAGTTGACTATTTTTATGTTTGTATATTTCATGGCTTTTCGTAATTTAATGGTTACAATTAATTAAGCATAAAATGATCATGATATTTTTTTCAACGTGCTATACAAATCTTGCACACAGTGGTGTTCTTCGAGGGTCAATTTGACCCCAAACTGTTTTAGCTGTGTAACACTTGTCTGTCTGTGTGCGACCTTACATCCCCACACCTGCAGGTGCAGAGTTCATACTTTTGAGTTGAAACAGATGAGTTTACTGTCAATGAGGTTTTGGAACAGCTCTTTCACAGTGAAAGTGACGTAGAAGAGAATGTGTCTGAGACAGAGGAATTCATAGTGAAGAAGCCCAAATATGTAACAAAAAAACAGATAAAAACAAGTAGATAAATGTTTATGTGGTTCGTTCTATGAGTCATGAATGTGCACCCCAAATTAGTAAAGATTTGGATGAAAGATTTTCAAGATACACTAACCAAATAGGGTTCATACACTCATGTCAGTAAATTTGAGAAGATTTGCATGAAAACTATTCCAGATAAATACATTTTAATATAAAAGTTTGTCCTGATGGTGGCGCGAGAGAACAGGTCAAAGTTTTATTATCAAGGGATTAATCATGTATTCAAGAAAATAACAAAGTGCCTGACACAAAAACTTAGTCAACAATTTTTTGAAAATAATTTTATGGAGGCAAATATTCCTGGGGTCAGATTGACCCCAAGGGTAAAATGTGTTAGGAATATTTGAGGATAATAGGAGGGTAATCAGGTGTTAGATGGTTTCAAAATGAAAACATTATCCTAATAGTAAGAAAGGCTTGTTTGAAAGTATACATCAATACAGGAGAAGAAAAGTGAAGTTAAAAGCAGAAATAGAACAAGAATGATCAATGCTGCAAAAAACTGTTGAATTAATTTAAATAATTACACCAAGGAATACCAGAGGAACTACGAAGAAATAAATGTGCGTGTATAAACTGTGGCACTGGGTTTTGGATAAAAAAAAATGTTTCCTGAAAAACTAGTTTGATTCAGCATTTCAAGGAAACCCAATAAACATTCAATAAAGGGATAAAAATCATTGTACAAACTGTAGAGCACTAAATATATGCTTACATAAAACAAATGTTCAGCTGTTGCCTTTGAGCTTTCACACTTACGCTAAGAAAGATTCCATTACATTTTGAAGGGCATCCAGATCAATACACCGATTCTGGTTCAGTTTCAAAATTGAAAAATCAGCATCTTTGTCTTGGAGAAATTTCAAGAATACATATCTCGGTGCGTAAAAGGCTGATCTTTATGAAATTTCACTCAGCTATACATTTGGACCTACAGTGTTGTTCCAAGCCTTTAAAGTGTAATCAATCATGGTGCCATGATCAGGTTCACTAATACAGATAACCGCTAATATCTGGCAAAAAGGATATTTGGTGCTTGGTGGAGATTTACGTTCTCTGATCTTGTTTTACATTCATTTTTAGAGACTTGTTCTCTTTGTTAAAAACACAACGATTGTGCTTTGAATGCACAATATAACTTTTTGCACAGCCAAGATGCAATCCTATGTTTGCCTATTGCTTTTATGATAACTCATTTATATGTTACAGCCAATAGGTAGGCCTTCTCTGTTTGTGTTGTAGGTGAGATGTGTGTGTGTGGTATGTGGAGCGCTCTGAGGTGCTGAGCTCAGAAGAAGCTAAATATGGCGACTAATCAGTTTACTCTTCTCACTGTTTCTGCATACTGACAGCACCTCTGTTTGAAAACCACGTTATTAGTAAAACACCTCTGGAAAGCAGCAACAAAGTGGGGGCTTGACCGGGATTTGAACCAAGTACCTTGTGTACCCCAAAGCATGACTCAAGGTGAACTTCCAAGTTTGATAACAATTCCTCCACTGTAATTTTAGACCGCAAACATGCTAATACTGAGGTGGGCAACTTCTATTACAACAGGGGTCATGTAAATGTGTGTTTGATCAAAGGGCCACATTATCAACATTCATGTCAGCATTTAGAATTAATGACCAATCTGAGCACTAACAAAGGAAAGAACAAAGTTTCTGTCATTTTGTGTATATGTTTGCTGTGGACTTGCTCGTTATGAGGTATTTTGTAGAGTCATATTGTGTATTTTTCTGTCATTTTGTACTTTTACTTTGGGGGCCACATAAAATTAGAACGAGGGCTGCATGTGGCCCCCGGGCCGCCAGTTGCTCATGTCTGTGCTAATACCAACTTTGTCTGGCCTCTCTCTTGCTCTCTGCTGAGGTTTGCGCCTTGAAAATAGGGCCCTATATCTGCAAACCCTCAGCTTTAATGAAGAGCTGCAACTGGTGCGATGAGTGTTTTTCTTTTCTTTTTCTTTTTTGTTAGCACAAATCTTTATACCGAAGGCTTCCGGAGCGATTTATTGTTCACTGCTAGATTTATAAAACATTTATTGTATACTAAGTGATGATTGAGCTACTAATACATGAGCTGCACATCTGTCCTCAGGCTCGATACAGATGGAGAAGCACCCAATGTCAGTGCAACAGATGCAATCACCAATAAAACTGATTATCCATGTTGATCTAGTTTGAAGATTCTTAGGTAGTTTAGATGCTTTTAAAGTAGTGAAATCTGTTTCAAAGGATGCTTAGGGCATGGTGAGAATAGGGTTGTTTTAAAAAGTCATTTAATTTTATCATCAAACATCTCTTTTGAACAAAAACTATCTTTGCGCGCTCTTGTCAACAATCTGTGATTAAAGCATCTATATTTAGTTCACACCACAAACTCATTTGCTTTCTATGCAGTAACTATAGATTCAAAAGTGGTCAAATTATCCAGCTGTCTTTTTCACAAGCTGTGTTTCCATTACAAATTTTTGCAAAATAAAAGCGATATTTCTCAATGTCGGCAAAGTATAATTGCGCTTTGAACGTGTTTCCATTAAAGGTTGTTTTGGGCAGGAGCCAAACTGAGCCTAACCCGTAACTCCAGTGAAATCTCTACAGGAAGATGGACGCTTCAAATCTCCTTACAATACTCTATATTCCTTTGTTGTTTGGCAGTAATCATTTTAATTATTCTCAACTTTAAAGTATGATGCTAAGAAATGTCTTGGTCTCCTCTTCTGTCTACACATAACGCAGCATGTTTTCTTGGAAAGAAGTGGTCATGTGACCAGGGACGTCATGTGACATGTATTTGCAGGAATAGTGTTTCCATAGTGCTTTTGCGATTTCAATATCGAAATGTGTGAAATTCCTCCTCATGAAAGTGTAAACACCTTTTAACGATATTTGAGTGTTTTTTCAAAATCCAGGTGCTTCCATTACCGGTTTTTATTGCGCTACTTAGATTTTGTGCATTTCAAAGGGTAGTGGCAACCCAGCTTCTATTTCATTAGCTTCAACTGAACCAATCACTCAATTTTTCAGAAACAATTTATAAGTGAGGGATATTATTTGCGTACTCACAAACACTAGATAGTACACTTAGCATCGCATATGGGTGTAAAACACCACGCCTCTCACACACTGTTGCACAGCACATGGGCCACTGATACAGGTTAAGTCAGGGGACGGGGGCCCAGGAGGGGCCAAGAAGTCAAAGCCGAGGGGAAGCCAGGAACTTGCTCTCTTTCTGCTTCTGGAACACTTGTGTGACGTAACTTGCGAGCCAGCGCTGAATAGTCTTTTACTCACTTGTAAAATGTGTCTGTACTAAATAGCGTCAACTCTATTCTTTGACAAGTGTAATATTATAATTGTATGTCCTCCTCTAGCATTAAAGAACCGGGTGGGTTTTCAGTTCCGGGACCTGACCGGAATCACATATAAGGGAGAACCAAACACAAGCATGCTAAAATAGGTAAGAGAATAGAAAGGTCTCACCTTGGACAGGCCTCCGACATCCAGGTAGAAACAGATAATGAAGACATTCCATGCTACCCAAACAGCAGCCCACACTGTGTACTTAAGGAGAAAAAAAACACTGATTAGCAGTGCAGAAAGAGGGCAAACAAAATGAAAAATAATGTTCTATTATTGTCCCTTAAATGCTTTTTGATGTTGCCAGTAAGTCTAGGAAGTTTATGTACACCCTAAGGGAAGCAGAAGAAAAACTGCTGAGACTGAATAAAAATCATGACTCAGCCTTTCATGGAATGGTACAGACAGACGGACGAGTGTTGACAGATGCAGGGGGGGCTCTGAGTGGTACTCATTGACAGTCATCTGAGCATGGGTTGTGAAATACTCAGACTCACAATGCAATGTGTGTTTAAACACAAGAGGCAAAGTGAAAGACTGAACGGCAACTTCATAAAAACATGCAAGTTGAATCTTGAAACCTATCCTGTTTTCCAATGATGAGACTATTGCCCCAACTTTCCTCTCTCTCTCTCTCTCTCTCTCTCTCTCTCACCCCTCCTCCCTCCCTGTCCTGTATCCTCCTTTACAACTAGCTGCAAAACTCCAGTTTATTCTTCACCTTTTCACCCTCTCCCGTCTCTATTTCACCATCTGTGCCTCAAACTAAAGCTGCTCAAAGCACGTTCCTCAAATCAAATGTATATTCTGGTGTCAAATGAAACTGATGTGCGTATAAGCACGTTTCTAGAATGTTTGTGCTTTTTCTTAGTGATAAACAACCAGCTGCACTATGAAGGACCAACTCTGCCATATCTAAAAAATAAAAACCTACAGATATATGCCATTGATAAATAAAGGCAGTGACTATCCATATGGTTGCCGTATCAATATACCGACATTCTATCTGTACACAGCGCCCATATTTGGCCAGATCACGTCATAGTCATGCAACCTAAACTGACCAACGACTGACCTAAGACTAAACCTAACCCTAACTCTAAAAATTGTTGCGATATTAGGTTATCTACCTAACCCTAAGACGCTACGTACGTGTACTTCAGTAACCTAACCAATAGCACTGGGGGATGTCCGTACGGCAACCGCACAAATAGACACTTTCATGAATAAATCACTTGCTAACACCTAAATATATGCTGTAAATAAATGTTTTTTTTTTAATTATTATTTTATTTATGCAAGCATTTCAGCACACACATTGAATAATGCAGATGAGGGGGTTGTCCACACTGGCTTAACTTTTCGCCTATTGGTTGATCGGCAATCTGACGGTAAACTGTTCTTTTGCCAACAACAAACACTTTCGCAATGTCACCGACAGTCACACCCCCAAGTAGGTAGTTTTCTAGTGTAGAGAAATATGGCAAAATAAAAAAGGCAAAGTCCCCTTTTCTGTCCAAAAATCTAAATCCAAATGATAAATCTGATGAGCTCCATGTTTAGCTGGACAGCCCACCCTCTTCTCTTTAATTAGGTCTAATTACTAAGCTTTTAAATGATGAATAGAGCACATTTATGAAAAATAGATTACATACAGCCTTCGTCGGGTTTATAGTGTCTCACTTGTTTAGTGTGATTCAAGTTAGTGTAACTTACCACAATGATGTAGCGCGGACGATACTGGATAGTGCCGAAGAGGCCAAGGATGACGATGATGAAGTGGAGGAAGTTGGCTAGGATGGGGGCCCACTGGTATCCCAGGAAGTCAAAGATTTGTCTCTCCAAACCAAAAACCTGCACAAAATAAGAATGATAAAACTTAACTTTTAATAAAAACAATTCATATAGACTAGAAAACGGTAGTTGAAAAATAGCATCCTAATACACAACAAAAATAACGTGAATTAAATGCTTCATGCTTATAAACAAAAGTATACCAAGAGCACCGTCATGTGTAAAATTATTATCAATGAACATTAACAAACACCCATATTTTTGTTCAATGATGCACAATGCTAAGGCTGGTTTAAGTGCCTATGGGCAATGGTTTAAAATAAACAAATGGTCCTTGAATATAAAGAAATCAAGCTTTATAATTTGTTGTGGCAAAAAAATTGTTGATTTTGTTGAAATGCCCCAAGTATTGTCTGCAAGATTCCTGGGAGTTTTTGTGGATGATAATTTGAGTTAGAGAGAGCAAATTGACTGGGTTAGCTCAAACATTAACACCTTTCATGGTATCATAAAAGATGACCATCTTCTCAACACTAGTTGTCTCCTTTTTACTCTTTATTACAGTCTGATCTCTGATTGTAATTTACTTTTCACCAGTGATTTTCCAACAGCGCTTTAAAAAAAAATTCTGCTTTTCCAGAAACGCTTGTTAAAATTCTGAACATTCGTGATATAAACTTTTTTTGAAGTATGTGTTTTTTAATCTTTTATCGTTTAAATTATAATTGCTTAGTTTTGATCATCTGCATTAACTTTATCAATGCATGGAAAATAATCTGTTGGCTACACAAGTTCAAGTTCGTTGCCATCACGTTAAGGTAATTAAGCTGAAACAAAACAAACACATTTTCCAATTTTGATGATTTAGTTTATCTTTGATCATAAATATCACAACGTACAGCCACTTGAATCTTTAGGAGTAATAGTTCTAATTTGGAACGACTCAATTATTGTGCCATTTGGGGAAAATACAGGGAAGTGCAAAGCAATTAATTAAAATTCCATTGCCAGTCCAATTCTGGTCCCAGTGTGTGTGTGTGTGTGTGTGTGTGTGTGTGTGTTGGGGGAGGAGGCATTGTGTTTGGTTGTTGTGTGCAGACATGTCATTTACAGCCAAGAGGTTGAAGATGGATGAGGCAGGAAGAAATCTCATCTCTAGCGCACTGATAGAAACGCACAACCTCGATACACAGTGGTGGCTGAGCGTCCTAATGTAATGGAAATGTTACCAGCAAAAATGGTGAGACATTGTGACAGGCAGAACAGGGAGGTGATCAAATAAAGAATGATAATTAAAACTGAACACTGCCGCACACAGACATTAAGGGCAGGAAATCCACAGGCGCGGCGTGAAGTAACACTGAGGCTAAGGGGACTTAACTGTGAAATGCACCAAGCTTCACGTGACATAGGCCACGTTTACATGGGTGCTTTAATTCAGAATGAAAGTTAAATCCTCTTTACATTGACCTTGCAAACACTTAATTCCAAATTAAACTTAAATCGGAATTAAGTGGCTGGTTTATTCCAATTTTAATTCCAAATTAAATAATTCCTCTTTCTTGTAAACACATAATTCCGCTTTAAGTTAATTCCGGTAGTTCTGTGCATGCGCGACTTGCCGTGATGACGCGCTGGTGACGACATAGTCCAGGATGGACACCCGGACTAGAGCTGAGACTATTTATTTAATAAGAACCTTAAAAGACAGGTATAATGAAAAGAGTGGATAGACGGAAGAATAAACATGCGGAGATTCACACGGACACATTGACTTATTACACACACGGACATCGGCAAATGGAACAGGCTTCATCGGTGCTGCGGGGCATGGTGCACCAGAGCTTCACTAATGACGCAGAACGTTATAAAGTTCATTTTCCACACGACGTCCTGAATAGTGGAGTTAGAACAGCTGTTGCATTAACGACTGGGTTTGATTGAAAAGGTTTTTTTATCCCGATAGACGTGAATACGTCATGTTCGCCCCCTGTCCAATCAGAACCCTTTACGACTCCCAGGACAAAAGTGGAATTGAATGAAACTGGATTTCCATGTAAACCTTAAAGCTGATATTTGGAGTTTTTGAGAAATCTATGTTTATGTATGATTCTCTTGAAATGCAAAAAAATACCAAACTAGTCTTTTACTATGGTCTACTGCAGGTGGTCATTCATGAACATTAATGTATATAAGTCCCTCCTTTGTCCTATAGACCCCTATACAAACGGGAACAATCGCCGACTGCGCCCAGCCAATAGGCTTCAACTTCCTGTTTTTGAGACTGTCAATCAAAGTGAATGCACAACAGCAAACAGGTAAATATGATTTTGGCTTTTACCTGACCCATAGACCTATATCAATGCCACCTTATAATGTTTTGCAATGCGCGTGCAGAAAAGTGGAGGCGTGGCTTCTGGTAGATTGGGAGAGGCAGTGGGAGGAAGTGAGGCTGTTTAGGGCGGGACATCGAGACGTTTCTCCGAAATCCTGGATATCAGCTTTAATTTGGAATTACTATTTCCATGTAAACATGAAGCAGAACCAAATAATTTAATTCGGAATAACTAATTCTGAATTAAAAACATCATGTCCTCGTGGCCATATTCAAGGAGTATCTCTGCTAGTGATGGATAAAGCCTTGGAATAGCATTGGGCACAGGGTAAGAAAACACCAAAAATATCTAAATTAATCAAGAGCAAACAGTTTTAAGAAGCATTGAGATGAAATAACTTCAGAGGAAGTCACATTTCAGACATGAAACAATGTGCCCCAGATCGCTGATCTTCGTGTCAGCTCGTGGTCACAGTTAAAGTGCTGATTAAACTGGCAGGATGACATCTGCCATCAGAGGTGAAAGCCTCAGAGTTAAATTGGGGCGGGTGTTTACAGGCCCAAATCTATTAAACTGTCACCCATTGAATAGTATCGACTCAGCTTTGAATTTGGGATGTACTCCTGAGCACTGTTGGTGGAAAACAAGTTGGCCTGAATATAATCAGCCTCAAAGAAGCGAGTTAGCTTCAAACCTAAGATATCAAAGAACTTCACAAGAAAAAAAAATATCAATGAATAAATATATAACGGTAAGACACTGATTCTGTCTCTGACAATTGCTGATTATCTATCCATTGATCTAATAATTATTCTATCGAGAACAGACTCTGTAAACACGGGATAGCTTTGTACCCCTTGTTATTTTATGCCATCAATAAACAATTGTGTGAAAAGGTGTGTGTACGTGTGTGTGTGTATGTGTGTGTGTGTGTGTGTGTACGTGTGTGTGTGTGTGTGGCATGCCTTCCCTCTCATAAATGCTGCTGTAAGCCCATCACGTTTGCTGCTAACTCAATAATCCTTCAGAATGACAGCAATCAATCAGGGTTAGAAAAACCATTGACCAACACACACACACACACACACACACACACACACACACACACACACACACACACACACACACACACACACACAGGCCGGCACACACACACACTCTAACATTGCACTACTGCATATACCTCATGTGGTGCAATTAGCTGACGATTCATAGGAAGCAGGTTACTGGAGAGTGGGGTAGAATTTGATCAAAAGATACCAATGCTCTTCCAGGAAGACTGATCCGACTCCATAACGGCCCCTAAAAGCCTCCCACTGACCTCCTGCAAGAATAAATGACTCTCTGAAGGATCTCTTAGTGAGTATTTTAACTTAGTGTGTGTGTGTGTGTGTGTGTATGTGTGAGACCATGCTGCCCACACATACCGCTTCTTCCACCATAAATACCAAGGCATTAAGGAATGGGAATGACAGAAGGATCCAACAAGGCCTTTACACGTCCACAACTGCCAATCTTTTACTTTTCTCCCTCTCACACTCACTTAATCTCTATTTTTGGATCTCTGAAAAACACATATAATTTACTCAGCCCGACATACATTTAATACCAGATTAGGTTCACAACCTATCACTGCTGCTGCCACTGTCAGACATTTTTAGCAGGTCTCTGCACTCGGTTCTTAAATGAGGACACAAGCAGAGCTTAAAAGAACACCCAATAACAGCCTTTGAAATAGTAAGACCTTTATCCCTCGTAAATACATAAGAAAAGAAATTCAATCTGTCTTTTAGAAGTGATGGAGAAAAAGAAGTAGATGGTAAGTATGCCATGCATAGGTGGGAAGAGAGGAGTGTGAGTGGGTCTGACATCTGTATCATCTGAAAGATGTTTAATACACGCATGCCTCCTGAAGATAAGTGACTACACTGTGTGGAAAACAGCCCGCTTTGACCAAGCTTGCTTTGAAGTTAGCAGCACTTGGCTTGTCATGCACCTTGTCTATGAGTAATAACTCTATAGTCAAACAACTTTCTGATGAAAGGGAGAGGAGGACCTGATGCCTTTTAAGTCAAAGGTTACTACCAGTCATCTTCTACACCGGGGTTCTCAACTGGTCTCACCCTGGGACCCACATTTTGCCACGGTCATTAAATCGTGACCCACTTTTTTTTCTTTTTTTTTTTAAAGAATTCAACCAACCAAATTTAGTTTTTCAAAAATAGCAATTCAAAACAGATATCTTTTTTAAAAACATAAATCTACATATTTTCCCGTGCAACATGCATTTCACAGCAAAAGAAAAGTTTCTTTCAAAGTAAAAGACAAGTCCAACATGAGAGACATTAAGTATTTATTTTTGACCAGCTCTCCATGACCCACCCAGTACAGGTCCGCGACCAACTTTTGGGTCCCGACCCACCAGTTGAGAATCACTGTCCTAGAGCAGTGTTTCCCAACCCTTTTTGTCCCATGAAGCCCCTTAGTTCATGTTATGCACTGTTTATTTATGGCAGCAGACTCTTTTCTTCCAACATTAACCTGCGATTAAATCTTTTATTCATCTGTTTCTGATGTTTTGGGTCATTTTAAATTTTTAACTTCACCTTTTGATAGATTTCACAGAGTTCTGCTACAAGTTATTATCAATGTGTTCTATAATTTGAGAAATTAAATTGACAAATGTTTCTGCGTACCCCCTGAGATGTGTTCAAGTATCCCAAAGATTACACATGGGAACCACTGTTCTAGACTTTCCCTAATTACCCCACCCCCACCCCCCCGCCCCCAGATACTATAAATTGCACCAGTCGGCTTGCTTGGGTGTGTCCTCTGTTAAATGGCCTTTGATAACATGTTTCTGGGTGTGTGTGTGTGTGTGTGTGCACCCATTCCGTATGACTTGAGGCTACATGAGTCAGTCTCCTCTGTGCTCAAGCGTAAAAGTGACTCACACAGGCAGGAGGACAATTGAGGAGTGCTCAGTGTGAGTGATGAATTAAAAACAACTCTTACACATTTCCGTTTCCAGCATATTGATCTCAATTCCTCACCACAAAATTGATTTTACTGAGTGAATACGTAGTAATCAGGCTTCATTGGGGTAAAAAAAGAGTCTAACAAGGAACTGTTTACTCACCAAACAAGTGGATTATGCTGTTTCCTGTGTGTCATCCTGCCCTTTTGGTACAATTTTGTCGTTTATGAGCCTCTAACAAAGAAGATCTGTCATCGCAGAGCCAGTTACATTACAAAAGGCCAGCCAGTTTGATTCATGGTCTTCCCCATCCTTGTTTGTCAGGTCTTTCCCCTCCAGTGGGAATCTCACTCTGTAAGTAACTCTAGTTCAATGAGTATCTGCTCAACCGTGTTAATCGAGTATTCACATTTAAGGTGTTGAAATCCCTCCTTCAAGCAACACTACACATCACTGAAGGGGCTGAAAATGATGAGCCTGAGTGAAAATCAGGAAAACCCTCTAAATGTACGTTCAAGAATGCTTTGACATGCTGTGTATTACTGTGCGTTTTGTTTTTTCTTCTTTCATCTTCAACTTGCGAGGCCGTTTCCCGCAAACACTGGATGCTAAAACAAACGATAGACAACTTAAAAAAGACAACGTTTTTGGAGTTTGTATTGAAACTTGACTTTACCCAAAACATAACTCTTGGGATGACTTTTGAGAATGGGCTCGGTTTTATTATTTAATTAAATACTTTATTATTTAATGTACATTTTGGTAAACAAGAAGCAAAAACCTGACTCATTTGTACTCGGTGAGTGAGTGGTTTGTGGTTCTAGTGGACCAGACTGAAATCCTTGAAGGCATTTTTCTTCTCATCAAAGAAGTGACTGATTTGGAGTCTAGGATTTACATATTGATGCTGACTTTTTCTTTAGAGTAAACAAAAGGCTGTTGACATCTCAGGGTCTTTGTTGTAACAAGCATATATGTTTTCTTCACTCATCCTTTTGCCTAAATTAACCACCATGACCTGAGTGATTGGGAACGTAGTAAAATGAGATAAACAGATGACTGTTACTGTCTTAATTTGCATTATAAATGTGACCATGCTGGAACATGGCAGAGAAATGGTATGAATTAGAGGCTAGCTGGATGTTTTTGATATCTAATTATGCCCACTGTCTTCCGTGACTCCCAACAAGTCCCTTAAATACTTCACAAAGTACTTTCTCCAATCTAGTTTTTCATCTCTCGCTTGGGTAAAGCTATTATACTCTGTTTGGTTCTTGTGTAACTAATGGTGCCAGTGGGTGTGTGCATGGATCTCTTATAAAGACTTGGATAGATAGATGGCCCTTGGTGGTGCATGGTCTAGCGGAGCTGAAACAGGGATTAAGAAGTAGGGTGCTTTCATAAGCCACTTTCTTCTTTGCTGCTGCTGTTGTTCGGTGGAAACACACAGTTTTGAGTCCCTTTAAGTGCCCCTCGCTTTGGGTGGCAGTGCTGAACAGACACTGAGGGAATTTTGGTTGTCATTGTGTGTTTTGATGAAGTAGTTATTTAAAGTTCACGCAACTCTAAAAGCTTTTTATTCAGCGTTTTGAACTTCAAGTGCCTCAGCACAGCACTGATAACATGGTAATTTGTTGTCGCATTTGATTTGAAATCACCGTGTAGAAGAACTGTCCGTCTGGACTCAGAATGACTACTTCAAACTTTTTTTTAGCTGTTGCCGTCCTGCAGTGGTGGTGTATATCTTTAGTCTATTCCAGGTTCTTTAGCATCAGGCTTTTTTTTAAAAACCATCCACACTCAAATCAACAATCCTCTTTGGCTTGGTTCGATAAAGCTGAGTGCATCTGAGTTTATAGTTCATTTCAGCTTAATCAGCTGAGTTAAATAAAAGTCTCTGTGCAAAGGAGCCCCAGTCGTGTCTGGTCTGTCAACTAAACTAGTTAAGGTTTGCAGACACACTGATCCTTTTTCTCTCACCCTGTCTGCCCTCCTCTCTCTCTCTTCACTTCACGTCCGCTCTGCTTTTGATGTGCTTTGTTCATTTTCTCACTTTACAGTGACTCAGTAGAAATATGAGGATCAATCATTTACCCCAGACTAAATTCAAACAGTGGATGAAAAACCACCATTAAATACAATAAATGTCATCCACATGTTGGATCAATAAAGGGTTATCTTCTCCAAGCATTTTAAACAAATTGCCTTCACCATTAGTTCCTGTCTGCCTTTTAGAAATCTGCTTGAAGTTGATGAAACTCATGAGTCGTGACAGCACAACCAACATAGTGAGTAGTTTTTTTTCTAAATCAAATCAGACCCAACAGCCCCCACAGAGTCTTGATGAAGCAGACGGTTAAAAACCTTAATGAATGGTAATCAAACGCTTTTGCTCATATATTTGTTCCCTGGCGAGTTCTGACTATTTAATGTACTATAAGCCTCATAAAGGACCTGAAGCTGTGTTTTCAAAAGCTTGAATCTTGTTCACAATTTAATCACGGACAAAAGAGATTCACTGTATGATGGTTAACTTAACAATCTTTATGTTGATCTTGAGATCTATTAATGTCCAACGTTAAACAAAGTGTCGATCACTGATATGACACAAACTCTGACACTAAAGACTGTTTCTCCTCTTACTTGAAATGCCTACATCACACCAGGGCTGGGGTCAATTATAATTGTAATTGCACAATTGATAATTAATTACAAATAATACTATAAAAAATAGGCAATTATACATTAACGCTAAACTGTTGTATACTGACACAAGAAAGGCTCAGATGTCCACACCAAAAATATTAAAACCTATATTTTCATTGTTTAGGAACCCTAACAAGGTAACCAATAAATAGGAAAGAAATTATATGATAGGTAATTGTTTTTAGAATATTTTACGGCTGACTTAAGACTTATCATAGGTTATCATAAAAGATGTTTACAGAAAGCTGACACAAGAGGAAGGTTAGCTTTTATTATTTCAGGCTCAGTAATTGTGATTAACTGTAATTGAACTTTCGTGATTGAGAACGTAATTGTAATTGAATTTCTGAGGATAAAAAATAACTGTGATTTAATTCTAGTTGGGAAAAATGCTGGTCACTGTAATTGAAATGTAGTTGAACATGGTTAATTGAAAACGTAATTGTAACTGAAAAATGTAGTTGACCCCAACCCTGCATCACATCATCTGCTTTGTTTTGTTTATCTGTTTTCCACCGCCTTGCTTTTGGAAAACTAGTTTATCTGTAAACGTGGATGCGATAGTTAGATCATTAAAGATTAATTTAAACTTTACATCAACCCCAAGAGGGAGATGCAGCACCAATATAGCTTCATTCAGAGAGATTTATTCCAGTTTTCAGTATTTTTCTGCCTTTTTTTCTCTTTATTTTTGACAAAGAGCACTGACAGCCAACTGTGTCACACACAAATGCATGCAAACTATTTGTATCAGGTAACATACAATTATCTTTATCTAATTTTACAGAGACACACAAAACAACACCAACAGAAGCTTTGAAGATTTCTGCTAAGCTGGCTGAGCAAATAACGCCTTTGAAAATGATGATGGATGCAACCCAAACGCTATGACTAAGAACGAGATGGAAGATAATGAAAAAAACGAGTTTAAACAGGCAGATCCTTTTTTCCAATTTCTATTTCAACTTGTCCCAGATTTGACGAAGAGCTGTTTAGGAGTCTCTCCAATTACCATCAAGGCAATTTAACAGCGACATAGGAAATTCTCATCAAGAATACGCAGTGGAGAACGACAAACAGCTGTCAGCAGTTTGTTCCCTCTAGAGCTGCTTTTCTTAATTAAGTCTGTACTGCTGTTCCTCTATTCACACAAAGACCATGAATCCACCGTTCCTTGATTCCTCACTTAGAACATCAAACCCCGATCCCGCCTGCTGTCTGACCATTTGGTCAATGCAATTAAAGCATCCACTAAGTCATCAGCTGCTTGTAGAACAAGAAGCGAATGCCAAGAAAAAAAAAAAAAAAAAAAAAAAAACAGTGGAAGGAAATTTGATTGAGATGAATATGCATTGAAGCCATTCAACTGTGTGCGATCTATCAAGATAGTCACCCCAGCTGTGCTACTCCCAAAGCAATTTATTTGATGCCACACTATAACAAATGACACCGCTGGAGCTGTCAGAATTGGAGAGAAATGGGCTTGCAAATAGTTTTGAGTTTTATCTCCATTAAAGCTTTATATTACACCATCAGTGAAGTGGAACACACACAGAAGCATACACGGAAACCGGTGCACGGAAGGGTAAAAGTACTTGCTCACGTTTCCCCAACCCAAGGTTTTCACTATAACTACATAATTAATGGTGTGTTAAATTGAAGACATTAAAATGGTGAACAGTTGTACAAGGGGCCACCAGGGACCAAGAGGAGATGAGGTTTTCACCAACGCACATAATATTATAAACCAACATGCAATATAGCTTGAATCCAAACTCTGGGGAAGGTCAAGAGGAAAGGGAAATTTGTCTCTACTTCTTTTATCATTAGCATAAAATCTTTCTTCAGGAATGTGTTAATAGCTAATTGCAGCCAGAGGAGGACATTTCAAACAAAGTCAATGCCAAAACGGCTGCATCCAACTGATTGCTATGTTGCATTTTTGGGTGGGACGCCTCTGTGGTGAGGTTAAAGGCTATATTTGTAAGCGGAGCCGTGTTTGGAATGACAGCTGTCCTGAAGTCAGGATGTGTGTCGAGCTCTGAGCAGAGTCCAACCCTCAGCCTTCCTCAGCCAGCACCTGCCTCTTGTAAACTCAGATTTGAATCAAACACTCCCTGCGTATCTTTTTGACATTCTGCCTTTAAAAGCCCGCGGGCTCTTCAGCATCTTTTCGTACGCGTTGCGGTTTCCATGGCAACATCGCATCAAAGAGATTGTGGGATGGGGAGGCAAGATGAAAGAAAGGGCGGAAAGAGGAGAGAGACATCTCCTGTCTCTAGAGTCATGCTCATAATTAGCCCAGAGTCAGAGGTCCTCTCACTGCTTCTCTCCACTCTTTAGTCTTTTATATTAACAAATCTCTAACGACTCCTGTCCCGCTGATAGATCAGTAGGTAATCAATAATTCAACTAGGAAATCAAGTATTAGTAAAAAAATAAAGATTAACAGTGGAGATGAGGATAGAAAAAGAGAAAAACAGTCTTATTTTACTCCATTATCATTAGAGTGTTGACCTATACTGGCCAGATATTAAAATACATGGAAAATGAGGATCTTAACCTTGGGTTTCTTTAGGGGACTGGTGAATTTATTTTTTTCTTCTAGTAGTGATACTGGCAAAATTATCTGACCTGACTTGTGAGAAATGAGGTGATGGAGTGCCATAAATCAATGTGTTTAGAATGTAAAAGTATACATCACACATTGAAGTGTCCATACCAATGTTAATTTTGTTGACCAAAGATTTTTGTCATTGTGTTCGTCGAATACGATGTTTGTTTTTACGTGACAACAACAAGAGTAGGATTTATGTTTTTTTAAATACATGTGAATGACAACAAAATATATTGATGTTTTCATTAGCTAATGAAAATACAACAACAAGTACCTCACATGGAAGGAAATCCAATCGGAACTCATGTGATCATGTGGTCACACGCATTGATCACATGATCAAATTGTTCTGTGTATTTACAAATATTAATAGAATCACAAATCAAGTTGATAAATGGTGATTGAAGCTTTAAAAAATGCATCAACTCTTGTGCTTTTGTCAAGTACAATCTTTATATAATTTAGTTAATTAAAAACTTGACTATAAGAGTCCTGATGACTGCATTTTAACTCAAACTAAGTTTTTTTTAGTCATAAGACTATGACTCAAACTAAATCAAATTTTGCTGTCAAAATTAACACAAATTCATACGTGAGCCTGGATGACAAGTCTGTTGGTCACGACAAGGTGAAGTTTTCCAAAGTTACAAATTTGAGTTTAAATTATTCATGCCTTGCACTCAGGCTGAGAGGCTGTAGTTAATCATCATTTTGATGGGTACTGTACTTGGAGGTGAAAACAGTCCTGACCTGTCAGCATCGTCTCTTCAGTGGAAGATGACTATAATGGAATAGTAATCAGCAGGCACTGGGTCAAGACCACAATCAGCTCTGAACACCAGGGGTCTATTTAACCACGCAAGCACAGCGGACACTTACACACACACACACACACACACACACGCACAGGTTGTACTCGATTACAGGGACCTGTATGGCCTTCACAGAGTGAAGAAAAGGAGCCTGAAGGCAAACTAAGATGAGGTTATCACCCCTTTTTTCCTGAAATTATGTGAATAACTTTGGCACCTGTGGTCCACATTTACCTACTGTTAAACACACTTCTTTTTAAAAACATTGATGAACCTGTCATTCAAATATCACATCATATCTGGATCTCTAGAGGATGTCAAGCACAAGAATTGACAATGGCTTTCAACAGCAGCTTTGTTTGGTTTATTTAATCATTATTGATCTTCCCGTCTTCGAACCCAGACTAATCAGCCATAACATCACAACCACTGAAGGATGAAGTGAATAAGTGTGATTTTGTATATTAATGACCTTTGTTGGTAGCTAAGATCAAATCGGCAGAAGGCGAACCTTTTTTGTCCTCGTTGGATGTTTATTCAATAAAGTGTGAGATGTGCTTAACTGAAAGTCCAATCTATATCAAACTGACAATGAGTCAATATCTTTATTGGTGAGTGCAGTTTTATTCATTAAAGAAGGATGTATACCATAAAAAGAAGACAACAGTTTGGTTACAAAGCCAGTCCTCTTTTAATCTAAAATAACTTTAAGCCACGATGGATGGATGGATGGATGGATGGATGGATGGATGGATGGATGGATGGATGGATGGATGCCACTTGCTCTTTTTTTGTGTTATGCAACAGTGTCTGACTGATAATAGATTTATGTGTCTCTTTGGGACAAATAGCAAAGAAAGTGTAGTGTAAAAATATAAAATCCAATTCAGCCAAATACCTTTTCCAAATATGCTTTTAAATGCTAATTCCTGATAAATCTTTCAATTATCCTTTCGAAACCGAGGCTTGAACCTTCAATCTCCTTCCCACAAGGCAGCGACACTAGCCACCATTGCCCTAAGCGTCCTTTTTATGGGCCTGAAACGGCAACATAATTACTTCCTGCAAAAACTAAATAGATGTCTTGATAACGTATTTTTAGTCAGTGAACTATTATTTATGGGGAGTCCGTCTCTGCATTGCAGGTTGTGTTTAGCACACACACACAAAAGCCTACATGGATAATTTAGGTAGGAATGTTATGATACTCTATCTATCTGTGCAAAGCAAAACAAAGTTAAAAATAATTGGGAAAAAAAAAACATTCATACCAACATGGTATGAATGACAGTCCAAAATCCTAAGAAGCTTCATCAAAACTTAATAGACAACCCAGGGAAGGATAAAAAAGAACAGAGAGATTTTTTACTGTATTCCCTTTGGTCATTCTCTACATCCACTTGGTAGTGCTAAGGAAATCCAGTTTATTACCATTGATCATACTGGACCACAGTCACACATAATACTCTCCGAAAGACCAAACAGATTCCTGCAGCATCCATATCGTCTAAAATCAGCACGTGGAGGCTCTTGCTAACCGTAGACTTATATTTCAATAGATAGAAGGTTAGATGTATAAACTTACAACTGGACTTTCAGGAGATACAGTAACATAATAGAGTACAGCGATCCTCACTGACTGATCTGCTGGCCAAAGAAGGGCACAGTGTTTTATCACATTAGCTGCAGTAATCATTCCTAATTACAGCTTTGTGGTGCATTAATGTCAAAGTCACAGGCCAGGACCTCCCATCTGCCTGTTTTGTCACACATACGCAATTGGATTTGTGAGAAGCCGAGTGGCAAAATGCAAACGCATTTAGTTGTGGAAATTGGGAGTAAAGCTGCATAAATCTTTTGTAATATGTAGGAGGTGAGGTAAGGCCTGCCATGGGATAATGTTGTGCCTTCAGAGAAAACACACTTTCAGATGTGTTGCTCTGCTTCTTGACTAAAACTTTCTTGGAAGCACTTTGGTTGAACCCAATTTTCTTCTATGAAGCTTTGGCTACAAAGATAGTATAGTATCTAACTATGCCATCAAAAGGGGAAAAGTTGGATGTCACATACACACATGATATACGCTCTGAGATTCGATGTGTGCAGTCTGACTGTTGGTTTAAAAGAGAGAAATGAAGAAAAAGCCAAAGATTAAAACTAAATTCATACCTTGAGCCACAGCTTTAATAATATTATGTCCTCTTTGAGCACAAATGAAAGTAGATTTATTTCAACTTTGTCAAAGCTCTATCTTCTCCATACACGAAGGCAGTAAACTTTACCCAGCATTTCCTAAATAACCAATAACTCACAGTCCAGAATGTGCAGCTGTGACTGTGGGCGTGTCTGAGTGTGTGAAATAGTGCCTATGTGTGACGTCGCATTTATCAGTGCCGCCTTTTTCGGGGTCACCGTTCTGCTCTGAGCTCATTACCCTTGGTCAGTGTGATTATATGTGTCGGCTCATGGTTCTTGGCTGGTCTTTCCCGAAAAAAAAACCCACCACAACCGATGGAGAGGCCTCCATCATTTATCACCTGTAGTCCACAGAGCCACAGCAGCTGTCAGCTCCATTAAAGAGTGGTCATGGCTAGTTGCTGATATTCACAATGAGTCTAGGCTGGTTTCTGGATCCAACCAATGAGAAAATCTTTAACATCAGGTCAGCGTTAGGTCAACACCTTAACCAACCAACAATGGAACGCCTGTGTCTCAGAGTACAAACAAATCATTGCAGGGACAAGGCTTAGTGACAAAGTGCGCAATTGGTGGTCCTGACAAGCATCCAGCATCCAGCCCCACTGTCTAGAACAGTTTGGTTGCAAAGGAAAGAGAGAACAGTGGCGGTTTGAACAATACAAACTCATTATAAGGTTGCTTTCTTAACCAGAGAGATGAGTCCCACCACTCAGCCTGTTGACGGGGAAAGCACATCGCAGTTCAATTAGAGGAAGGCCAGTATGCCAAAAGAGATTTGATCAAAGCACTCTGACTGGATAATTAGCACACACTGGGGTTCACAGGGGCTATTTTTACATCTTCGGAGCAGAGTATGAGGTTTTGTTAATGGCAGTTTTAACCTGTAATGGACTGGGAATAACCTAGCTCATTGCCAATGCATAGGTTTCAGCCAAGAGATAGCAAAGGTCCCTCGTTCTGTTTGTCAAACGCCTTTATTAATGTCAGCAGACACAAACCTAAAGACTCACACAACCGAATGACCTTTGGAAAGGTTAGCCAAGGTTAGATACAACCAATTTTTGCAGGTTAAATTCAACTGCGTGTAGATGTGTGACAGGAAGTCTCCTCTTATCCAGAAACAGTGCCGAGGAAAATAAAGCAGTTTCTTGAAGTCTTTGGGGACTTCTTAGGCAGCCAGCTGACAGCTTTATAAAGCTCATAACCAATGCTTGACCTCTGCTTTAACGAAGCGGAAAGCTTTGAAGCTCCGTGTGTGTGTGTGTGTGCGTGTGTGTGTCTTGAGCTCAGTTCATAATCTTCAGCGCTTATGTGTGTCATTGTAGAGCCTTTGCTAGTTTAATTCAATGAACAAAAGTTCAACATAGAGGTACCGGCTGTCTAACAATTGTTGAAAATGCAAAAGACAGAAATATTTGTGTATTTTAAGTGAATATATTTTTACTTCTGCCAAGTTTTCAAAAATTGAAAAATCCCTATCGCTCATCATTGAAGAATTTCAAAAATGTTTAGCTTGGTTCATTATTGACCAATTTTTATAACATTTGAATCTGTAATGTCAGGTCGGTTCATCAATTACCCCTCTGAGTTTCGTCTGGATTGGATCCATCTTGCGTTATTAATCGCAAATTTTTGTGTCCATACAGTACATTTGGATCTAATGTATCATTATTTATGGGAAATATTTTTCTTCCAAATCTTTAAAGTGTAAATGAAGACAAAATTTGGCACTTAGTGGAGGTTTGCGCTCGAGTTTTATTTAAAGATGAATCCGGGTTCATTTCTAACCTCAGTGTATTTCTCAACTGCAGAATAAAGCAAGAAACCTGTGGAGTGGGATAGAAGCAAGCCTCCGCTTGTCTTCTTACATCATTTCCCGTTTAAAGTCACACATAGAGAATGCAATACATCACATTTATTTCCTCAGCCTGAAGATAATGTCATTGTTCCCTCTGTTGTTTGAATGCAGCCTGTATCTGAGAGGTTTTAATGCCACCGTAAATAACATTGTCACAGGCTGTCGACTAAACTCTGCTCAGGGATACGGGCAAAGGGAAGCACCCTGTGAGATTGGATGACCGTCAGCAAAATGTCTCAGGCAACAGATGACTGATCAAAAACTAAGTGAACTTTAAGTCTCGAGATTGGATGTTTATTCTCAAACACACACCTGATCTTCACTGACACACTTCTGACCTTTAACTTCCATCCATCCTTTATCCATTTTTCATTCAAACTCACCAAATTAACACTGCCAGTAAAAATGCTAGACTTATACTTAAAAACCTATATGTTTCAGATGAAGTGATTACTGTAACTTTGTACAGAGCATATGGGGGTAAGCTTGTTACCTGAGCTCTAGATTAAGCCACTAAAAAGGAGGGTTTTTGGGTGTATTTCAGTGCTTGTCTGCAGCTTTAATACAGTCTGACATCAACAAGCCTGAGTCCAGGTCACAGATTGAGCTAAACCTGGGATACTCAAACTTTTTTGGCTTAAGTACCCCATTTCTCTTCATTTTGAATCCAAGTACCCCCTTTACCCAAATACAACATTTTGCTCAGAATACTATGAAAAACCAAAAATATAGAATCATGATGCAATGAATAAGTGATAACACACATTTTAAATGATCTAATTTTTATCGTATTTATCATTTCCGGTCATCTCCTGCCTGGTGTGGGACCTTGTTTTTTCAGTTCATGTTCTAATCAAATTCATTTCCATTATCATGATTATTTTTAATCAAAAATAAAATAATAAAAATAAACATTATTAACCCCATATTTTTAAAGCTTTCATTTGTTAATTTTCCACTCTCTTTCTCTCTAGTACCCCCTCTATTGCTGGTGCATAGCCTGAGGGGTGCATGTAGCCCCATTTGATAAACACTAAGCTAGACCACACATAAGAACTTGTGGTTAGGTAGACTAAAGTTCTCAACTGGTGGGTCGGGACTCAAAATAGGGTAGCAGATCTGTTTTTTTTTCTTTTTTTTTCTTTTTTTTTTCACTTTTAGTAGTTTTCATGGAAATATTGTTAGGCAATTTATCAACATTCAAGATCTGAGTGTTCTAATTTGTGGATATAAAAAATTACAATATCAATATATATATATTTTTTATTGCTTATTTTGTTTTAAAATACATGTTTTAGTAGTCGCTGTTTGATGGTTTTCTGAGTGCGTTCTGACCCAGACCTTCCACTAAACAAGCCACACTACAGAACTCACTCTTACGTGCTGTCCTTTTGAGGAGAAAAAGATTAAAGTGGCACATGTTGTGCCGCTGTTTGTTAGTAAATGGACTTGTGACATTTGGATCATCAAATCTAACCCAGAATTGGTCAAACTTCATTTGAAATCAAATGAGCGCGATTTATATCGCTTATCGCTATTCGGAGGGGAAAAAAAATATTGCGCGATGAGTTTTGGTCCATATCGCCTAGCCCTATGTGAAAAAAACAAAAAAAACAAAAAAAAAAGCTTTTATTTTGAAGACAACATATTACTCTCACTTTTGTTTGGAAATTATATTAATTTCCAATACTACTTCTGTGATGACCTCTAACATTATGATACATTTAATATTTTAATTTATATCTAATAAACATTTTTTGGGTCATTATTATGGGGTGATGGATGGTGTGTCAAATGAAGAACCACTGGTAACCACCAACCAGTGACAAAGTAGCTTTTCTTTTTTGACTTGCTGTTCCCTGTTTTCTCACCCATTAAAGACTTTTAAAGTTAAGCAGTGACATAAAGAGTGTGTTCACTCACCAACTGTAAAGTGCAGATAAAGATGAGAGTGCATCGTCCGCTGCAGCAGCCCATTGTGTCAACGGTGAACGCACGGACGCACAAGGATAGACTTCGGGGTTTTATCTCAGCCCTGAGCCCAACACCGGGGTCCCATCGTCCTCCTCCGCTACTCTGAGGGTCTACTTTAAGATCTGAGCCCTGATGGAAGAGAAGGTAAAGCGGCTCTGGAGGAGATGGTTGACTCCAGCCGGTCCGGGCGCTCAGGAGGAGGTGACTGTAGGAACTGGAGGATGGTGCGTAAAAAGAAGGTGGAGGAGGAGGAGGAGGAGGTGGAGGAGGTGTAGTCCACTGGGAGTGAGACAGATACTGGACTGACCAAGGGCTGAACAGGAGCAACAATTATAAAACAATTCTGATCCATTACAAACTGTTTAAACATGAAAGATAGGCTCATTTGCTCCCATGATGAACTGTTCTAACCTTCCAGTTAAAGCTGATTTAAAATGAGTAGTGAGGATTAGGTGCTGTTGTTTCCACTGGACACGTTTTCTTAGTATGTGATGGATCATATTTGTCTCGTTTTGAAGAAATGAAAGCGCCACAACAAGCAAATGTGACTTTTAACCACGCTGCTGCTGCCAGGTTTGATAGTAGTTAGCGCCATCTGCTGGTTTGGTGACGTAACACACCAATACGCACGCCTTAAACCAGATTTGTGACTTTATTATTGTTTAAAAAAATACCCTTTCAATTAAAAGAAATATGACTTCAATTAATCAAAAAGATAATACGGTTTTTTTTTCTGATTGAATAATAAAGACACAAATATACTACTCATAATATGGCCCAAATACAAAAAAGATATTAGTTCAATCAAAATAAAAATTCTCAATCAAAGAAAAAAAAAGTGCTGAAATGCCAAAAAATATTTGACACCCAAATAATTGCATTTGAACACTTTTTTCTTTAGTTGAATTTGTTTTTTGTTTTTTTTGATTGAAAAGTATTATTTTCATCTTTTTTGTATTTGGGCCATATTATGGGTAATACATTTGTGTCTTTATTATTAATCCAGAAAATAAAAGATTTCAAAATCAATTAAAAAAAATGTGTTCAAATGCATTTATTTGGGTCTCAAATATTTTATTTCATTATATATTTTTTGCATTGAAACACTTTTTCACAAGTGTAAAAAACACAAAAACGCACTCCTTAGATATTTAAAAGTGAAGCATTATTTTAGTGATATAATATTTAGCAGTTTTTATAAAGTTATTGTGTGTTGATATATATATATATATATATATATATATATATATATATATATATATGCATGTATATATATGTATGTATATATATATGCATGTATATATATGTATGTATATATATATGCATGTATATATATGTATGTATATATATGCATGTATATATATGTATGTATATATATGTATGTATATATATATGTATATATATGTATGTATATATATATGTATATATATGTATATATATATATGTATATATATGTATATATATATATATGTATATATATATGTATATATATATATATATATATATATATATATACTGTATATCCTACTCAAAGAAAGTTGTATGGTTTCTATCCAGCTCTTCATTATAGATGCAACCACTTCTTGTGTCATATAAACTACAACAACAGAAATCCACTTTGTTTGGTCAGAAAAACACTGAACTGTGTTTATTTCCTACCAATGTAAAGTGCTAAAGTGCTTCACATACAGCATACCAGCTCCCAATTCTGGCCTTTTACAACAAGAGTCTAAAATAGGCAATACTAGAAATGGGCAACTTTTATCACACTGAGGTTCACAAAAAATGTGATTGATCTGAGGACCACATTATGAGAATCCATATTAGCATTTAGAATCTCATCTGAAGAAGAATCGAAAGTCATTATTTATAATCTAACCAATCTGAGCATTATTATTGTTGTCATTTTGTGTATTTTTATCCCACTTTATGTGTTTTTTTCTGTTGTTTTATTTTCATTTTGTGTGGTTTTGTTGTTTGTGTGTTTTTTGGTATCATGTATTACTTTTTTTTCTCTCACTTTGCATATTTTTTGTTGTTGTTTATGTGTTTTTGACATCCTTTTGTGTGTTTTGTGTTGTCAATTGTGTTTTATTGTTCTCATTCTGTGTAACTTTATCAGTTTTTGACTATTTTTAAGTCATTCCGTGCATTTGTTTTTGGGGGCCGCACAAAATCAGAACGAGGGCTGCACGTGCACTTGTAATAGAACATTATGAAATGTTTCAGTTGAAGAAATGTGCTTCAATAGCAGACAAAGTTGTGTTTATATTATTCTAAATACAGCATTAGCAATGTGTAGAGCAGAGCAGCAGCTGAAGAGAAGGGCACAGTGGCCAGATTGGGATATTTTGGGCATGTCCAGAGGAAAGATTATTGATTTATTAGTCAAAGGATGTTGCAGATGAAGCTGGCGGTGAAGAAGCAGCAGCAGCAGGAAGTGTACATGGAAACCCTGAAGAAGGTTTATAAATAATAATATAATAATATAAATATGGAGCACGTTTTAGGAGACCACCTAAAATAAGGGAATGAGTTATAGCCACAAAAAGGGCTTTATTGACTTTTCCTCCTTTCCATTGTCAACACAATACTCTTGTCGATGCTGCCATCTCATTTCCTGTTATCTGTTCACACCCTCTGACTCCGCCCATCAGGCCCTGGCATCTTCTCTTCTTGCCTTCTGGGCAGCTACTGGCCAATGTGATTTATAATGGAAAAGATGTTAAAAGCACATAGTCACTCCCCTCCTGCCTCTCCCTCTCCCTCCTCCCTCTCTCTTTCTCTCCCTCTCTCTCCATCCTCCTCTTCCTCCCTCCTCTTCCTCCTCTCTCAGAGTGCATGGACGCAGCTCCCACCTCTCTTCTAACCAGCTTTATCAATCTTTGATGAATGTGTGGGCTGAGTGAGGGAACACTTCACATCAAATTTCATCACCGACTCCAACTCTCTTTTTTTGTTCCTCGTTCTCCTCCTTCTCCTCCTCCTCCTCCTCTGTTCGCCACCTTCATTTCTCCACCACCCATAAAGTCATATTTCTTATCTCACATCCTTGTCATTTTCCAAGTTGTACAGTCACCCTTTATTGAATATTCTGGTCTAAACTCCGTGCAGTCAACTCAGGAAATACACACTTATATGATTGATGGCAACCCAAGGTGGTGAGTGTACTCACTGTGTGGAATCATATAGTATTATTGCGTTTGTGTCAGTTAGGGTCAATGTCATATACAGTGGTGGTGGTGGTGGTGGTGACTGTCGTGTGGCTCTGACATGTGTAGCTACTGTTGTATTTCTATTATCAGAATGTGTGGGATGTAAAGTGTGTCTATATATGTGTGTGTGTGTGTGTGTGTAAGGGGCTTAAATGTAATGGAGGACTCATGAGAATGGGCTTACTGGTCTAGTTTTATCATAAGTGCACATTTAACCTATTTTTTCCCCTCCAAATCTACTTATTTTGTAAACTTGTATGTGTGTGTGTGTGTGTGTTCAGAGTCGTTCTTTTATATCCAGTGTGGCCCTCCAGGCTGCCATTTCCCTCAGAGACATTAATGTGAAGTGACAGGGCAACCAGTGGTGTGCTGCTCCGAGGGGAACCACATTGTGGAGGAGACCCGTGCGTCTGGCCTTTAGTGGACAACAATAGCAAAAGGATAAAATCCTTTCTTTTTCTGCCATTGAAAGTGTCTCAAGCTGTTACCCCGTCCCCTTTATTAGATTTCCCTATACCCACTTTCTTTTCTGACATACTTTAAATCTCACGAAAAGTGTTTCCTTGCTTTAGCACCAATTTTTTTTATTTTTTATTATTTGTTAAGTTTTTTTGCTCTTTTTTTTTTTTAGCATGTGCTAATTTGCAATACTTGTCCGCAAAAGTCTTATAAAGTGATAGAAGTTATAAGAAAGTAAAGGGGGGATGCATTGTACAATAACATTACAACAGTAAAAGAGAAGCAGTTTTCAATTTAAATACTCAAACAATTGTTACAAAGCCATATGGGGTGCTGAACGTAAAAACTCAGACACTGTTTCATAGCTGACATATTTTGTATATTTAGCTCACTTTCCTAAATATAAATGTAAATGTTAAATTTAATTTTTAATTTTAATTTAATTTGAAATTTAAATTTGAAATTCAAATTTCAAATTTCAAATTTAAATCAAAATATAAAATCAAAATATAAAATCAAAATTTAAATGTAAATATAAATCTAAATGTTAAATATAAATATAAATGTTAAATCGCTCGTCAAGTATGCAGGCCAGCGCCTGTTGATAATGCGGCCCCGCCCACACCACTGACTGCAGCCAGAGATTAGATTTAACTTTTACATTTAGATTTTAACATTTACATTTAGATTTTAACATTTACATTTAGATTTTAACATTTACATTTAGATTTAACATTTACTGTATATTTACAGTTAACATTTAGATTTAACTTTTACATTTAACGTTTACATTTAACATTTACATTTAGATTTAAATTTATTTTTCAGGTGTACACATTTTTAACAATTATATAGAACATGTTTTTTAAAAAATAAATTTCTGTGTCAAATGAAAGAAAAACTAGCTAAATGTGAGCTAAATATAGAAATTATGTCTGTGACCGTCCGAGCAAAGTTAAGCTAACAATATCAAGTCATCAAGCAGTTAAAGCTGTTCATGTGAGCACTGTTGCACTAACTTAACCTTTTAGCAATGAAAACAGAAGGTTGTTTTTTTTTTTTTTTTTTTTTTTTTAAATTACTGTAAACCCAATAAATACACCATTCAAATGATGAAACAGACAAATGTACTGTCAGCAGCTTTCCTCCACACCAGTACCAGTTAGTTCTCCTTCATAGCTACAAACCGCACACACCAGTGACTGCTTGACTAGCACGTGAGCACTTTCTTTATTTCGGTCTATGCTCATTAAAGTTTAACATTATACATGTGCCCTGAGTGGCACAGTCTCATCTGATCTGATCTCCATCCCGATATGAATAAAGTTTCAGACTAAATGAAGGATAAACACGGCGGTTATTATAAGAAGCATGTGAAATATTTATGATGGAAGGAAGCTTCGGTGAAGACTCTGATTCCCACCAGCGTTTTCTCAGCACTGATGTAGTGTAGATGGTGACCACCAGGGGGCGCGCTCTCAGAGGACCTCTTTTAAGTGCATGGGCGACTTCACGGCAGCATCAAGCTAAATAAAAGAGAACATGTGGGCGGAAATGAGTGGCTTTCAACATAAAAGCAAAAATAATTATAAAATGAGCATTACTAGAACTCATCTATGTATGAAATGTGTCTTCAAAAATATTTTTAATTGATTTGTGTCAAACCTAAAGACATGCTCTTACCAGTTACATTTCCAAGTTTAAAACTTGGACTCACAAGATATCTAATATGGGTGCGTGAACTTCAAACCTATCCCACAAAAGCTTCTTCTTGCATCATTCACTGTATGGTGTGCCTACATTTTCCCCTACTCCTGAAACAATCATGGACCATATTTTTAATTCTTTTTCCATATTGTTTTTCATCCTATATCATTAGTTTCACTAAATAAAACAACCCTGCATCAATCCCAACAAATGAATGATTTTAATGATGATGTCAAACTATGAAGTCAAGAGCAGACAAATGACATATAAAATGATATGAGATAATAACAGATTGAGAAAAAAAACCCATTGTCCTTTTTGCCAGTAATATATGGTCCGTTAGAGCCACATCTAGGGTATTTTTTTTACATCTAAGATCAGTTCTTAGAACGGTATTAGATGTTATTGAGATATATGAGAAAAAAAAGCTGAAATAACATTGTACTTTATTTGTCTTGGAACAACAACTCAGTCACTTGCTCACAAAGTGTTCATAAAATGTCAAACCGGGAAAGGCTCTCAAATTTCTGGCTTTTAATTTAGATTTTTTTTTTTTCCCTTAACATAACCTTACCCATATGTAATAAAACTGTACAATTTCAGATTTAACAAGAGCACTGAAAGAGCGCAAACCTCCGTTTAGCTCCAATTCTAATGATCATGGTACATGATCATTCACACTAAAGGCTTGGAAGAAATGTATATTCCTATAATAACAATACTGTAGATCTAAATGTATCAGCACCCCGATTCATTTTTTTTAATTACATTTTTAACTTTGTTTTTGATTTTCTTTATATACAAAAATCATGATCAAATACGCAAATATCCAGACTGGATCAAAATGATTAAAAAAAAATCTATCTGTCTGTCTGTCTGTCTGTCTGTCTGTCTGTCTGTCTACTGTGTGTGGAGTGAAAGAATAATGCACATCAATGTTAAGTGCTTTGAGTGTCTATGAAAAATCCAATGCATTATTATTATTATTATTATTCATTATTTATCTATCTATATATCTAACTAACTCCAGTACTTTCACTCAATTATTAAAGGGAAGTCCTTTGTCCACGTCGGATCATTCATTCATTACATTGGACTATATTGTGCTTTTTTTATTTTGAAAACTGAAAGCGGAAGTGCTCTACACTGTTGAAGGTGCCTTGATGCCAGTTGGAGTCACATGGTGCTGCCTTCGGAGGAGCTGATGGAGCTGGATGAAGGCAGGAGGCGAGCCCCTCCGGTAGCGCGTCAGCATCCCCTCAAATAGACACCTCCTCAGCCTCCTGTGGCCCTCACTCTGAGACACCAACACCTGCTACCCTCAGCGTGTGATTTTAAATAACAAGAGTGATGTGAAGCCGCTGGAGGATGACGGTGATGATCCAGGCGCGTTGTCCGAGGAGAAGTGATCCGAGGAGCCGACCGTGAGGCATCGGGATGCTCTGCTAACGCACCGGGGGCGGGTCAGTACCATCCACCTCTTTCTATCCTGTTTATCATGAACCAAAGCTCAGCCTGTAGCACTGCAACCCCCCGACCACCCTCTGCCTTTCAGCCTTTCAGCACCACCTACCCCCCACCGATCACCACCTCCTACTAGGCGATGCACCTGTCTGAATCTGATCAGTCATTCATTCATATACACGCACACAGCGGATTGGTCAGCTTGATGCCAAAGTTCCTTTCGGATCACTGAGAAATGGCGCACTTTCTGCACACACGCACGCTCATGCACACACTCGTGCTGTGCACCGCAGGGGGTGTGTGGACTGTGGAGGTCGATGGTGTCCCTTTAAAGTTTGGATTAGAGTGAACATGTGTTGCACACTGTGCCAGTGCACAGTTAATTAATAAAGCCTCACCATGGAGCCACTGCTGGCCCTGAGGGCGTGGGTCTCTGATGATGATGATGATGATGATGATGATGATGAGGGAAAGGCACCAGTTCTGTCTGCACACTAGGGCTGGTGGATATTTTTCTTAAAATGGCGATATACGATATAAAACCGTATACTGAGACTTTTGGCTTTTTTTTTTTTTTTTTTTTTTTTTTTCCCTATAAGGGACAGCACGTGTGAGTGAGTTCTGTAGTGTGGCTTGTTCAGGTGAAGGTCTGGGTTAGAACGCACTCAGAAATCCATCTAACGGTGCTTCTCATGCTGTTCTGAGAAGTAGCTAAAGCCGCCACTCCTACAACAAGTATTTTAATACAAACTGAGCTATAGAAAATATGTATCAATTTAGTCGATATTGTCATTTTCTATATTGCCAAAATAGAAACCTCGATATATCTTGAATCTTGATATATTGCCCAGCCCTACTTCACGGCAAGGTTGGTTATTATGGTTTAGCATGGACTGTATCTGTATCTGATGCATGCACTGATTGAGCGTCGACATGCTAATCTACGACCCACACCTCTTTCACTGTCACTTTCACTTTCATTTTATTCATATTTCTCCACTATTGTAATACACCATAGTTATATTTATATATATTTTCATATTCATTGCTGCATTCTCACTGTAATTATAGCAAATAGTTCTTTTGTTGTTGTTGTTGTTCTGACTTTACAATGTATATATCCTACATTGTTGTGTTTTTGTGTCTGTAAATGTTTCGGGCAGAGAGAACAGTCATTTCAATTCTCTAAATTTCACCTTTACTTGTACAAAAAAATGCTTTAAATACAATTTATTAAAAAAAAAAAAGAAGTAAACTTGCGAGAACGCGTAAATGGTAACTAACTATGATTCAAGTACCAACATCAAAAACAAGTGGTATGTTTATCAAACTGTCAAATGACATTTTTCAAAAAAAAAGTTTCAAGTTTTTTTAGATTCTGATTCTGTTAAGTTCTGAAATTCTTAAAAAAAAAAGTAAACAATTCAACTATAAAAGTACCCAGTATGTTTTATGAAAATAAAGTCAAATCAACTGCTACAATGTATTAGTGGTTCACTGACATGTAGTGACTGGGCGTTTACGTGCTACGCATATGTTAGCGCAATAAAATGTTTTTTTTCTTCAAAAAAACACGATTCAAAAAATCAATTTTGAGATTTTTTGGATCGACACAATAATCGTATGGTTAAATATATATACTGTATATATATATGTATCTCCAAGTCGATTTTTTCTTACACCATTAGTAACTAGCCTTCATGATTTCCACTAGGGATGTCCCGATACAACTTTTTCATTTCCGATATTGCAACCTTGAGTATCGGCCGATACTGGTATTGACCCGATACGATATCAGCACGAATCACACATACTTTTATTACTTATTTTGTAGTGTGGAATGCTAGAAAAGGCTTGATCAAGTGGTGTCACTCAAACAGAAAGCAATAGTCAGCAACAGTAGGTATGAGAAAAACTGACCCATTTATTATTAACCAATTGGTTACATTGAATTTACCCTTCAACATAATATCTACAGTATTCTACAATGGATAAAATATAATATATATCGGAGATTTTAGATGCAGTCCGATAAAATTCAATATTCGTGTCCTGGTTGACGTTGGACCGATATCCGATATCAATATCGGATCTTGGGACACCCCTAATTTCTCCACCTGTAATCAGTTTGTGTGTGTGTGTGTGTGTGGATCCTCTCCTGCAGACTCAGTGCATGATTCCTATCCACCAGCATGTGTGTGTGTGTGTATTTCACCTCATTGCACTCATTGTGGTGACTTAAGCAGGAGGGTGACCCCTGAGGGCTGCTCTCCAGCCTTATTGAGCAGCGATGCCCTGGATTACATCTCACTACTGGTGCCTACTACAGAAGAATAAGAGCATTTTTAGCTCATGTGTTAAGTTCAACACTGGTTTTTCACTTCAGGTGAATGAGATTCAAATATATCTACATGTAACACAACCAGTGTGAAACTGGATCAGTCAAGTGGTTTTTGTCGAGAGGTGCTTAACTCTTGGATCTTGTGCGTTTTGTGTTTGCGTTGGAGTCCCAGCTCTGGTTCCGGTCCAGGGTAATTGCGTTTGTCATCTACCCACACATTAATTGTATAGGAGCTCCTTTCTCCTCGCACACAACTCCCTCAGAAAGCACAGTGAATGTACAGTCGTAGCTATATGTATTTATTGACACGCCTGTGTACTTTAATGCACACACTCCAGAACAGTCCTTTGGCCACCACAGGGCCAGGAACTATTCCTGCTGCTGATGCACTGAAGGCGACAGGACTGGAGCACTCTACTCTCATCCTCCCTCCTCTCATCCTCCCTCCTCCATCCTATCATCCTATCATCCTATCCCATCTTCACTGTAGAAATGAAAAACACACTCTTCCTTCTGTTCAGTGGCACACCTGCAGCATTGTCTGCACTCTTCCTGTCTGCCTGTTTCGTCTCCATATGCATGCATGTGCTGACCGTGCTCGCCATCATTCATAAACCTATGTGTGCAGACATGAGCCTGTGCTGTCATATTTTCAAGTAGATGTTTAAATATCTCCTACATCCATCTACCACTCAGGTTATTTGACAGTAACACCAACATTGCAACATTTCCAAGCTTTTTATTCAGTTTAATTACCGGTATTGTGCTTTTGCCACTACTATAAAAGCCATAATTTCTATAAATACTGCATATCAGATCCTACATTTTTTTTCTTGACAACAAACTAAACCAGTTGCTAATCTGTGATGTTGTCAAAACCATACTTTAAAGATCATAAATAACTATTATTAATGGCGTTAAAAAAACTGATGTTTTCAACCACTGTTTCGATGAAGATCCTTAAAAACAAAGAGCTTCTGCTACAAACATTGGTATTTATTCGTATATACTGTAATTATAAAATGATATGTACCGTATGTAACTGAAATGTAATGTAACTATATATTACTGTATTGAGATGTGCAATGTAGATAATTGCAGGCTCTAAATGTAGAATACTTCCTTGGATATTTACTTGTACGAGACAGGACAAGAAAAAAATAAAAAATAAAAAATTGCAGGCTTTGCGATTAGAAAATCGCGTTTTATGATATCTCGCTAATATCGCAAATGCAATTAATCGCTCAGCCTTATTCGAAATGCATCTTGGGAAACTCGGAAGTATACTTCAGTGGGAATGGTCATCATCCTAATCATAATTGTAGTATATAGCAGACAGTATATACTCATTGAGTTTGTAGTGTATAGTACGGAGTGTGCGGCTGAATAAACTAACCCAAAACATGTCAGTGACTTCTAATGTGTGAATGTGGTTTAAAGTAGGCATCAGGTTTTTTTGCCCCCGAGTCCGAGTCCTTT
Organism: Gouania willdenowi; assembly: GCF_900634775.1. Lineage (NCBI taxonomy): Eukaryota > Metazoa > Chordata > Actinopteri > Blenniiformes > Gobiesocidae > Gouania > Gouania willdenowi. The sequence continues at coordinate 13,013,406 of NC_041050.1, forward strand.
GATTTTGAGAATTGGCCGATACCGAGTCCCGTCCCGATACTTCTATAATAAATTAAAAAGATGAAGAAGAGCAAAAAAAAAAAAACAGATCCAGGATGTCCCTTATTTATTTTATTCACCTTTTTTTTTCATTCAACCCTAAACAGAGCACTTCTGTGAGTTTGATCAATCCGGCAATAAATTAAAAGAAAATTCACGTCAGACTTTAGTGCAAGATTAAATGATATTAAATTAAAATGTTTAGTATAAAAATGAATAGTGCCTCATCTTAAAATACCCAACAGACATGTTATTAAATAAGAAAATAAAAGTGCCACAGTGCTCTAAAGTAACTGCACTCTTAATGCTCACTCTCTTCATTTAGTTTCACAGATTGATAAGTATGTTTTTCTTGATGAAAAGTATGACAACTTGATTTTGTTGGCATTGCAGGTTTAGAGCATCTAAAGTATTAGCTACTTACTAAATAAAGTGTGTGAGGTCTCTAGATCAGAATCAGAATCAATTTTAATGGTCTATAACAGTGTAAACATTAAATAACGGCTGAATAAACCAGCCCAAAACATGTCGGTGACTTCTAATGTGTGAATGTGGTGAGAAGCACTTTGGAAATACACATAGAGTATATTAATACCGAAATAAGTAAAGTCCCTTTACCAGTCTTTTGGATTTCATGAATAAAAAAAGAAGGAAACACCTGCACCTCATGAAACTCGTTAGCTTTAGCATGCTAACTTTTCAGACGGCTACAGTAGCACAAGTTGATATAGGACAGTTTTTTTCTTCTAATATTTACCATTAATTCTGTATTTCATAAAAGCTGACACATCTTTCTTTCCCCTGTCTTGTATGGACCATAATCCACTGACACTGATCAGTTAATCCCAGGGCTAACGTTCTACTTAGCCATGTTAGCTCTTTTAGCATGTCCCACTTTTTTTTTATGTTGGCTTGCCTCTTACCCTAAAAAAAAAACTGCATTTTATTTCTACTTTCTATTATTTAAAATCAGAAAAGTCAATTATTGTAACCCTTTCACAGTTTTTACTGTCATATACTGTATTTGTTATTTTTGTGTCATTTACAACAACATTATGATTAACATTAACAGAATAATTGTTGCTTTGTAGTGCCTCCAAGCTTGAAAAAAGGCCTTTGCAAATCTTCCATTAGCCAATCACTGATGAGAGTTCAAATGGTTTTCCGTTTGATAAAACTACTTTCAATATGAAAACTCCACTCAAACGGAGACATTTCTGTTTAACATGCACAGTATTTTTCGACTCCCGTGAATCCTTAATCATAATCATCATCATAATGCTCACACAAATGTAATTATACTTTTTCCACACACGTTAATTGCCTGCACACATTTGAGCTTCCAGCAGATATGTTTCCAGTCCCCTTTACACATTTTCATTCTTTCTTTTAAAAAGCTGTGTTTTGTCATATAAACTTCTATTTCTGCTTCACAACAAAATAATCATTAATGGCAGGCGGGCGTCTGAGTCAGAATTGTTGTTTTTAGTCGATAAAAGAGAAGGCCCAACAAATTTCACTCTTTGCTTTTGGCCTTTGGTTGTTAAATAATAGCAAAGAAGAATGAGACGTGTTTTACAGATTACAGCGTAAATGACCTCTTGAATTCTCAAACTGGCCTGCCACACGGCATTAGTGCCATGGATCTGTGACCAAAGAGCTCAGGGCACCAAAAGGCAGTGTCTGCGTACAATATTCTCAATTATTAACTCTGTTGTGCAGGCCGCTTTTTTTCTTGTGAAGAAAGAAAGAAATCACTTGACGCAAATTGCATGCTTCGTGTAAAAGTTAAGTTAAGATTCAAGAAAGAACAAGTGGTTGATAACATCAATGAGTAAGGCTATAACTATTGCAAATGAACGCATTGAGTATACATTTTCCTATTGAACGTGAATTATTTTAAATTAACCTTCCTATTATCCTTGGGGTCAATTTGACCCCTTATTCAAAAAATGCTTCATATTTCATAATTTTTCCAAATTTCATGGGTACAATTAGTTCAGCATAAAATGATCATGATAATATTTTTTCAATGTGCTGAATACATATTACACACATTACATTGGTGTAATCCTCTGGGGTCAATTTGACCCCAAGTGGTTTTAGCTGTGTAAAACTGTGTGCGACCTTACATCCTGAAAATGTCCTCTGTTCTTTGGAACAGCTCTTTCACAGGGAAAATGATGTCGATGAGAATGTGTCTGAGACAGAAGACTTTATAGTTATTAACTATATGTTACAAAAAAGGAGATAAAAAAAATGAGTAAATAAATGTGTTTATGTGAGGAAAGGGCGGGTCACCAACATCAATCAATATGGTTCATTCTGTCATGAATGTGCACCCCAAATTAGAAAATAGTTGGATGAAAGATTTTCAAGATACACTAATTCTAAAACTGAAAGTGGTGGCGCTGCAGGAAAGGTCATATCATCACCACAACCAACGGTGTTCATACTTGAGAAGATTTGGATGAACGCTATTGCAGATAAATGAATTCTAATTTAAAAGTTTAGCCTGATCTTGGTGCTAGAGAACAGGTCAAGGTTTCATTTATCAAGGAGTTATTTATGAATTCAACAAATAAACAAAGTGACACAAAAACTCGGTCAACAATTTTCTGAAAATCGTTTTCTGGAGGCAAATATCAGATCGACCCCAAGGGTAAAATGTGTTCGTAAGTGTTAAGTAAAGCAAAACTGTTTTCTCTCCAACTGTTTTCGCAACTTGAGTTAAAGTTCACTTCACACTCCATTTTGTGTTGTTTGTTGACATACTCTGCTTAGTGTTCAGCGTCTCTCTCTCTGAAAATCCCTCCAGCTATGCAACTGCAATGAAGCACGGTACACCGTATGCACGCTATTCAAAGTGAAAATACTTCTGTTTTCCTTTCCGCTTCGTGCAGTTTACCACTTGTCGTGGGTGGAGAAGTTTTAATACCAACAACAGTTTAAACTGTACAAACAGAGCAGATCTTCAGGGTCTCATTAGCAGGGGGATGCTCCTTTTAGTCACTATTCTGCTTTGTGTTTTATGCTGTTAGAGGGGCAAACTAGTTTCAAACGGTGCCTGCTCCCATTTTAAGTAAAGGGAGTGTGTTTCCTACCCACATGTAATGTTCAGATTTAGCCGACAAGTGTTTTCATTCAGACTTTATTTTGCACCTCTACCTGGAAAACCAAGTGTGAGAGCCGATAGCAAAATGCCCCGAGTCAAATCATCTACAGACATGGTGTTGGTAATTGGTCTCTTGCATCAGAATTTAGCGATACTGACGTCATCACATAAGGCATGGCTGGGTTGTGCTATAAAAGAGTATGTGCGAAAGATAATGAAAACCAGGCAATATCACCCACATAATACGTAATCGTGACAAGGGAAGAATTATAACGAGTGTTTGTGACGTCTGTCTATTTTTTATGTCCTGTATGAGGAGGCTGAGGCCTATCAAAGCCCACACAACGCAAAAACACAAATATGCAGCATATATTCTACAAACACTTCCATAACAGTCAATATAGAGGTGGTTTATGGCTTGAGTTTATTTGTGAGACAAACACTTTTAGCCACAGAGAGAACATGCAATTCACCACAGCATTGCTCAAGCTTGGGTTTTTTTTACTATTTTAAGTGTTGCAAACCTCAGCTTCATTGTGTGACCTGATGTTTACCAGGTAACACAATAAAGTCTGAACACAGAAGAGGAAGTTTTTTTGGTAAAATATCAAATGTGACCATTCATTTTGATGAAATGACTCAGAACATGTTCTATGTGTCAAACTCAAGGCCCGGGGGCCAAATTTAGCCCTTTATAGCATCCCATTTGGCCCACAGAAGAATGTAAAAATGAATTACCAACTACCGTAATTCAGTTGTCGATACTTTCTCCCAATACACAAATTCAATGAAACTCCATGATCTTTGCAGGACTCACAGTTTTCCCATGCTTAAATCATGTGATCACAGTCATTTAATCTCAAATTACTGAATAACCTTTTTTTTCCCCAAAATCCTGCAAATTTCCTCAAGTTATTCATGAGGGGTGTGCCAAAATATCGATACAACGATATATCGTGAGGTTTAGTTTTGCTGTACGTTATCGAGAAGAGCCACTGTGCAGTATACACTTTGTTTTACTTGGCTGTCATTCATATAAAATTGATTGACAGTGTTTTGTAATTCCTGTGAAATTGATTCAGTGCATTCAATAAATTCTGAATTTCTTCAGTGACACAGATATCGTAATGTATCTTAGATGAAATGTCCCACAATTTATCTATTATCACTCTGTATCGTGATAATATCGTCATCATGTGCAAAAATATAGCAATGTATCGTATTGCATAGGAGTGTGACAATATCTCGATACGGCGATATATCGCGATATTTTTCCACACGATCGATTAGCGATATGCTCCCGCTAAGTATCAATTTTTTTTTTTTTGCTTTTTCACTAAAATGTGCAGGTACGTCTTCACAGAAATGTTGTCACTGTTTGCTGAAGGAACCAATATATTGTTTACTGGAATATTGCACTATAATGGTGTCACTGGTAAGAAAGACTCTATTTTTTGTTTACAGAAAGCACTATTGGAGATACTTATTCGTTTACATTGGTATGTTGACACTTATTTACAGAAATGTTGCACTAAAATAGTGTCACTGTTCATAGGACACTCTTTCAATGTTTTGTCTTTCAGAGATATAAAACAAAAATTGTATTTTTTCACTTAATCTTTTTTTACTTGTTATGTCATAGATTATCGTAGATTGATTTCTAACCAATATATCGATAATCGCAGTATCGTCATATCGTGAGATAATCGTTATCGTGAGCTTTGTATCGCGCATCGTATCGTGAGGTACCCAGAGGTTCCCACTCCTGGTATTGCAAGGTACCTGGCGATACCCAGCCCTATTATTCATTATACATTTACCAAAATTAAATATTAAAAAAACCGTCACAAAATGAAGGAAATTTAAGTGAGATCCTGGAAAGATTATATCTGTCACTTATTGCTTATATAACGCCAGTGCCTTACATTCATTACATATCGATACGTATAAGTGCAAACTAGGGTTCAATAATGTTTGAAATTTATTGTTTTCCCTGCATATAATCTGTGGCCCACTTCAGATCCAACTGGTCCATATTTGGCCTCTGGAGTAAAATGAGTTTGACACCTCTGTTCTATACGATAAAGCAACTATTAGAAAAATGTAATACTTATCGTACGTTATAGACGATTTCCACTCTTATCTGCAATTCATTGTTTATTTAGTTCAACACTAAAGTGCTTTTGCCTCATCTTAACTTTAATATATTAATAATAAGGCAATCAAAAAGTATAAAGAAAGAATTTAAGTCTAAATACAGATAATTTCTGACACATGAAAATCTCTTAAACACCTGGGTTGCAACATTCTCAATATTGGAGAAACTTCCTGTTTAATGAACAGATAAATACATGAAACAAAAATACAAAAAAAAAAATCAAAAGCTGCGCTAGTATGTCTGGTTCTACTTTCTTCCTCGAATGTACATAGAGTTAAAAACACCAACTTCAGCTTCAAACCTTTCACAACAAGAGCCTCAGGTTTTTTACTTCTCATGAATAGATCATTTCAGTGATTGTTTGCAGTTTAAATGTTTTAAACAGCTTGTTTTGTTTGAAACAAAGCAGTCACTAGAAATTACTTCAGTGAGAACTGCTATTTTTATTTTTTTTTTTTAAAGCAAACTGCTACATAATGTAACAAGGAAGCCCACAATTGTATCGACTATCGAGATCAAATCAATTGATTTATTACAAATTTCTGGGAAGAGATACATATATTTAGTCAAAATGGACTTTCAATTTTGTTTACCGCACTGTTTATTTGAGTGTTTCTTGTCTTGTATGCATCTGTTGTCATTTGTCTGTGTTAATGCATGTAAATAAATATTGTTATGGTTTTGGAATGTTGGCGAGGCCATCATGGTGTCAGTCTGAATGGGAAGTTTATTTAAATGTCCCATCACGCAGTGTTTACACCGTGTGCTCCGTTGGCCGGGTTCCCCCGTCTATTGATTGCTCTGACAGTCACACAGGTGTTGCTGATGGAGGATCAGCCTCTGCACTCAGACGAGGTGATGACAGCAGGGCATTCGCGCTGGCTGCCTCTGCTATTTATTCATTAACAGAACACTTTGTTCCTCGGCTGTGCCTCAGCGGACTGCTCTCGCTTGTCTCACCTCCCGAGGGTTCAGACGGTGGTACATCTTGTGTCAGAGCCATCAATGGGTGTGCCAGATCACAGAGTGCACACACTCCCAAACACATGGGAGCACACACTTCACCTGCCTGTGCACTGCTTACCTTGAATGAGAGTAACTGAAGGGACAGAAAGAGATAGAAGAAGAAGAATGGAGGGTGGAGCTGAGGGCTCCGGGGAGTACGGCAAGACAGATCCCTTATTGATTGGTTTAGTAAGAGAATCCTTAGGCTTTTAGTGGTGCTGCTTAATAAGAGTGGCTTGTGGAAAGAGAGATCACATAATCTCCACTCCAGAGGCTGCCTCTGGCTGGAAAAAAGAGCAAAAATCAAAACATAAACAAGAACAAGGGCTGATCTATTTAAATTAAGGCCTTTAGCACTCGACAAGAGTCAATCATTGGCAAATTCCAACATATTTGTCAAGTAACTATCGATTGTTTTCTGTTGAAGAACTGTTTCTGCTCCAAAAATCTATGGTTGATCTTGACCTTTTGTACATATAATGGTGTTTTGAAGAACCAAAAAATGACTTCCACTCTACATCAAATTAAAAGGGTTGTTTCCATTGTAGAGAAAACGTATAAAGCCAGAACATTGCACAATTTACAAGCTTATAATCAAGACTGTTATTGTTAAAGCAAGGACGCTTCCACAAACATGGGAAAACCTCAAATATGAACTTTTACAGTAACCTGTGTGTATATATATATATATATATATATATATATATATATATATATATATAATATATTAGTAAACAAGAGCACCCAGAGCGCGCAAACCTACGCTAAGCTCCAAATCTCTTCTTTGCCAGATATTGGCAGTTATCTGGGTCAGTGATCCTGATCATGGTACCATGATCATTTACACTTTAAATACATTTCTATCTCCTTTAATAAGGATACAGTAGATTCAAATGTATGAGCATCCACATTTTCTCAAAACATTGCAATGAAATGCCCAATTCGGATCCGATCCGAGGGGGTAATTGAGGAACCAACCCAACGTAACTGAGTCAAATTTTGTAAAGATTGGTCAATTTTTGCCGTTCATGATTTTTGATTTTTCAAACTGATCCACAATCAGTATATTGATCAGAATCCCTCCAAAATTAAATGGAAACTTTCTAGATGTAAGCTCTATCATTGTTAAAATATTGTCAAAATTCATTAAGTACTTTTGATGTAATCCCGCTAACAGCCAAAAATATTAACTGCTGATAATATTACTAATATTTTAGATTTGAAGGCGTTATTTTAGATTAGCATTGTGAATAGTATAATGGCATGTTTGTTTTTAACGTCATGAAAGTTAAACAAGATCAGGACACTTTTGCAACCTCCTTATGAGTTACAAAAATAAGAAGACAAGTCGATACAACTCAATACAATACATGCACTTGGATCACACTGCACAAACCTCCACATCTCGTTGTGGCTTGTCGCACCATTGGTGGTGTCTGTTTTTTATTTTTTTATTGTACGTATCCTATCTGTCTCTGTGTCAAAGTCAAGAGCTCAGCTTCAGAGACATATCGAGCTATTTTAGGAGGTAGCAGATTGTGTTTAGTGAGCAAGTGAAGTAACTGAGGTTGAGATTTCTTGGCGTACAAAGAGACTGAAAATATCTTTATTTAGCAGTTTGCTTCCCAAACATCTCACAGGCTGTCTGGCTCCCATTAGATAACAGGTAGGGTAAAGGAAAGAAGTGAAAGTTCGAAGCTTAACAACCTTAAACATCCACTCTAGTTGTTGTATATGGTAAAATAAGAAGCCTATTGTCTCAATAATTTGGTCCTGTACGTATAAATTGTGTGTGTCTGTGTATGCATGTGGGTGTGTGTCAGTACTATTTTTGGCTGTTTTTGATGGTTTAATTTTATTATTTATGCATTCACCTCCACATGAAAGAGAGCTGAAGTCCCGTGTGGTCTGCTCTTCTTCTGGTCTTCTTCTTTTTCACACTCTTTTCTTATTTGTCCTTCTTTCACACAAATGCATGTCTGCAAGATATTGATTTATTTAGCCATTGTGGTCTCACCAACATCCTTTTTTTGCTATATTTAAACAAGAATTTGCCATCCTAAAGCTTTCTGGTGTACGTGGTGCGTGACTGTGGAGTGTCACTGTAAAGTTCTCATGGTGTGACCACTATTTTTCACTTGATGGTGCATGTTTCACTAACGCAAACCTGCTGTTGGTTCTTGCACTCGTTCACCAATCTGATTGTTGAGAAGCCTACTGAAATCTTTACTAACCCAATTAACCAAACCCTGCACTAACCCAATTAGTAGAACCCCATCTGTGTTGAACTGTTTCACAATGGCTTTAAACATGCAAGGTCAGCGGTCCTCTGAGATCCTCTGTGATTGTGTGTTGCCTGTACACTGAGCAGTTGAACTGAATGAAGTCTTCAAGGCGTATCTTATTGGTGTCATTTCTTACTTTCTTGTCTGAAAATGATTGAATTATTTAGTCAATAGTTTTAAATAAAAAATGATCGTATAAGTCAGATAATGATGAGCAGTGGATTCATCTCTGCAGTCAATTTATGTGAAATTGACTTAATTTTTTAATATTGTGCCATACTTCATATAAATTGACTTAAGTTTATTTCATTTCATAAATCTGTTGCTGTCTGACTAAATGTGTCAAATACGTTTTTTGAGAGCAATTGCTGAAAAAAAACAGACTAAATATATGGGTTGTAAATGAATGATATCTTTATTTAAAACAAATATGCAAACTCTCATAAGTTATGTTTACTTAGATTTGATCAGTACACTGCAAAGAATAAAAAGTACCAGTAGTCTTGCTGGAGATATTCATTACGATGTTTCACTTCTAGTCCAAGAGGATTCTGCTCTGAAGTGACCTACGTTAGTTAGCAGTTCCTATAACAGGGAATCTCCAATACACAAACACATTCTAGAAGAGAAACTATCGTATAGATAACTGAAAACCTTCACTGAAATGTATTTAGTGCTGTCAAGAGATTTAAAAAATGGTGCGATTAATCGATTTTTTAATCAAATCTAAAAATTGCTGAGAAAAGCCCTCAACTTGAGATATTTTCATTTAAATAACATTATTGTGGCTGATCAAAAGATTGATATATAACAAAGTGATGCTTATAAAGTCATTTATTGTTTTCAATAGACTTGAAAAGATGCAGGCTGACACCTTTAGTTTTGACCATCAGGGTGAATATTGCTGTGTACTCATGTCAATCTACAAATAATAGAAAATAAAAATGAAATAAAACATCAGGATTTATTCATTTTGGCTTTGAACCCTGTCATCTTGTCCAGTTTTTGTAACACGGCGTGCTCGAAGGATGTAGCATAGCACTGTCCGAGTGTCTGCACTAGCTATCCGTGCTAGCCGTTACCTGTTTATCATGGAGGTGCTAACGTCGGCAAACTCTTACTTGCTTGATTTGCACACAACTAGGCCTGTGTTTTCCATACGGTGTATTTATTTAAGCCAAAATTAATGCAAACGAAGCTGAGAAGCTCGACAGTCTTCCGTCTTGTATTGTAGCAGGTGCATCAGTATTCTGGGTATACCAAAAACTCTTGAAATGATAAAGGTTCCGCCCTGTTTGGAGTGCTTAAAAAAAGCGATTAATGTTGTTATTTTTTTAAAGTGACACCCCTAAATATATTATTCGGTTTCAAAGTTATTCTATCCCACATTACCTCATAATGACTTTGTGTTTAGATGCATTTGCCAAATAAGTTGAAAATAGTCCTGACAAAATGTGCATGAAAATGAAAATATACTCAAATCCATGACAAAATCCCAATGGGCAAATCCCAACTCATTATTGGAAAAGTGAATCCCAGGTTAATAGAGTCAACTATTGTTATTATTTTATATTTATATGCTTCAGATGACTTAAGGAAGCTCAGAGGGTTATGCTGAAATCACATAAGATTATGTTGCGAGAAATGTTGCCGTGCTTTTGTTAAGCTTGCTAGACATCAACCTTGTTGTGGCACAAAACAAAGTGGCATTGTAATGCATGCTATGGTCATGTAAGTGAGGGTTTAGTCCGTTTCTTATGGTTATTTTCATTTCATTTTGCACGGAATCCAGCGCAGCTCTGTGATTATGTCGCGCAAGAATATGAACGAGGTTATGAGCGAAATTTGACATTTTCGTTAGTGATGCACCGAAATTTTTGGCTGAAACACTTTTCTGACCGAAAGAATGTCTGTACAACATTATTTAATGTTTGAGTTGGATCAATTTTATTATTTTGTAATGTGCATTGTTGGAATGTCGGTGCTAAATAAATATTTTCATATTTTGAATTTATTTATTCTTTGAGGCATTAATATGAATTTATACAATTGCAATGTTTTAATTTTAGTGACGTTAGTATACATTCAGAGCCATAAATGCTATAGGACTAATCATTTGCATAATAATTTCTTTTGGTGTTTCGGTTTTCGGCCTTCTTTTTAAAATTTTCGGTTTCGGCCAAGAATTTTCATTTCTGTGCATTCCTAATTTTCAATAATTTTTTACACTTGCTAGACATTAATTTACCCGTTTTTAGGGGGACAATAGTGAGAACATTTGAGATATTGCCCCAAAACATGGATGAGAGGCATTTCTGTTTCATATTGGTGCCTGATTTTTAATAGAAAGATAATTAACGGCTCAGATTGAACGTGAATTCCATGTATTCTATCTATTTTCTGTTAACATGAAAAATAGGAGTCCCAAAAATGGTAATATAAGGTTTTATATTAAATACGTGTTTTTTTATATTTATAAATGAGAATAGGGTTTTTTCAATCTTCTAAAGGCGTTGTCCTGTCACCATCTGCGCTCACAGGACTTATTCTAAAAACAGGAGAAATAAGGTTAACGACAATAGAATGAGAGTGAATGATGTCACAGACTGATATCTTGTCCAGTGTGTACTGTGCTTCGTACTAAGTGCTCATGCTGGGATAGACTTCAGCAACAAGGATCTAGATAGGCACACTTTTCTACATTTGATCACAATTATGAAGAGGACGGAGCTTTCTCAGAGACAGATTTGAACATCATTAGGTTGAGCTCAGCTCTGACCTAGTTTAAAGTTGTCGTGAGTAGAAGAGGAAAACAAAAATTAGCAAGTCGAACCACAATACTTTTATTGCGGAAAATGGGATAATGATACAATTTCCTTTCTAAAAAAATTTTTAAACACCATATATTTTAAGGAGGCAACACACTTTTCAGCTTGATACCTTTGATCCTCTGCATTGTGTAGTGCAATGGATGAGCATACGTAGTCATTGCAGTGGAGTGGAGGTGGTAGGTAGGTGGCCTTGAACAAGAAATGCAAAGAATCGCTGCATGAGTCACTGAGAGAGGAGCCATTGATGAGCTCTCCACAGAGCTCCCTCTGCTGTCTCTGTTCCATCGGTGATGCTGTGTAGGACATTCAGAGGAAGCAGGAGTGTGGTGGAAAATGGGAATGTAGGTTAACGTTGCAGAATTCACCTGAGTTAATGGTCTTTCCGTAAGCTGCCATTGTTGAGCATGACCAAGGATTTAAATCAATGGCTTCTCCCATCTGATGCTGGGAGAAGCGAGGTAAGCCCCCTCTTTCTGCACAACTGTGATAACACAGCTCTATAGGAACTAACCACCTTTCAAATAAAAATGAAGTAGCCAGGGAAATTAGACACAGTCATGAGGATGACACTTGGTAAAGTCCAATGACTGAACCCGACCATTAAGGATGTGTCAAGCTTTGATTTTGTTGCGTCAGCTTAGTTTTTTTTTACACTGTATCCAAGATTTGTGTTGCACTTTATTGGGAGGAGAGATGCTCAATCAAAACAGGAATCGTGCGGCACATAAAGGCGTCAAGCAGAGTGTGAGTCACCCAATACCTCGGGGGTGTGTGCTACAGACTGTATGCTGACTTACAGTATACACTCATCACAGTGCCAGTTTACTTGTGCTGAATCTCCTTCCTACTCTCTCTTCATTTCTACTTCCCACCACTCCATCTCCATTCCTCATTAACTTGCTCCCAAACACACCAAGTTGGGCTGAAGCGGGCGGATTCATAAAATGCTGACGTTGGAAGCGAGCGCTGTGATCAGGTTGAGTACTAGCTCAATCCTGTCAAACCCTCAGGGAATGGCTTCAAAATAAATCACCCATAGATTCTGCCTGCCCGAAAGATTAAAGTGGGCGGGACTTTTTATGTGTGTCTCTGAAAGAAACCATTAGGTCTGTCTGTACAATGACTGTGCCTTTGTGTGCACCGACAGTACAGGTGATGGAAAGAATCTCTGGGTGGGTGTGTTGCGGTAAGTGGTTGCATGGAAGTGTTGACATGTGTAACTGCTCCAATTGGTTCTGTGGAGTAGTCCTCAGGGAAATAAGGGCAACAGCACTGCAGCAACACACACAGTGATGAGGATCTGGTTTGTGGCACACACAGATTCACCAACACAGTGTCTGCCATCTAAGGCTTTTGTATAAGGCTGGGCAATATGCCTGGAAAATGCATTATGATATAAGTGTTTCATATCAGTGGATATCGATAATTATTGATTAGTTTTTTTCAAGGACCAGAAGAAAAATCGTCAAATTTAAATACTTTTATTTTAAACATCATATTTGACATTTACCATTTAAAAAGAGGTCAACAAAACTATGGAAAGAGCAGAAAAACCTCAATTAAATAAACAAACTGGTCAATGTGCAAATATATACTTTAAATAAATGCTTAATCAAGCAAAATGTGCGGCCATTCTTCTGCCTACATCCCCCAGAATGCCTTGCGGCTCTAAGTTGGGGATGTTTCTAGGGTTTTTTTTTAACGGAGTGCAGTGAATTAACAAATATTGTATTGCGCATATTTTCTATTGATATTGATCACACATCTATCGTGATACATATTGTTATCGTTTTATCACCCCTACTTTTGTATATGTAGTTTGTTCGTTTCAGACTCCATAGGACTACATATATCATCACAGGTAGGAATGGGCACCGAATTTGGTACTTTTTTAGATACGACCGAATTCCTTCGTACTACATGCTACTGATTCACATGTACAGAGTATTGGTTCAAATGTGATATGTGCCCATCCCTAGTCACAGGGGATTAATGGACTCGAGGGCCAGCACGTAGCAGCGGCCAAGTGTGGATTCACCACACACTCGCACCTTCACACTCCCAGATCTATAGGTCTGTGGCCATTAGGTGACCTGCATGTGCTAGAAAGTGTTGTTGGCGTGCCATTTATCCTCTCTGGTGGCCCGCTGGATGGATGAGCTGGGCTCACACCAGACGTGCCTCCTACTTGGACCCTACACCTCACTCCCAGCTGGTCTGGCTTACAATTTCAGTCACACCAACTAGTGGTATGGGGGCAGCACTCCCCACTGAAACGGAGTTTGGAAAAGTGGAAATCTGAGGCTCTAGTTTTTAAGTTGGTAAGGAAGGTTCTGCTTTTTGTTGTGTACAGTAAGCCTTTGTTTTGTTGTAACTTACTAAATCTCCTTTTTTTTGGACTTTCTAATATATTTTCAACAAGACCAAGAGAAATGAAGAGAACGATTCAATTCAATTCAACTTTATTCATATAGTGCCAATTACAACAATAGTCATTTCATAGCCCTTATCAAAATATAAAATTCTAAAGAAAAAAACCCAACAATTCCACCAAAAACCACATTAGAACCGTTTTTTTTTTTTTTGTGAAGACGTTTGTGTCATGCATTTGCTGACACAAAACATTCAAATAAAGTGTTTATTTTCAATCAGAGGTTTCATTCTTATCAAATGTTAGCAGCCACTTCTCATGGCTGATGTTCAGTTACCTTTGTGCAGTGGTTGCACAGCATCTGCAGCTTCTGAGCAGGAAAATCACAAGATCAATAATCTAACCAGGCCCATCTTTTAAAGCTAATCCGATTCACAGCCTGCAGGTGCTATACAAACAGAATGGATGTAAAACTAATCTGCTTCAGGTCAAAGTGGACATAAACACGCTGTTGTGACAATGACCGTTAGACGACCTGCTTTGCTGGAAAGCTTATATCAAAGTGAAAATCTACAAACCTCTGTAACACCATACCTTATCCTTTTCAATCACTGCACAAATATGATGACAGTGGAAACTTGAGCGACTTTGGAAACATTCTCACTGTATCTACAGTGTCGCAGAAGAGTAATCGTTTGATTTTTCGGATGCACGGTAGAAAGGCTTAAGCCTGGCTTGCAAACTGAGAGCTATACATATATACTGTAGATATATATATGTGAAGTGAAGTTTGCACATGTTTTTTAGAGGCGCAGACCTTTAGTAGATATACCCCCAAGAGTTTTGGTGGTGACATTTCAATCACATTTGTATTTGTTAGCAGCCTCTACCCAAAATTAGATGACAGGATAATAAAGCAGTACAAAGCATAACTTGAAGTAAATCTCCGGGGTGTGATCGTCTGACAGCTAACTGACAGCTAAGTTCTATAAACATTTTGGGACTCTTTAAAGGAACCCATCTTACTGATGTTAAAGGAAGCATTATGTAGGGGGAGAAGAACAGTGGGCGATAAGAATGATAATGTTAAGTGTTATTAATATTACATGAATTTAAATGAGGTGCCATCTAAGATAGAGTTATAGTGTTCTAGATCACTTCGGTATAATACCTTACCATTTAACAATAACCCATTAGCTGTCGAGCTGGGGAAAGGAGTTCAGACCACTTCCTCTACACCCAATAGACACACGTAAAAATCAGAGAGAGTCAAAGATTTCAATTTAACCTTTTATTTTCATATTTCAATAATAAACAAAAACAATGTGGTAATTATGTCATGATAAAATGCAGTTCTAAGCTAATTCATGTGAGGATCATAACGTAATAAAGTGAAATCGCTACTCTAAAAAGATTATCAATGTTTGTTCAGGTCCCCTGAAGATGATGCCCGGGAGAACTAGCAAGTTCTGTGTTGCAGGTGGATGTGCCACCGTTTTGGATCTGTGGCATTGGACAGCAGGGTTCGCTCAGTTAGCCGATCCATGGCACTTTTGGCCGGTCGCAGCTGAATTGACGGAGAGCGTGAGGACCGCAGTTGGTCTGCGGTCCTGATTTTGTAGATCGGCTGTTACGCACGTTGCTCCAGCGTCTTAGGCTTCGCTGCGGGCGAGGTCCATTTGAACTGCTCGAGCTATTGGTTCAAAATCTAACTTGACAGCTAAAATGAAATAAAAAGAGATAAAGGCAGGAACTAGGCTTGGGCGGTATCCAAATTCTCCTCCCTATTTTACCGCGGTAAACAGTATTACCGTTACTAATTAACAAATGTGACGTAAGGCTCAGGGTGCGTTCACACCGAAGAGCGGCTGTTTCTCTCTGTGTGTGTGTGTGGACAGAGCCGAGGGACATCTTGCGTAGTTACTAAAGGATGAGTTCACTCAAAATGTAGGCTCATTCAAGGAGTTAAAGCTGCAGTTCGTAGAATCCTCTCTCCGCTCCGTTTTGACACTGAAAACGAAACTGAACCTCCCTTACTGGTATATTCTGAACACCCTTAGTGTCTTTTTTTCGCAGTATAGACTAGTGACAAATGTATGGACTTTATCTTGTATTATTGGAGATTTTTCTGGTGTATTAGAGACCCCGCCACAAGCACACACAGAGGGGGCTGTGATCTAGGCTTCTGGCCGCTCTGAGCGAACCATCACTCCGCTTCCAGACTATAGCATTAACCTTGAATAAGCTTATCTTGGTTTACACATGTCTGTTCTCATTTTCTCTCTGACACCTGTGTGTATGTGTGGGGCGGACACTGCGCAGTCATGTGGAAGTGTATTGATTTTTTTTATTTTTTATAATGCTATTTTTTATGACCCCACGGTATACGGTATTACCGTGTTACCGCCCAAGCCTAGCAGGAATGTGGGTGAGCTGAAGACGCCAACGTCCCAAACTGACGATTTACTGAGAAACGTTCTTTAAAAGTAACTTTGGAGAACGCCTCTTAGAGGATGGGCTTATTTTTAATTCTTAAAAGTCGTGGCTGTGATTGGTGAGCGAAGGTGTTGGTTTAAGTTTACTCAACTTTTGGGGGTTTGTCTGTAGTGCATGTGCGTGTGAGTGGGTGATGACAGACAAACAAGGAGAATCCTAGATTTAAACATGAAACAATGACATGAGTCCAGTATACTTTCAATTTACCTTTTCAATATGAGAACTTGTAATATCATGAATTATAAGTCATTTTGATACCAAGTATGGCTATACTTAACACAGCATTACTTCAGAAATGGTTGGTGAATTTTACTGCTAAACATAATTATCAGAGATCATGTTCTTCTTTTTCCTGGATGGTTAAACAGTCCTTTAAACTAACATTTGTGAAGTTTCTAGACATTTTTGGACACTTTAGCACAACAAAACGGTTAAAATAGCTTCCTTTTTGAGGAGAATTATCTGAAAAGAACTCTTGAGGATGAGACAATTTATACATCTTCAATTTTTGCATAGATCATTATAATATCGTTTTCTTTTGTGACAGATAGTAACAGATTTCTTTGTTCTCAGTTTTTAAGGGAAGAACGAGAGCTGGGCTTTTCCCAGTCCTTGGAGGAAAGGTACTGGTTACTGTCAGAACTGACACTCCTCTCCACAGGGGTCAGGAAGTCACAGTCTGAGGCCTTGTGAATTTAAAAAGCAGAGCAAAAGTTCCTCTTTTGGTCCGAGGGAACATTCTGTTTCCCCTCCTTGGGGTCGTAAGAGATGTGAGTTTCCTATAATTACATGGATTGAATTACAATAAACTACAATGAGACATGGTTAAATAGTTCTAATCCCTAAACCAGGCAACAGCTTCATATTTATATTATTGATACCACATATTTTAGATCATAGTGAGCTGATTGAGGACAAAATTATAGGTGTAGAGTGCTCCATTTCCAGGTCTGATGTTCTTAGAATTGTCATTATTCACCAATAATTAACCATTTTTATGATCCGATTGTCTGAAGTTTCATTCCTTCCTTCAAACTTTTGACACCCTTTTGAATGCTTCTGTTGTAAAATTTATTTACATTTTAATTTAATTCCCCCTTCCCTCCCCGCTGCTCTCTTGCCCTGCCTGCAAACTTTCCAAAGTCCCTCCCTCAGAGGAGCTAACAAGCTAACATTAGTCCGACAGCAACATCACAGTAATATAACATGCTCTGTTAAAAGCATATTACTGCAGCGCTTCTCTCTCTCTCAATGTGCACACATTTCAACAGCAGCAGTGTCACTTACAGCAGCTCACACGGATGCTGCTGCGCGCACACGAACAACACATGCACTACAGAGTTCTAGTGTAACAATTACAAATCAAACATAATGTAAATCAAGCAGCAGTAATTACCTTTCAAGCAGAAAAGTCACTGATTCCATCTTCTACTTCTCCAGACCATACACTGTAAAAAAGACAACGTTCTAGCTCCGGGAAAGGGGTAGGGTCTGTGAGCAACAGCTGTCAGACAGCCCATCAAACACAATCCTGGCTCTGATTGGTTATTTTTGCTCGGTCACAGTGCATTTTGGCAATCTGCCAAAGGCTGCTGGAGCAGCAGGGGGGACTCAATGAGCCTGTTTTTCTCACACAAACTACTAGTTTGATGTAAAGCTGTCCTTACATAGTGACCGCTTTAGCAAATATGACAAAAATTCACTTTTATAAGAGTTGCAGACTGCACCTTTAAGGCTATTACACATTTGTCAGTTATTTGAAGCATTGAGTATTTTCATTAAATACTCTGTCTACAAATAAATATATCCAAAAACACTACTGAATGTAAATATATAAATATAAATGCAAGGTAACAGATGAATTACAGGCCTGATATAACTCATAGCTACAAATAAATCCGTATTTTAGGACATGTTCTGTTAACCAAAACAGAGAGTTTTACACTCTGTACATATGCAGCATACTCCACAGCAATCCCCAGAAAAGATATGAATTTTAAAAGGTGCCTGTAGTGAAATGTAATTGCAAGCTCAATCAAAATATCATATACTAGAGGTTTAGTCGAGTTATTTTCTTTAAAAGTCCTGGTAGAGCAGCCAGGAGGAGAGAAAAGGGCTCTTTCTTGATAGACGGTGGCCACCATTTAAACCCAGAGTAGTAGACAGGGGCTGTGACGAAATCTGTGACCCTACAAAAAGCTGGCTTCACAGCCATTTACTGTAAATCTATATTTAAAGACATTCCAAAGCACACGTTATCTGCCTGCTACTAGAGAAAATACCAAATATTACTCCTGACCTGCCTAAATGGATAATGAGTTTTAAAAAAAGGTAACAAATAATTTTTCAGCAATTCTTTTCAATTACATCTCATATCCACTAATTTTATACAAAAAAATCAATATCCTAACACTTATCTAAGAACTTTATTGACGGATTACAAACCCTTTACTTAAAAAACGCTATTCTAAGATATCAAACAGAATTTACACATCCAGTGCTCTGTTAAAGGGCCCATGTTACGCTAAACTAACTTTTCTGTACTTTAAACATCATAAATGTGCTATTTGGGTTTCATACACATGCCCGAAGTGTTTTTTTCATTGATTCCCTCAATCGTTAGTTAGAGGGTGATTTGCTCCTTTCTTACTGCAGGGCGAGCCTAAACACCTCGCTCCAATTTGATGACATGTTCCCACTTTGATGACGAATTTCAGCGTCCTTCGTGCAGTGCTATTTATGTATTTTCTACAGTCTGTAAATGGATTTTATATAGCGCTTTATCACCACACTGAAGCAGTCTCAAAGCGCTTTACATATCAGCTCATTCACCCATTCACTCTCACATTCACACACCAGTGGGACAGGACTGCCATGCAAGGCGCTAGTCGACCACTGGGAGCAACTTAGGGTTCAGTGTCTTGCCCAAGGACACTTCGACACATAGTCAGGTACTGGGATCGAACCCCCAACCTCTCGATCAGAAGACGTTCCACTACCACCTGAGCCACGGTCGCCCTGTGTATGTACCGATGAATGCCCCGCCCCCACGCTCTGTCTCATGTTTATAAAGCAGCATGAGTTCGGCTACGGAGTGGGTGGGAGGAGGGCGGGCCGTCCTCTGGCCCTACGTCACCGTGCGGGTAGGAGGAAGTCAGTGTCCCATCTAAAGACACGCCTAAGGCTGAACGATTAATCGCATTTGCGATATTCTCGCAATATCGTAAAAACGCAATTTTATAATCGCAAAGGCTGCGATTATTATTTTTTATTTTATTTTGTTTTTGGACCGACAGACTACATCCTTATCGGCCCTGTTACCGGTATTTTTAAGGTGGCATTAATCCTCAAGCCTCAGACAAGCGTTGATAATGTCAGTCCTCCTTAAGAACCCGCATGCGGAGTTGACTGACTCACCTCGCTTCATGAGTAGGCGTGTCTGTAGACGCTACCTACACATTTATTATTGTTTTCAGCCAAAAGACTGCACACTACAGTATAACACATGGCTATTTAAGCGGCTATTGTGATTTTGAGTCAGAAAAGTGTGTGCTGCTGCAGGACCAGATGAGTTGTGTGTGTGCGCCATGCGGTGTTCTCCACGGCAGCCGAGCCGATAGTCCTCCACAGCAGCCACGCTTCTGCTGTCTGTCGCGCCGCCTCCGTCTGCTCCAGTGGCGGCGAGTGCTGACAGGCAAACCCGCTGCTTCGTGGGACGCTGGGTCATCTCGGCGTAGCGGTCCTAGCGGTTTCCCGCACATCGGCCGCTACCGTGCCGTGGCTGTCAGCAACGTTTAGTTGGAGTAGTGACTTGCAATTATATGTTATCTTACAGCTAAAGTTGCAAGTAAATATGGAAAAACAGGGTTATAACATACATAATATATACAACATAGTTAGCCTCGTTGTCACAAGCCAGTGCAGCAGCAGCCATCAGCATTTTAGCTCAATAATTCTCCTTTTGCACAATTTTTCATTAAGTAATGTTTGATATGTTTGATTTGAATATTTTTATTGTTTAGATAGTTGGTTTAGTGTTTTGTTAATATAAAAAAGGTATTTATTTAAACATTTTTAGTGTTTTATTTAGAACTATTTATTTTGTATTTTTCATTTATTTTGTGTGCCATAATTGTTAAAAATGTTTGAAAATAAACAGTTCATTATTTGTTTTTTTTGTTGTTATTTTGTGTTTTTCCATTGATTTAAAAAAATTAAGGTATCGATAAAGTACCAGATCGATAAGAGTAGTAGTATGTCCATTCCTACTGTTGAAGAGGTAAAGCCACAGATTTGTTTGCTTTATTGTTGTAATCTGTGCTTTAAAATGTATTTATTAATTGATTTATTGCTTGGGTTTATTGAAAAATACATGACAAAAGGCCCTTGAAAAAATAATCGCATATTAAATCGCAATATTGAGGAAAAAAATTGCAATTAGATTATTTTCCAAAATCGCTCAGCCCTCGACACGCCCACTCATGAATATGCATTGTAGGGTTGCTCAGAAAGTGACTTTTCAGAGGCTAAAACTCTGGAAAACAGGCGAGTTTGGGAAAATAAACCTCAAATACTATGTTTTTGGGGTTCTTAGAACAAATGGAAATGGGTGAAAAATAGCACGAATTTACACAAACATCTTCGGTCTCATATTGGACAATGAACACCAGGACTTCCTTGTCATCAATGACAGGTTTTCATACATAAACCAAAGTATTCCGACGTTAAACCTCATTTTAATGCTATTCCCAATTCATTTCTACAATAATATGAATCTATTGAAATGCTTAAAAACAAACAAGCAAAATATTATATTTGATTAGAGAGTTTACCTTAACAGAAATAAAAAACTATGGCACCCTTGTCTTCGAATAAAGATATATTTCGTGTGCTTTTGTTTGTGTAGGGATTGTAGTTTATTTAATGCTTCTAATCCTATAGACTTATACGATCCTACTTGAATGTTGTATATGACTTGTTTGTATGTACTGTATACGTTATTTGTTGAATTTTTAAAAATGTATTTGTTAGCAGCTACTTTTAAAAGGCCTCTGACATCCTTAGGGGATCAGGTCTAATTAGCAGCCGGGCAACACATGTCGAACAGCTATAGCATCCTTAGCAAAATAAAAAATAAAAAACGATGTGAGGATAACACTTTTAGAGCTTAGAAATACTT
The DNA here is from genome assembly GCF_900634775.1 of Gouania willdenowi. Taxonomy (NCBI): domain Eukaryota; kingdom Metazoa; phylum Chordata; class Actinopteri; order Blenniiformes; family Gobiesocidae; genus Gouania; species Gouania willdenowi. Next base: position 13,034,885 of record NC_041050.1, read on the forward strand.
CACTAAATGGGGATTGAGTTTCAGTTTTGCTGGCTCCAAAAGTCTTTTTTCTTCGCAATCGTTTATCGAACTGGTGAGGATTTGAAGTTGCACAGTTGGCTTAAAGAGAAGAGATAAGAAGACTAATTCCTCCCCTCCTTTTGCTCTTTGATCCTCACCTCCTGCTTTATATCTCTGATTGTCAAGTTTATGACAGCTCTGTTCTCTGTCCTCGCCTCCCCCCCCCCACACACCCCCTCCCCGTGGTGGTGTGGCATGTCAGCAGCTCATCTTTTGTCAGAGAGGTCTTCTCACACATTTGCACACGCTCGCACGCATGCATAGACATGCACGAGGTGAGTGCACGCTCACTGCGCGACAGGCCCGCCTCACTCTTTACAGAGGTAAAGTGAGTGCACCAGCGTTCACAATGAATAATTGAGTTATCTGGATTCTTGCAGAAATAGCAATCTCCTCACAAATGTGTGAACACACCACTAGCCACCGGGGAGATAAAGCAGCCAGGTGCTGCTACATGCGTGTGCACGTGTCTATGTGTGTGTGCAGTGCGTGGTTTTTACTGTTTACACAGGTGCTTAACGTATATATATTTGGTTTTTTATAGGATCTGATCTTTTTCACGAGCTCGTATTCCTCCAGTTTAGGTGTTGCATTGATTTTGTGATACTAGTGAATTTGTGATCATTTACCCATAGAAACTTTTATTGAAAACATATACTGTACACATTTTTTTTATTTATATTATGTGAGTGTAGTTTCCCAGCGTGAGAGCATCAGAATGTATCAGTTTGTCTTTAATCAAAAATGACAGATAATCTTTTCGTAAAATTCCTAAATTTTCTGTCACCATTGAATGTTGGCTAATAGATTTATCTTTATTATTATTTCTATTCATATTCATCATTCAATCAGAAAACACAAAGTTTTTGTGACATTGTTTTGAAACAGGATTAGTTAGAAAACATTATAATCATAGCACTTCATATTTCTCTGTATATAAAAGCCTCATTTAATTCTTCTGTAACTACGTTACACTTTGGTTGTCTGAGTCTCCCAAGAGGTTGCTTGTTTGTTTCAATTGTTTTTAAGTCAGTTAATAATATTTTACTGCAACTTTATATTAGGGCTAGGTGATTTTTGCCTTAAAAAAAAAAATCAGATTTTTTAAAGAAAAACTTCAAAATGACTGCAGACATCAGATATATTGTGAAAAGTGCAACTTTATTGCTGTGATTGTCCTCAAGAGTTAAAATGCATAGAGCAATCCCAAAATAAAAAGTAATTGAGACTCTGTCATTCAACTATTTCAAGCTTTAACTCAGGTTTAAGCAAAAGTGCAACAGCAACTTCACAGTAGCTTAAATTTTCTGATTAAAACATCAGATAACCACATATTTTATAACATATAACATTACAATTTAAAAAAAAAATGAATTAACTCTTCCCTTAGCTTCTCAGCATAGTTTGAATAAAAATTTAACATGTAAACAAAGAGGGGGCTGGCTCATAACGCACTAAGGTTACCCACAAGGACGGAACACGTAAAAGTCAGAAAAAACTGTGGTGGGAAAAAAAAATAATTAAATAAATACAATTATTTTATTTTTTTTACTCGAATTTGCAAAATAAAAATTGTTTTTTTCTACAAATTTGATAAATCAATTAAATTGATTTTTTTGCCCATCCCTACTTTATATCTAATATGAACTGAACTTTTGAGTGTGTTGTTTTGAGTGTATTTTATACATACATCGTATTTTAAAAAAAAGTGTAATGGGGGCATGAGTTTTGTATTTCATCACATTCTTTGTAGCTGTTAACATAACTTTATGTAAATGTCTCAGCTTCTGCTTTCTTTTCTTTTTTTGTTTGTTTGGACATAAATGATTTACTTTCTTAGACCCGGGGCGTCCTTTATAAAACATTGCATAGAAACCATACTACTACACCTGCACACACTCCTCCCTTGTATATCTGTTATTAAGCAGATGAAGAGCATCATTGTTAACTATCAATAAGTGTATAATAATATAAATTATTAGCCTTCATAAGGCATTACTATCATTACCCAAGTATTATTAATGTAAATAAACATTTCCTTAATGTTGATAAGTTGTTAAATTCTTGAATACGTGCTTATTAACATATAACTGCATAAATTGCATTGATAGATATATTATTAGATATAGATTTATTAAGCTTTTTTTTATCAACCCTATATAGCCTCAATGTTATTAATCAGAATCAGAAATACTTTATTTATCTCAGGGTGAAATCACTTGTGTTACAGCGGCTCGAGAAATATTACAAATAAAAAGAATAAACACTAAAGAAAGAAAGAGAAAATAAAATGTACATAATTCAGTAAAAGTCTATCAATTAAATAAGGAATAAATACAAGTGTACACATTACTGTAGATGCCAACAACTTAAAATAATTGATCCGAGAATCGCGCGACATAATCGATTTTTTTCAACACCCCTAGTGATTATCATTTTTGCCATTGTCGTGCAGCCCTAAGTCATTGAAGATGGATAGTTAAAGACGTAATTGTAACTGAACAATGTTATTTTTGCGTTATTTATGGTGTTGTCCATTTACGGCCCATCTAGTGAAGAATCAACATAAGCGGGCGGCGTGTTCTTGCTGAAGGAATCTGAACGGTGACGTGACAAAGCTGAGAGAGACGAATCACAGTCGACTGACAAATAGGGCTAAACCTGACAGGCAGATCGTCAGAGCAGCTCCAAGCTTTGACAGATCCTTCAGCAGAAGAGTGTATCAGCCAACGCCCTGCACTACAGCTATAGCTACGTTCCTTAATGCTGTTTCACAGCTCGACTGTAGACCTGACATCAAAGGTGTGAGACAATTAAAATAGGTTCAATAAATATTGTTTGTAGGTGTGTCGTCCATGTGATGGACCATGGGGATGGATTTAACCAGCTGTTGAGTCTTTGAGCTCAGAGCTGAGTTAAGGGGAGACAGGAGCAGATTAAACACCAGCCCCCAACTCCCCCTCCCCTCACAGCACACACCCACCCACACTCATTATGGTGAGGAGCTAGTGCTCCAAGTGATCTCTTCCTGTTCCTGTGAGAGCATAATGTTAAAAGAGCTGTAGTACGTTTGTGTGACAGTCAATAATAATATGTGACGGGTTTGGAAAAAGAGGTCGAAGATGAGACGAAGGCTGAACGTGTGTGTGTGTGTGTGTGTCTAAATCTGGGGCAGGCTGTCCCGTCATGAACAGACTAAACAGCTGCCAGCGTAGATGGAGTTGATTGGGAGAGAGAATGGGATGATGTCACCATTATCCACTAATGATAGCAGCACGCCAGGGGCGTCACTAGATTTAAGGACGGGGGAGGCTCAGCCCCTAGGAGAACAACACACACACACACACACACACACACACACACACACACACACACACACACACACACACGGATTAATAACATAATAATAATAATAATAATAATAATAATAATAATAATAATAATGAAAAAGAACAGGTTGTATGATTATTTATCCAAAATTTAATTGAATTGAATTAAACTTTATTTATATAGCGTGAATTACAACAATAGTCATCTCAAAGCACTATCAATATATACAAATATAAAATGAGTCCAGTCACTTTCTATTACATTTGTCTGCACTTTTATTTGTAAAAGAAATTTGCAAATAAAACACCAAAATTATTTAGGGGGAGGGAGGCTTAAGAACAAGGACGCACGGTGGCTTAGTAGTTAGCATGTCCGCCCTCACAGCAAGAAGGTCTTGGGTTCAAGCCCTGGGGTGGACACTAGGGTCCTTTCTGTGTTGAGTTTGCATGTTCTCCCCGTGCTGCGTCAGTTTCCTCCCACAATTCAAAAACATGACTGTTAGGTTGATTGGAGTCTCTACATTGCCCATAGGAGTGAATGTCTGTCTGTGTTACCCTGCAATGGACTGGTGCCCTGTCCAGGGTGTACCCCTGCCTAACGCCCAGTGTGAGCCGGCAGACCCCCGCAACCCTGAAAAACAGGAACAAGCGAATCAGAAAATGGATGGGCTGAAGAATATTTTCGGGAGGCTTCAGCCCCCCCTAAATTAGCCTAATAATGACGCCACTGCAGCACACACGACAACCCACAAAGCCAGTTTGAATGCTGTGTTTTTATTTTTGTGTTTGCGTTTGATAACAAGCTTGCACTTTGCATTTTTCCATCAGTGTGAGAGGATGATGTTTCTTTAGCAGCTCTATTCAGTTTGGTTTAAGACAGAAAGAAATATCAGCTCTCTATTCCTTTTTGTGTTTTCCTGTGGGATGAGTCTTTGGTGTGGAATTTGTCATTAATCTGCTCTGTGCAGGGGAGTTGGACTGAGCGGGAATATCAGAACATGTAAGGAGGAGAATCCTCCCTGGATCATTTGGATGTTTCACCACATTGCAGAGCAATTCCTGCACCTACTTTGCTGCATCTGTCTCGCCCAATGTTTACTTCTGTGTTTTTTTTTCTCCCCTCAATCTCTCGCTGGTTTTCTGTTTTCCCTTTTTCTGATATTCTTGCAATGACTTCTCCCGCTCTATTCTGCCTCCCTCGCTCTCTCTCGTGTTTCTTTTTGGTGCCAGCTGGGGGATAAAGGGAGGGTTCCTCCAAATTGGCACACAGATAAATAATGCATCTAAAGCAAAGGCAAAGCTGGGCTTGGATGTACTCTGTCTTACTTTCAAACACTTGAATTTATGTTGGGAGTTTTGGTGATGCGTCTGAGGAGGAGAAAAAATGTTTGTTACTCCTCACCCACAATCCTTCTTTTTCCCCGTCATTATTTAGTTGATTCCCAGTAATTGTGATCCTAGCATGCACGCTCATAAGCAGCGCTCACGCTTCTTGATATTTCCACGTCTTTCTTCAACACGCATGTATAATTCATGCGATGTTGTGATTTCATTTGGTTCCCTCTCTTGCATGAGTTTGTGTGCATGTGTGTGGTTTTTTGTGCCATCCCCAAACTGCAAAGGTTTAAAAGCAAACTGCACTTGTGAGCATAAGCTCACTGACGCACCGTCATTAGAGTAATGAGAAGGAAGTTAGCACAAGAGTCAACCATAAACAGAAAGTCAGGGAAGCAGAGTGAGAGAAAGACAAAAAGTGATCCCCAATCCCATAAGGATGAATCTGAATCCTGAATGTTGCTTCGTTCTGACTCATTCTGGTTAATTAAGTGAGAGAAAAATGGGGTCTTGGCTTGGACGAGTCTGTAGGATCAGCACGATCCATTTATCTGTAGCTTATGTCCTCTGTGCGCTCAGACAGAAGCATCAAACTGTATCCTGTCAGTTGCTCCACTATATATTAGCTCAACCCTCACAACTTCCAAAATGGGGGTGATGGCACTACAGGGGGTACTTTAGAGAGTGAGTGTAGAAAATTACAAATGAAAGCACAAAAAATATGTTTATTTTTAGTTCAAAATGATAATCGTACTAAATGTTACCAGCAACACACAAAACGACAACAAAGGTGCGCTAAGTGAAAGAAAATTACACAATATCACTACAAAATACACAATAACAACAGAGAAACATACAAAATGACATAAGAAACAACCAAACGATACTAAAAACACACATTGAGAGAATAATTTAAATGATATACACAAAAATGTAAATAATAACACACAAAAATGACAATAAAATAAGAGAAAATGATACTGAATAATAAAAAGAACAGACAAACAACAACAAAATACACAAAATAATAATCACATAATTGTATTTAGTAAGTGTTTGATAAGTGGGTATTTTAGATTTCTTTTATCTTAAAATATAAGGGATACTGGAGCTTGGTTGGGCGCGTGGGAAGGCTCAAATTCATAACTTGACAGGTATGCTGTGAATATGAACTATAAGCAACAGCAGGTTTTGTGACGCCACAGTCAGTAAATATGTATTTGCTCCGAACGCTAATGCTAACGCTAATGCTAGTGGAGGCTTCACGTAGTTGCAGTGTGGTCTACCTCCACAGCTTCATCTCCAACTCTCTTGTAGTTGCTACACAGCAGTCGTTGAGTCTGACATGTGACTCTGGTTTAATTCAACAGCTGCAACGTTTATTTGCCAATCACTAAAAACGCCATACAGCTTATAATTGATCTGCTCCGTTCACGCACGCTCTCTCACTCCGCACATGGTCGAGCAACTAGAGTGTTCATTCGCACCCACACACACACACTCTGACAATAAATGTTATGGAAATTCTTCAATTTTAGCGTTTAGGTCCCGAAAAATAGTACCATTTTATTTTCCTCGAATCTGTATCAGGTAGTAACGAAGGAATTTGGTCGTTACCTAAAAAAATAAACTGAATTCATATGATTGGTTATTGTTTTTTTTAAACTCACTGATTGGTGATCGGCCCAAAAATCCTGATCGTGTAAAGCGTACACACTATCATTGATTTATAGATGGCATTATTTACAAAAATGTCACTAATCATTCATACAAACACATTGATCCTCAGAGAAAGAAAGATGTTCAGCAATCTTTTTTAAGGATGTTTCTCTTTATTTGTGGTGGCGGCTACAATGTGCGTAGAAAACTGCTAAAATGTCAAAGTTCGGTGTCACTAAAAATAAACCAACAAGACTTGGCGTTTGAGAACATCATTGTTGCTGAATTGCATGTGAAAGAGATGAAGTTTGTCCTACCTATCTATCGGAAACTGATTTGGGTTCAAGCCCCGGTATTGAACACTTGGGTCTGAAAAACGAATTAACAATAAATGATTATGAGACACAGAGGATATAGCTACGAGGGCCTCATGTCAAGGATTGTCAATATTTGCGAGTGATGAAATATCTCAAAGAAAGAAAGAAAAATGAAGAAGTAGTCTCATAAAGAGTTATATTTATACTTTAATTAAAACACATGCAGTTATGGGCCAATGAATATAGTAAAAAAGAATTATTTTTTTCTGATTTCATGAGACTGTCACCCAAGAACCAATGCATATATGTGACTAATCATCAGTGATTTGAACAGTCTATGTACATAGATGATAAAAATACAGTGAGCTGAGGCAAATGCAAAGTTTTTTACTGAAGGCCCAAACATGTTTGAGCCCAAAACAAACTTTTCTCCAAATGTGAGGTACTGGCATGTCCACTAGATTTATAGTAGATATTTCTGTATATTCTCAGAGAGTAGGTGCAGCTGTATTACTATACCAAATTTCAGTTTCCTATGCCAGTGGTTCCCAATCTTTTTTGTCCCATGTACCCCCTTTGTATTTTGGTTAAATCATGCGTGTACCCCCTCTTCATATCATAGATACCCTCTCCATAATTTCATATGCTTTTTCATTTGTGGAACAGTGGGCTCTCCTAAACCCCTAACTGTGTCTCACTCATTGGTTCCCTATGGCTTAATCTACAAATTCAAAGCAATTAATGTAATTTAAAGTGGATTTTATTTTATTATTTAATACCATGCAACTTTTATGCAATTACTTCAATGTTAAGCAAATAGCTAATTATTGTGTCCTATTGTCAGAAGTGTGATAAAATGGTCTCTACAGCATAGGTAGGTAGGTAGGCAAACAGACAAACCAAACAAACATAAAATAATCCTAATTACAAGAACATATAGTCTTTTATTAAGCAATAGTTTAATTGTTAGTTTGTGGTAAATTTGTTTAAAAAATTGCCTAAAAAAAGAACTAGGAATATTTCCTGATTATTCTTAAATTAAATGTTAAATCTTTCCGAGTACCCCCTTCAATGTGCTCCTGTGCCCCTAGGGGTACACGTACCCATGCTTGGGAACCACTGTCCTATGCGATGTAGTTTCTGAGATATTGGAAGCTGAAAATGGAAGAAAAATGAACAGACCATATCTCAAAAAGAATGAATTCAATCAAACTAAAAATTTACAGTGTGCCTATTGAATAATCACGGAACAATTGGTAAAAATTTCTGACATTTTTCAGACCGAAGTACATGGGCCATTTGTTGAAATGTCATGTAATGACCCAGGTGTAACATCATTTAATCAAATAGTATCCTACTAGATAATAAATCGGAGGTAAATTTAGTTTACTGTTTTGCATGTATTGTTGCACCCTAAATGAATTATCATATTAATAGTCATATTTGTGAGAGGCTTGTGTTATTATTAAAAGACATCTCTTCACTTGTTACCCAATACTTTCACTCATTAGCAGAGGCAGGTTACCAAAAGCTTTTGGTCCACTTCTAATCATATTTCTTGTACTTATTAGGTTACAACATTATGAAGCTCAGCAGGTTTTTGTGAACTTGATGGATTCTGTGATTACCTCTGACAAGTCATTTTGGGTTTGACATCAACATGCAAAGTGAATTTCCAAATTCCTCCACTCCAGTCTTTGATGTGAGTGTAGGAGGCTTAAAAATAGCCGCTGCAGGGATAACCTGTGCACTTTCTCTCCACTTCCACTAACTCTTACCGCCTTAAATTGTGTCTCCCCGTCCCTGCTATTGGTATGCACAGTGCAGTGCAGCGATGTCCCACGGAGCTTGAGATTACCACAGACATAATTAGATTTCTCGTCTCCTCTGAACTTGCTTCGCAAAAAATTTGCAGTCGTGTTGTCCACTGCTTTGCCTTTTTTTTTTTCTTCTTCTATTAATTATAACTGCTAATTTCTGTCAATCATTAGCTGCGTCTTCACCGGCAATCTCTAGCCAGTAAGAGCAACTATAGTAGAATGGAAGTCTGAGGTTTAATGACTTGCCACAGCAACTTTAAACAGATAATGGAAGCTTGGTTGTTTTTTTTTGAGCGGTTTTCATTCTTGAAAAAGTTACTTGTCATTCCTGAAACATTGTTTTCACCGTCAATTCCTATCGCAGCGTGTTTCCTGCACAGAAACATGTTCAAAGTGAATTACCTCCTTTAAAGTAAGTGACAAACTGGGACACTGAAAGCTGAGATTTCTGTTGATTGTGAAAGTTGGGCTTGTGTGAAAAACGTCTAAGTTCCTAGTGCATCTAGTTTGTCACTATATATTATATGGTATGTGCCTGATACTATATCTGGTAAAATTGATGAAAGACAAAAGGTGAAAATGGGAGCTTGGCGGGTTGTGCTTATTTATTTAAACATCTGAGAAACTGTCACTCACTGCTGACTGTTGGGTTGTTAAACAGTGCTTTACACAGAAATGCCTCACATGCATTTTTGGGGAAATATCACACATTTACAAGCTATTTTTCATCAGAAATGGATGAATGAATCAATGTCTAGATAGTTTGACAAATGGACAAATATGTCCAATTCCATTCATAATTTTGTCAATCTGTTCACTACGTGTTGAAAATACATGCAGAGTAGTGATAGGCCGATACATCGGCTGGCCGATATTATCGGGCAATTTTTGCGTTTTTTATGTGTATCGGCAGAAATTATTTTTACTTGTTCTTGATCACCTGATTTTGATATTTGTTAAATATTTTTTACTTGTTCTTGTTCTACATCACCTTTGTTAATTTAAATAAATGTTCCTTTTTTTAGAAAAAAATTGAGACTCGTACCATTTGTTATCGTCATTGTGTCATTTTTATTATGTAAATTGAGGGAGCAAAAGTAGCTCAAGAAAATCGGCAGTCCGTATCGGTCATCGGCGAAGGCTAATGGAGAAAAAATTGGTAAGGACATAGGCCCTAAAAAATCCATATTGGTCTATCCCTAATGTGATTGTCCGTCTCGAGATTCACACCAACCACAATGTGTATAATAATGCAAAAATGATCCGTAACATAATTGATAATGTTGACTACAAAAATGTGCGTCGATGAGTTGTTTAATGTTGTAAATTAATGATCGAATCTTTCGGCTTCATTTTTGCTGCAGTACCATACACGAACTGCTGGGCGCAGTGTCGCATCACCATTTATATTGTGAAGAAAAATTGTGCAACAGAAAAAGAACCAACCTAAAGTCTCAAAATTTTAGGACCATTTCACTGAAAACTTATAGTATTTTGTACAGTCACTGTGTTTTATGGCACTTAAATATTTGTATATTATCTACTATTCTTTACATTATATTAAGAATTGTATTTATTCGTATGTTGGAATGTGTTTTGACAAATAATTGGTTCAGATTATTAAGACTGCATTCAAATCTGTAAATGCACTGGTTTAGCTGTTGGTGTATTAGTTGAACTGGTGGTCATTTTACCAATCACACAGCCGCACGAGGTTTAATGCAATATATGAGGGTAATTCGCTTGTTGGCAGAAATTCAAAGTTTCACAAATCACACATTTCCTCTATATTTTTCCCATAAATAGGTGGCTGAGGGTCTAGCATTGTGGCTAGTGCTAATCTACCATGATTTCCATACAGATTTTATAAATCATTTGAAGCTTATGAAATGTAAAATGATTACCAGTAGTTGAATCTATTCACTATATTTTAAGGTTCATGATTCAAGGTTTTTTATTGTCATTTTCATGTTTCCATAAAAACTAAATGTGTTCCCCGGGGGCCAGCAGCATGCAAGAAAAGAAATATCAACAGAAATATAGTTGTATAAACATAATACTACAGAAATAAACAATAGAAATAAATAATAAAGAAAGTAAAAATAGGAGTGCAGGTACCAGGGAGGATGTTTGCCGCATCAGAGCTTAGGCGTATTGTTCATTAGTCTTACATCTTATGCATATTTGGCATGATTTTGGGACGTTAAAGAGCCAGTAAGGTTATCTAAACAGAAAATGATGAAATGGAAAAGAAACAGAAAAATGTAATGTGACTCGATATAATAATAATAATCCCTTAAATAGAATTTGGGAAATTGTAAAACATAAAATCAGAGCTCCTAGTAATTGTGACGCCAAATGTTGGAAAACCAGATTATTTTCTCAATGAATGATTTGATGATGGTTTGCAAACATGGCTTTGATTTTACAGTCAAAGAGCTTTTCTCATATATTTGTAGGACCTTATTTCTGCACAGAAACGGTACGTGTTACTGTAAGTGAGCTCAGATTACAGTGCATTCAAAAACAAACTGGTTCCTTTTTTTTTTATTCCAAATGAGCTCATTTTATAAAAAAGGCAATCTTGTTATGGGTGTCTTTGATTGTTTTTTCTAAAAATGCATCTCTATTGAGTTTCACACCATACTGTGTAAAATGTCACAGCTCTCTGTAGGGAAATATTGACACAGTTTCATTACATAACAGCTGCTTGTCTGGCGACAGATGAGATGTAATGCTAATGCTAATGCAGTAGCTGCAATTACCAATTTAACGTGATTGTGTTTGTGAGAGGGGCCGCTCTGTGGAGCTGAAAATAGAATAGCAGTGTAGCCTCTTTGCTCATAGGCTTGGGTTGGATTGCAGGTGCATTGTGTGCAGTAGGGGTGTTGAAAAAAAATTGATTCGGCGATATTTAATGTTATTATGTCGCGCGATTCTCAGATCGATTCAAAATGCATCCATATCGTTTTTTTGTATCCAAAAAAAAACAACAAAAAAAAACATACAGTATATATATATATATATATATATATATATATTAAAAAAAATCTCTTCCTCACCCTCCGCGGGTCCTCTACCAGAGGCCTGGGAGCTTGAGGGTTCTGCGCAGTATCTTTGCTGTTCCTAGAACTGCACTTTTCTGGACCGAGATGTCTGATGTATTTCCTGGGATCTGCTGGAGCCACTCCTCCAGTTTGGGGGTCACTGCCCCGAGTGCCCCAATGACCACGGGCACCACTGATGCCTTCACCCTCCAGGTTTTCTCCAACTCTTCTCTGAGCCCCTGGTATTTCTCTAGTTTCTCGTGTTCCTTTTTCCTGATGTTGCAGTCACTCGGTATTGCTATGTCGACCACAACGGCTTTCCTCTGCTCTTTGTCCACCACCACAATGTCTGGTTGGTTCACCATTACCATTCTGTCCGTCTGTATCTGGAAGTCCCACAGGATCTTGGCTCGGTCATTCTCTACCACCTTTGGAGGTGTTTCCCACTTTGACCTTGGGGTTTCCAGCCCATACTCTGCACAGATGTTCCTGTACACTATACCAGTCACTTGGTTATGGCGCTCCATGTAAGCTTTCCCTGCCAGCATCTTACACCCTGCAGTTATGTGCTGGATTGTCTCATTGGCCTCTCTGCACAGTCTACACCTGGGGTCTTGTCTGGTGTGATAGATTTGGGCCTCTGTTGCTCTGGTGCTCAAGGCCTGCTCCTGTGCAGCCATGATGAGTGCCTCTGTGCTGTCCTTTAGTCCGGCTCTGCCTAGCCATTGGTAGGATTTCTTGATATCCGCCACTTCAGTTATGTTTCGGTGGTACATCCCGTGTTGGGGCTTGTCCTCCCATGACGGAACCTCCAGCACCTCATCTTCTGTTCCCCATTGTCTGAGACATTCACTGAGTACATCATCTGTTGGAGCCTTGTCCTTGATGTACTTATGGATCTTGGATGTTTCATCCTGGATAGTGGCTCTCACACTCACTAGTCCTCGTCCTCCGTCCTTCCGGCTAGCGTATATATATATATATATATATATATATATTTTTTTTACTTTCTGCATTTATTTGTTGTTCTAGGCGTATACCTCAGTTAAGATGCACTAAAGTCAAAGTTGATTTAAAAGCCACAGGCAGATTGTATGTTATTTTTTATTTTAGGTTGTTGGCACATGGTATGTTAAAGCCAATGTTTTGAGTGTAAAATATGCCAATGAAATATATTTCATACATAATGTTCTCATGAAGATGTACAAATGTACAGATTAATTTTTCCTTAAGTCATATATTAAAAAAAAGAACGCAATATTTGCCTTATACTTTAACATCGGGATATATCGTATCGTGACCTATGTAATCGGGATACGAATGGTATCGCCAGATGGCAGGCAATACACACCCCTAGTGTGCAGGGTTGCAAAGATCATTTTAATGTTATTATTTATCATTTTACTTTTGTTTTGGTTCAGGTTCTCAATTGCCTGCCCAAGACATTACATTTCTGAATAAATTGATACACCAATTTAATCCCTAAAATGAAAAATAAAGATAAGAGTGCATGCATATATTCCAAGCATGTGAGTCTTGAAAGCAGCCCTGACCTCACGTTTACTCCCAGGTTTAATGAAGCTTGTCAATCAGAAATGCAGGAGGAGGAACTTATACTGTGCATTATCATCATTAAGCCTTCTCGGGCATGTATAATGAAGAGGGGCAGCTGCACTCATTTATTTAATTTTTGATGATGATTGCTGATTTAATTTTTAGACGATTGCTTTGATTCACCTTTAAATGCTGAGGGTAACTTTAATACTCAATTTGCTCTGCCTGCCTGAAGCTGCGCACTGTAGTCTTTGTGCAGTATTTAGTTAAAAGCAGATTAGTACAATAACATGCAGCACAGCATGCTCAAAATCACAGTATTACATTAACAAATTTTCTACACCTTGTGGTGGAATTTAATATGCCCATCTCAAAACATTAATGAACTGAAAAAATCACCCCGTTGCTCTTATTTCTTAAATTTCAATAGTTTCTTCACAGTTTATTTTAGGATCTGTTTTATGCCAAACACTGGACACATGCATGGAACTACTTTGTCATAAAATCAATTTTTAAATCTAGTTCATTTTTGCATTTTCCATTAACTCAGAATTTCCTAATTTTGCCTAAAATGAGGACATGTAGCTTCACTGTGACATATTCATCCAGTTGGTTTGTATGTGGTTTGAAAAAAATGAATAAATGGTTTAGTCCGATGTTAACGGAATTTTGTAAAACATCTAAACAGGTCAGGTCGGCTGTAATTGGCTTATCCTTAGCTCGATTGACACACCCAGATAATGCGGTTGCTAATCTAGCTAATAGTTTATGTAGCTTGATTTGGATCCAGCGCTGCAATCTGAGCATGCAACACTTTTTTCTCCCCTGGAAAAAGAATAACATTCTGAAGCAGAAGACACACTTTTGGACTGACGAGGAAATCAATTTCATGCTGCTACTGAACGTCTTGAAACACATTATGGGAAAAATGCATGAAAAATTATTTTTATCTTCCTCTTCGGGTCAACAAGAACTACATCAGCATGCATTGTATTAACATACAGGATACAGCGCCACCTATCGTGGTAGAGTCCGATGCAGTTTGTTTGGAGTTTGGGTTCATAGGTTTATACTGAGACAAGACAAAAGGTACTTCATCGATTTATGAGCGTAGCTGCTGTGTGCATGTAAACGCATTAATTGTAATGAATTATTTATTAGATAAAGGATATTTTTGGCTTGTATATTAGTATTTATATCAGGGCTGGGTGATATATCGAGTTTTCTATTTTGGTGATATAGGAAATTACATTATCGCCTATATCGATAGGTATATATATATATATATATTTTTATATTATTTTGTATCAAAATACTTGTTATAGCAGTCGCTGCTTTTATTACTTCTCAGAACAGCGTGAAAAGCAGTTAGATGGATTTCTGACACAAATTTTCCACTACAGAACTCACTCACACATGCTGTCCCTTAGAGGAGTAAAAGCCAAAAGTGGCACAAATTGTGCAGCTGTTTGTTAATACATGTGCCTGTGCGGCATTATACATCTGCAAATTTAATCGTGAATTGTCTTTCTGGTCAGATTTCATTTGATTTAAAATGATCAAGATTTATATTGTATATTATCGCCATTTTGAGAAAAAATATAGAGACACCAGTTTTGGTCCATATCACCCAGCCCTAATTTGAATCAGACTGTAAAGTGATTTGGTCATCTTTTGTAATTGAAAACAATTTATTTTACATTTAATATGTGTAATCTTATTTTAGAATGTGTAGTCATATCATTTAAAAACGCCTCCTTCATCCTTTTTTTAAACTGAGACAGGCTGTTCTGTCTTGTAAAGCCAGGGAACAAAACGGATGCTAATGCCTTTTAGGTGCATGTAAAAAAAAATGTGCACATATTATTCAACACTGCTGAGTGTGAATCTATAATTAGCTTTGGTTTAGTGGATATTGCAAAATAAGTAGGCTGCAGAGTACGTTGAAGGTCTGACAAATGGTTCACTTTATGCCACAAAGCTATTGTGTAATCCATACCCAGCAACACACATACACAAATGATTGTCTGTTGTGTGTGTGTGTGTGTGTTTGTGTGTATGTGTGTGTTTGAGAGGAAACCTCCCACCCTGTGGTCAGGTTGCACTGCTGCACAGGGCTCTAAACCTCCTGCTTGCATCCGCCACTTTTGTATCTCTGTTCAACTCTCACTGTGGCCTCATTATCACCGTCAGTATTGGTATCTGCACCCGTCGTCATCACTCACATCTCTATTGTAATTACCAGCAGCCGACACCAGTCAAGCATCCACCACTGTGCTCAATATGGTGTTATTATCACTGTCATCATTTCACTCACAATCTTCTGAAATGAAGACAGATGCTGAAATAAACACTAAAGCGCCCTCGCTGTGTGTCACCACCGAGCGTTGCCGCCGCAGGGTGTTGAGCAGGAACTGCTTCTCCTCCTCCCTCGGAATCTTTTTTTTTTTTTTCTCACCACTCCTGTGCTTCACATGCCTTTGCAGACGCCACGCGACATGTGCTTCCATTTTGCATTGTGTAGTTCAGAGAGGCAGCATGTGTTTCTCCTCTTAATATTTCAGAAAAAGCAGGCTGACAAAATGCAGGCAGGCAGACTCAGACCGCTGATGACCTCCTTCTCCTTGCCTCGTTCTCTGCCTCCCATCACACGTTCTCTGAGGCTTTCCTGCTTCTTTTTTTTTTCTTCCCTACCCGTCTTCATCTCTCCTCATCACGCTCCCCCCCCACACTCTGCCTTCTTCCCTCTTTTCTCTACCTTTCTTTGTCTTCCCGCATCTTCTCCCACCTTTCATCCCACTCATTTGCTCCTGTGTCTGATCATCACTCCCATACCATTCCCTTTTTCAATCACTGTCTTCCAGTTCTTTCCCCCGCTGTGTTGTGCTCAGCTTCCCTCACTGCCTGCCTGTCTGTCTTTTTCATAAAGGGATGTCTGAGGCCTCGGCTCTGCTAATTCATTCGCCTTGCATCGCCTCACATATCTGCAGGGTCAGGCAAACAGGCAGTGTGAGAGAAGAGGAGGACGAGGAGGAGAAGTGATCAGAAGAGAAAGAAAGGGTGACAGAGGAAGTAAAGTAGAGATGACATAGGAAAACAGAAAGCCTGATCATGTGGTATTCTCTTAGTAAGAATAATTTATACACGTTAAATACACAGGGCTACATAGAAGTGGCTTTGGATTTGTTTTCTTCATATCCTAAATTATCTTTTTCAATTTGTTTGGAGAGAATTACACTTTATTATAGTAAAAAAGAAGGAATTTCATGGTGAACCACCACATTTTTGCAAATATCTGCACTGAAAAGAGAAAAAAAAAGAAGCGCCATGTATTTAACAGATTTGCATTTGCTGAATATTTTATATCTGTGCTAAAATGGGTCTTTAAAAAAAAACTGAATTAAAAAGTAGAGCAGAAAAATGATAATAATACTCTGACGTGATGTGAAAATGTTTCTCATTTATTTTAGATAATAAGGATTCCCAGAATATGTAATCCGGCTTTTTATCTGAAGATGCATTATTGCAGAGATGGGCGACTTCTATCTGAGCGGGGTCCACAAATATGTGATTGTCTGATCCGAGGGACACATTATCAACATTTATGTTAGCATTTAGAATAATGACCAATCTGAGCATTAATACAGGAAAGAACAAAGGGTTTGGTCATTGTAGTCCTTTTGTCTGGGTTTTCTTGTGCTTCTGTGTTTTTGAATTCATTTTGTCTTTTTTCTTGTCAATATGGTGAATATTTGTTACCTTTTTGTGTGTTTTTCAAGTCATGTGTGTTTTTGTTATATTTTTAGTTATTGTTGTATTTTTCTGTCATTTTGTGCAATTTTGTTGGCATTTTGTGTGTCTTTGAACTCCTTTTGTATATATTGTTGAGATTTTGTACATTTTGTTGTCATTTTCTGGAGTTTGTGTGTTTTAGGGGCCGCACAAAATTAGACCGAGGGCCACATGTGGCCCCTGGGCCACTAGTTACCTATGTCTGCATTATTCTAGTACATTGATTTTTTTTTTGCAAGAATAAAAATTGCATAGCTGTCACAAAAATGTTGCACGATATGTAATGTTAACCTTTGAGAACATATGCAGCCAAGATAGAAGAAAAAGGCAATGCATTGTAAAAATAATTAAAAATTGTGGAAATGAAACGAAAGCTTTTCTTATAACTAAGCGAAGGACGGAATTTGAAATGTAAAAAGGTAAATAAATGAATCAAACCATTAGGCCACAGTGGAATAAAGTTTTAAAGAATGGAATCAAATTTTATTTTCATGTTTGCTCCAGGTGATTTATTTTGAAAATGCCGCTTTCCTTTGACTGCCCTTTGCCTAAAAATGTTGAAGTATACAAAATGATGGACATTGAGTTTGTTTTGCTGTGTAAAGAATTAAATCTGTGTAAGAGCTGAGTGGAAATACAGTTTAACAGTAGTGGGTTTGGTCCTCGTATCAGTGAAAAATGTCTCTTGGTGGTTATTCTTTTGAAAGTAACACTAAATGCTTTCTGCTCTACTTGATGAAATGTCTCTGTGTTGTTTGATCTTTATTTAAAACTCATAAAGATAATGATCAACCGTTTTTTGGCACGCTCGCTCAGGCTGACTTGTAAGGTGCTCTATTTTCTCTGCAATTCTGAGTCGAAAATAGAAACCCGAAGAGAGAAGTGACAAAATGCCAGTGGCAAACCAAACACACAATCCTCCTCAAGTTTGTGTTAGTGTTGTCTTATCGCTAATGTCACTCGTTATTTTTTTTTCAACTTCTCTTTTCGTGCCCTGGTGTGTCTGCAGGTTTTCCTGAGTTGACGGCTGAGCTTCAGAGTTTGAGCTTGCGTAACTGAGAGGTTTCAGTGCACGACGGAGTGGGTGTCATGGATGGGAGCGAATCATCAAATGAAGAGGAGCATCCCTACCAGAACCTGCTGCTCCTGGGAGCCATCGCAGCAGCTTCAGCCTTTGTGGTCACCATCCTCATTGTGCTCGTCTGCGTGGGATGCCAAAGGTGAGGCTGTCATTTACCAAAAAAATTCAGGAAGAAGTAAAAACTAACATTAAAACGAACTGTTTTCTCATCTGTGCAACCAAGGGTTCCATGATTGTTATGCTCATCTCTTTCAGTTTTCAGTTACAAACAGATATAGATATATATAATATAAATTCAATGACAATTAAAAGAGTCCTGATCTTGTTTACTGGCCCATGCTGCCTCAATGTACAAAGATTGTAGGTTTGAATCCTGCTGGTGGCCTGAGCTCATCCATCAGTGTGTGTTGGTCCTATAAATAGAATGGAAAACGGTCCAGGATGAACCCTGCCCTGCAGTATAACAACTCAATGTTAAAGTGCTCTCTGGGATTTTACGAGAGTTTAGAAAACAAGTTTGGATGAACTACGGTCGGGCCCGCGGAACATCTCCTCGCTGAATAGCACGCACCTCCTTCCCGAGAATTCAGTCAAATGACTCGGTTCCTCCAAGTAAAACAAATCATATTGTGTGATGCAAAATCGTAATCTACATTGAATTTCCTTTGAAACGATATATAACATGACTATGTTCCGATGAATGTAGAAATTACCGGAAAAGGCAAGGCAAGGCAAGGCAAATTTATTTGTATAGCGCATTTCATACACAAGGCAACTCAATGTGCTTTACATGATAAAACATTCAATTGTTTAAAATGAATAAGAACATTTAAAATCATCAGTAAAATCAATTAAAATCATCATTACATCAACAACATGACAAAAAATCTCTCTCTCAATCATATGCAGTAGAGAAAAAAAGTGCCTTTAACTTTGATTTAAAAATTTTCACATTGGATGCTGACTTCAGCTCTGCTGGCAGTTTGTTCCACTTCTTTGCAGCATAACAACTAAAAGCAGCATCACCATGTTTACTGTGAGCTCTGGGCTCCACTATCTGACCTGTGTCAGATAGTGGAGGTGGGCCCCCAGGGCCCTTGGGCCCCGAATTGAATTGTGTGAGGCATAATCGTAATCTACTTTGAATTACCTTTGAAACATTATATCACATGACTATGTTCCCATAAATTTGGAAATGACCGGAAATGGGCGAAGGGCCCCCGGGCCTCATTTTTTAAAAAAAGGGGCTAGAGCGTCTAATCATATTAATTCATAGAGTATTCATACCAAACTGCATTCCGATCGAACAGGAACTAACGGAGGAGTAGTCATTTGAAAAATTAGGCCCCCTGGCGCCCCTGTGACACGTACGGTGTATTTGGCCACATTTACAGTAGATATTGGTATGTGCCAATGATTTGGTACCACTAACCGTCATAATATTTGACTCACAAATAAATGAGAAATTGACTCCCCCCCTGGGCCCCAAATCAAAAATTGGGCTCTGAACGTCGACGCGTACACATTCATAGATTATACGTATCAAATATCCGCCCGATCAGTTCACGAATAACAGAGAAGTAGCAATTTTAACTAGTGTACACTAGTGTACCACCTGTGGTAACAGTTTACTTGAAGTTTTATACATAAAGGCTGACATTACGCTGTCATTATTATGACATGACGCCTGTCATTAGTATGAATAAGGTGTCATGAAGGCTGTCATTAAGTGTTTACCCTAATCTTAACCCTAACCCTACCTAACCCCACTAGATCCCTCCACCTAACCCAAAAAATGCCAACATAGCTCTAAAGGTGTCAAAATGTAGCTAAATGTGTCATAATTTAGCGTACAACACTTGATGATAGCCTTCATGATGTCTTCTTCATGCTAGTGAATATAATGACAGTGTAATGTCAGCCTTATGTATAAAACTTCATGTAAAGTGTTACCAAAAATGTTTTATTTTGAAGGGCCACATGTTTGTGTGCCATCTATGAACTATTCAAACTCTTAAATGCAGATGGTGGTATTGTACAGCCTATTGATATGGTATTCAGAAAAACGTTGATTAAATGTTTAAGTTTTTAAGAAACTTTTTTTCCTCTTCGGCTGTGCATGTTTTATAGTATATATAGTGTTTTTGTTTCATTCCAGTACACCTAATAACTGAAATTAATAGCTTTTATTTATGTGTATAATTTTTTTTACCACCACAATATTCTAGATATGTTCATTCAGCGTTGTGTTACTTTTTAGGTCGCGTCTAAAACGAGGATCCAGTTGTGCCTTTAGCTCCTTCTCTAATGCAGGGAACAAAAAATTCCCTCTTCCTCATATCAGAACAAAGATGTGAAACAGTGCGCTGAAGTCAAATGATCATAATGACTGAGAAAGTCTCCACTTCATAAATCTACGTCTCTGTTTCCATTTGAGAGGAGGAACAGTAATGAATGTTAATGTCTGCCAGTGTCAAATCAGATGAAGAACCTTTTACAGGACAAACCCAGAACAGCCTCATGTCATCATTCTGAGTCTGAGCTGCGCTGCAGCCTGGAGCAGTGGGACATCTTTCCCCCTTAAAAAAAAAAAGCCATCAGACTCTTAAGCCAAGCATTCAGGACCAAGTCAACGTAGGCAGCCCAACAGCCTACATCTGTTTTTTTTTCTTCTTTTCCAAACCCTTCAGGGACCAATCAGAGGCAGCACTGTGGCTTGGTTGCCATGGGTTACTCAGATAAGGATGTAGAGAAATGTCAAAGCTGCCTTTGTCGTGGCATTAAAATCACACTATTGCCGCGTTATAAGGAACTTGAACTTTGGCAGGTACAAGTATGAGTTATTCCAACCGTGGGTTTAGTACATGGTGAAGGAAAATGTGTATTACATGTGTTTCTGCCTTTTGTCTGTTAAACATCTGCTTTGTGCAGAGATCAGGAAATCATCTCTACACTTTTCTCCTAATGGTCATACGTCTTTAAAGAAAATATTACGATGACACAAAATGTGGATTTGCTAAAAATATGCAACTAAGGAGTTTTCTAAACTATTTGGTTATAAGAAGAATGTACGATTTCTTCTCCTCAGTGGAACTTATAAATAGCTACATTTTACTTCTTAACTGTGTTAAAGAATCACGCATTCACTGATGCAGATCCTAGGTGAGAGAGGAATAATGAACACAGAGGTGTTGTCACCTTCTCACCTGCACCTTGGAGCTTTTGTTTTCTCACTTCATTTCGTCACTCTTTCACCATATCAACTGTTTCCTATAGTTACGGTGTCTCAGGGGAGCATTAATGATGTACAGTGTACTTGATACTTAATGCTCATATATCCTCCTTTTGACACAATCCCTGTTTTCTATTCCATTTAATTTGATTTCCACCACTATAAAATAAATCAAAATCGCCATGGCAAGTCATTTATGAGTTAGTGAAGTCATAATTATGAAATAGAAAGTCATAATTACTTAAAGTAATATTTCATTCTTAACATAATTTGGCTGTTTATTCAGTTCTTAGAATTCAACACATGGTACATAGTGTAGAAAATAGTACATAAATAAGTCTTTATTGCAAAAATTATTCCGTCACATTTTTATATGTTATTTTATTGTTGCAAATTTACATTGAAAATGATTTTCTCATAATTATGACTTTACTAACTCATAATTATGACTTGCCCTAGTGATTTTTTAGTGGCTTCCATAAAAAACTAATAGGCCTGAATACAATAAATAAGTAAACAATAAATAAATGTCCTTTTTACGGGGAAATAAGACTGTAAGTGAAGAAAGTGTCAAACAGCCAAGCAGAGACAGAAGAGTGAAGCTCTGCAGAAGCTGTGTTGCCAGGTTGGGTTTAAAGTGCCCGAATCAGGTGGTGTACGCTGCATTTTGGTGGAGTTTTGGCTGTTTATGGGTAGAATTACCAGTTCTATCTGGCAACACAGACCAGACAGCATCATATGTTAAGTACTGAATCATTGTTAAGAGAAAAAGGTAAATTAAATAGTTTATGTAGTGCTGTTGGTCAGTTTAATGTGGTGGTTCCCTCCCATTTTTGTATCATGACCCCATTTTTATATCACACATTTTTAGCAACCCCAAATACTTTTATTCATGTTCATTGGTTTTTAATCATGTTTGTTATACTGTGTAACAAATACTGATTAACCAGGATTTATGCACAAAGTGACAAGATGTGCCAGCTCAAATATTTTCATTTTCTATTTAACATATTGATTTATTTCATTTCATTTTTCCTCTTTCTTCTTTTCTTCATAGTGCATTTTATTTAAACTAGATTTATATTTGTTTAACAGTGTGTGTTGTGTTTTAATTATTATTTTTTTAAACTAGATATTAAATGTTTTTTATTCAGTCATTAATTTAATCATTTACTAGACATTTCAGGCGACCCCACATGGGGTCCTTGGAATTTAAAACCCAAGGTTGAAAAACACTAGCGTTACACTAATGTGTGTGAAATGCTAAATGTGGCTCTGCTTTTATAGCTTTAGGAACACAGGCTACATTTCTTTGGTAAAGTCACTATGTTCTAGTAATATAAATCTATTACTGTTTGCTAGTGCATGTTTTGGTCATTGGATTTTTCATTCAGAAAAAAGATATTAAAAACTGAATTTCAAGACACTTTTCTGTATAAGGGTAAAGAAGGGATAAATTAAACTTTTGAAACCAGTTGATTTTCTGTTTTTAAAAAACAAAAAATGAAATGTTAGAAGACAGAGACAAAAAAAAAAAAAGAAGTTGCTGTTTTCAAAGTAAGAGCGTGTTTGAGGACGGTGCTGTGTAGAGAGGAAAACTTTCAGCTGCTGTGTAACAGAAGTTGTTTTTTGAAACAATAAAAAAAGTGTGTCTCAGGGAAGACGACGTGATTGCATGCAACTTTTTCCACCCACTCTTTGGTGTGATTTGCATGCAGCGATTTCTGCAGATAACAAGTCTTGTTATGCCATGTCAAAAATCCCATAGTTCATAGTAAGGTCTGGTCTCGAGAAACCACAGGTTAGAAGTCATATTTTGGTCCTCTTGCTAGAAACACAACACCGCCCTCAGATGTACTCTTTCTTTGAAAACGTTAACGTGCGGTTGCGCCATATGAAAAATATTTAGTTTTGTTTTTGAAACAGAAAATGAAAATGTTTTTTACAGTTTTGTTCATCCCTTCTCGACTCCGATAAAAAAAATCTCTGAACTATTGACTTTTAAAATGAAAATTAGCTTTTTAATTTTTTTTTCTGAATTGAAAATCTAATGACTGAAACATATGTTGACCCCCAATATATGAAAATGCTATACTTTTAAAGGTTATCTGCCTAAAAACAACTGTTTTGAATGTGAAAAGTATTAGGTACTCAAACAAAAAGTTCAATATTTTCAGCAAAGCGGATTATATTATCACTTAAAAATAGGGATGTAGCGATTCACTCAACTCCCGATACTGGGTTCACAATACAATTCTTTCACAATTTATTTTACAAAATGGGACTGTAGACAAATGATGACTGAAAAATATTCCATTATTTTTTTTGAGAAAAAAAAAAATTGAAAATACTGTATTATAAGCTATTCAAAACAATGCAATTTAACTATAAATAAATCTAGAATGAAATAAATAAAGGAATAATACAAATGAAGAAGAAGCCTATTAATTTAAATTCTGGTTCTATAGTAAACAATGCAAAACTGCTTAATGGTTCTTTTTCTTTTTAAAAGTGCAACTGAAAATGTATTTTGTGCCTTAACAATTGTACTTTAAAGAAAAAACAGTCAGCACTGTATTTACTTCAGATATTTGTTTGGAACAACAGAGGACGCTGGTAACCCAGTGGTCGGTTGGGATGCAGCTATTCTGTGCAGTGAAGAAGAGATGCTAATAGAAAAACGTGACTTTTACAGATATTCACGTAATATTACAGATATTTTTTCGGTGCTAAAGTGGTAAGGAATCATTTATGAACATGTTTAAGAGTAGAAGGTGGCCAGAAAGAAAGTAGTAGCAGATTCCCCCCCCCCCGCCTCAGCATTTGGACAAGAGAAGTTTTAAAAAAAGTACTGCAATTCAATTTTCAGAAAATTAATATGAATCGTGATACCTATGAATCGATTTTTAACTGCCTTGTGATTAATCATTACATCCCTACTTAAAAATATTGTACATGTAACACAGACTGTAACTGAGCTGTATGAAACCTGACACTAAAACTAATAGACATAATTTATTGTATTTTTATTATACAATGTGACTCTTGACTCTCTTTTCTCTGAGATACGAATCCTGTTATGAGTTTGCTATTATTTTTTGTTGCTTAGTCGAATACTAAAAATAGTCCTCTAATCTTTTATGGTATCATGGGATAGGCCACCCTATCAACAAGAAAATGAAAGCGGCATATGGAAATGACTGAAAAGTAAGTATGTTTGCTTT
Organism: Gouania willdenowi; assembly: GCF_900634775.1. Taxonomy (NCBI): domain Eukaryota; kingdom Metazoa; phylum Chordata; class Actinopteri; order Blenniiformes; family Gobiesocidae; genus Gouania; species Gouania willdenowi. Next base: position 13,059,335 of record NC_041050.1, read on the forward strand.
GTTCGAGGATAAAAAACTTCTCTGAAGGTCGTCTGCTTTCAAATAGTGAGTCATGCTTCATCCACTGTGCTTATGTCATCAACCAAGGACTTTTACGCCCTGGCTTGTGGTGGATGCTGATAGTATATAGATAGTATCTATCTGTGCTGCTGCTGAGGGTGTCCAATGGCTTCTGTTGACCTTCCTTACTTTGATGTTTTGTCAGAAAAAGCAAGAGCAAGCACCCACCGGCTGGAGAGAAAGGGACATCTGTAAACATGGTGAGATGCACATTTATTCTCTCTTCTTCCTCCGTCTTTATCTACGCCTGCAGATTGAGACTGTTTTTGAAAATCGCATACTAACATATTACTCATACTACTCATACTAAGTCTCACGTAAAAATGTATGTAGTGCATTCACATTAGATAGTATAGAAAGATTGAGTACGTGAAAAATACCCAGATGTGTAATGTATTGGTTACAGTTACAATTACATTTTCAACTACCCATGTTCAATTACAATTAAATTACAATAATTTTTTTTTATTCTCAGAAAGTAATTTGCAATTACGTTCTCAATTACTGAAGTTAAATTACAATTAAAGCTGCAAGCAGCGATGAACGGGCCCTCACACCCACATGCATGTCGGGATGTGGCGCACGTTGAGATGTGTTGCATGTCGGGGCGTGGCAGAAATGTTGAAGTGTTGAGACGTAGATGACCATTTTCAAGGATTATATCATAAACTTTCCTGCAATGTTCTTTGCAAATGCGATGCCCATGATTTCCTTTTGCCAATAGGTGGTGCTATGACAGTCGATGAGGGTTGGGTTAAATCATAGCTGGAGGTGCTTGATTTGTTTCTGTGTGGGTATAAAACAGATGTAAATCATTATACAATAAGGTTACACTGTGTAGTCTTTGAGAATGTGTTTTTGTGGTAATGTGGTGGAAAGAAATAGCAGTTCTTACCCAGATCAAGGAAATCCTCACTGTACTGAAGTAATAGTTCTTCAGTACACTGTAGAATTCTGACATCATCTGACATCATCACTGCTTCACTTGATAAGTTTTTGTATTAAATTTGCCATCTATAAATGTTTATTTTTACGCAAACAATGGGTAAAATGTAAGTGTAGATTGGATTTTATGTAAGAAACTGCTAATTTTTATAAGATGTAAAATGCAAAGTGGATTTTTGTAAAATATTACAAAATTGTTAAATTGTACAAATGTTACATGTTTTAAACAAAAGTTGTTAGTTAGTGGCTAGTAAAATAGGGACGAACATTTCCTATGAAATGTAATGAAAATGAAACTATTTCTCGAATGTAGAAAAAAAAAGTGTTGCATGTTGAAATATTTCCTATCATTCTAAGTTACTACTAGTTTTCTTTATTGTCTTACCCTTTAATAAAAGTGAAACCGTGACAATTTAGTATTTAAAAGTTGTATATCAAACCGGTAGTCCTTCAGATGATTCAGTACGTTTGATGGAGCTTGTAGTTTCAGAAAGGTTGGTGACCCCTGTAGTAGACACTATATACTCATTGAGTTTGTAGTGCATAGTGCGTAGTATGCCATTTCAAACACAGCCTGATTGTACAGAATGACGCACACATAATCCATGTTGGTAATCACGTATGTGTGTGTATGACAGCAGGGCACACTTCGACACCCTAATCTGAACTCAATGAGCAAATCTGACACCAAGCTGCACGAGATCAACCGCTTTCCCTGCAATGGGAACTGTAAGTGTTGAATATTGAAATTCTGAATGTGACGGTGAATTACAAGCAGCCTGAAGCCGTTTCATTTCCATGCTTCAGTCCCTTCGTCTTTTTGTCCTCCTTCCTTTGCTGTGCAGCAGTTAGCAAGAGCCGCCCGGCCAGTATGGATCTGCTGCTCCTCCACAGCCGGCGCTCACAGACCGACCTGAGGCCCTCACACGGACGCCAACTCCCTCAGATTCCCACCAGCCCCCAGGGCTCCAGCCAGGGAGGAGGTGATGGAGGAGAAACAGGAGAGGAGGTGGTGTCAGCTGGAGGAGGAGGAGGAGGAGGAGGGGGGGAACCCAGAGATCACACCTATACTGAGGTGGGAGTGCGGAAAAACCCCACCCCGACCCATTACCTGGATGATGGCCTGTATGAGAGCGTGGGAGTGCGAGGGGGTGACGTGACCCCCAAGGTAACATCAGCAGCACCGTCCACATCCTCCAGCAGCACCCCAGCTTCAGTCAGAGCGGCTCAGAGTCCCCCAGCTCACCCCAACGGGGCTCGGACTGGAAACGGGAATGTAAGTACCTGCACCACATGTGTCAAACTTAAGGCCCGCGGGCCAAATTTGGCCCTTAAGAGCATCCAATTCAGCCCGCAGGAGAAAACATGAATTATTGTGTAAATTACCAAATCATTCAGTTGTCGAGATATTTTTAGGGGCTTGCATTTTTCCTTTGTTTATATCACATGAATGCAATTGCAAATTATGGAAATAACTTTTTTTCCCACAAATATTCATCAATTCATCAAACAATTCCACCAAATTCCTCTAAATTACACAAAAATTTGTAACAAAATCAAGATTTTTTGAAGTGAATTGAACTGAAAACTAGGATACAATAATGTTAGTCATTTAAATTTTTCCCCACCTATAATCTACGTACACACACACACACGCACACACACACACACACACACACACACACACACAAACACACACGCACACACACACACACACGCACATACACACACACACGCGCACACGCACACACACACACACACACACACACATACATTGATGTAGAATGTTTCCATATTAAAGATTTACACCAGCTATTTATTCTTTTTCCAGAACATTTGCGCATAATTTTTATTGAAGGTGGGAATATTAAAATGTCACAAAATCTATTGTTGATAAGTGGTATAGCAAAGCATATAAAAACTCAAGATATACTGAGTTTTCTATTTTGGCGATATAGAATATCACAATTTCGCCTATAATATATTTTTATTAAAATACTGGTTTTAGGAGTCGCTGCTTTCACTACTTCTCCAAACAGTATGAAAATCACAGTGCTGAGTGTGTCCTAACCCAGACCTTCCCCTAAACAAGTCATACTATGGAACTCACTCACACATGCTGTCTCTTTTTTGAAGAATATTATGATGAGGACATAATTTGTTTTTTTTTATTTTAGACAGGCATGAATTGTCAGTCTCTGTTTTTCTGTTCTATTTACAGTCTTATTTAAAAAAGATCATAGCCAGAGTAAGTGTGTAAGTATTTGGGATGTCCCGATGCAACTTTTCCAATTCCGATACGATACCGATATTGCAACCTTACACATGGGTCAATACGATACGATACCAGCACGAATCATACATACTTTTATTACTTATTTTGTAGTGTGGAATGTTAGAAAAGGCTTGATCAAGTGATGTTACTCAAACAGAACAATAGTCAGTAACAGTAGGTATGAGAAAAACTGACCCATTTATTATTAACTAATTGATTACATACCTTCCTTCATCATAATATCTACAGTATTTTACAATTGAATAAATATAATATAATATATATCGAGATTGTAGATGCAGTCCGATAAAATCCGATATTCGTTTTCTGGCTGATATCGGACCAATATTCCATATTAATAACGGATCGGGACACCCCTAGTAAGTATGCCCAGACTTAAAGTGAAATAAAACATGGATATTTTTCCAACTGCATTTAATTGGTCTTATTTCCATTTCCAAAACCTATTGTATCGTTATTGCGTGCCCATCATTGTCTTTTGTATTGTTTTATGAACTATCATCTCACCCCTAATGTTTATGTCACCCAGTGAGCTCCTTTTAATGCTGCAGAAAAATGCAATTCATTGTGACGGGGTGGCCAAAAATCAACACTGATAAACTTTCTGTCTGAAATTGTCTTTTTAAAACACTTTTTGTCCATTTTTTTTAATGAAATGGTTGGATGACGGATGGATATTGTAGCATATTGTGTTTGCTTCTTGTTTTCACAGACTGGGAGAGGACAAGGCAGAGGGAACGGCACTGGTAATGGACCAGTGACTGGAAGAGGTAACGGGGCGAATGTGGTCAGCAGGTCTCCTTTATCTTCTGTCAATTCCTTGTCCACTCATGATCCATCTGGAGCCGAGTACGCATCCATACGGAAATTCAGAAAGGTGAATACAGCTCTGCATGTTTTGGATTCACAAAATAAAGCTCACGATTATTGCCATATGAACATTTCTGACACGACTTGTGCTAAGTTTACTATTAATCATATATTTTGTGTTCTGAGGGAACATTTATGAGCTAATAAATAAATATTTGCAATCATAACCGAGGAGTGTGTACACATGTAATATACAAATAGATACAGAGACAATTCAGCAACAAATTATTTTCAAATTTATATCCCAAATATCTTGCATTTAAGTGTTAAAAGTGCCAACAAATAGTTTTTTCATAGGATTTAGAGACGAACAAATGCAGAATGACTAAAACTCTAAAAAAAAACATGCTTTTTACATAAAAAAAAGTTTAAACTATAATTAATCCAAACTGTTTTGTCCAATCAGTGGCTAACTTTGAGTTAGTGTAAAGGAACAGAACATGATGTCAACCAGAAGTTGGCTGAATCCCCAACAGAATGACTTGACTATAATTCATTTACAATTGAGTTCAAACTAAACTAAAACTGAACTCAATCTTTTTGCATTAAAGGGCCCCCACAAATAAATGACATTTTAATTAGAAAAGTAAACCAAAACGAACACTGCTGACATGAACTTTTAATGTCCCTGTATAACTAAAAATACAAAGTCGTGTCTATGAACGTGACTTTTAATGCATGTAGTTTTTTTTCTCAAAATACAATGTTTTCACCTATTTTTCAAAAATCAGGTGGACAAGATAAACAGAAAGGAAAATAACGGCGGCGACAGCCAATCCGACAGCCAATCGAGCGTGAGCGATTCACCCTCCACTGCCCCTCCTCCTCTGCATCGCAGCCAGGAGCTTCCACGCAAACCGTTGGAGCCGTTCCACCTGCACTCCTTCCCAAAGGTAGAGAAGTCATTGGATCGATGTCACAAAGTGTCTCACAGAAGTCACATTGAGAAGAAAACTACAATAAAGCATTAAAACCCACACACAATTACACAACAAAAGCAATAAAAGAACAGGTCTTGAGCTGCCTTTTAAAGGATTATCATTTTAGGAGTAGAGGCCATAAAATAGATAGATGGGTAGACAGATAGATGGATATATAGATGGATAGATAGATAGATAGATAGATAGATAGATAGATAGATAGATAGATAGATAGATAGATAGATAGATAGATAGATAGATAGATAGATAGATAGATGGACATATAGATGGATATATAGATGATAGATAGATGGATAGATAGATAGATGGATAGATAGATAATCAATTTCAGAAAATTAAGCAGTTATGGCAGGGTTTTTCAAACTTAGGATCGGGACCCCATGTGGGGTCAGCTGGAGTTTAAATGGGGTCACCTGAAATGATTAGAAATACATTTTGGAATTTTTTTTAGCTAGTTTTTCAAATTAAAACAACACAAACTGAAACAACTGTATTCTATACTTTCACTTTGTCAAAAAATATATCTAGTTCATAAAATAATAATAATAATAATAATAATAATGATAATAATAAAATGCAGTTAAAAAAAAATCTGAGCTGACAACAACAACTCGTCATTAATTGTAACCACTCTGTATTTGTAGTGTCAATGACACATGAGGATTTTTTTTCATAAAATGGGCATCAATGGGCAAGGTTTGCATGAATGTTATGATGGAAATAAAAATAGAAATACTTTGAAATCTTATGTAGGACTAAAAACTAAAAAAAGGGCAGAAAATAAATTTGAATAGATTTTTTAGAGTAATTTCAAAGATTTTTTCAAAAGACAGTCGCACCACATGATATTTTGACGCTTTGAATAACAGGATGAATGACAGAAGTAATTTAGTAAATAATATTTGTTTAAAACAAATCTTAGTGAGGGCATATATTCTAAGTTTAACGAAAAGAAATGTAATTGGACATTATGTTTAAGTGTCACGTCATTGTCACAATACAGTATAACAGACAAGACCAAAAAGTAAAAGTTCTAGAAAAAAATGTCTTTGGGGTCGCCAGAAATGATTGATATCAAAATGGGGTCACGATCCAAAAAAGGTTGGGAACCAGCGCGTTAAGGAGACTTATTCAAAAGCCGAGCTGCAACCAGCGTTGGGTTATTGCTGTTGTAATCATAATTGAATTGTAATTGGGTTCAGATAATTGACTTCGTAATTGTAATTGACATGGCAATTCTATAAAAACAACTATTTAATTAAAACACAAAACTGGGGAACCATGTTGTAGTTTTATATCTTACACATACATAGTTAATAATTATTAAAATGTGTTTCATATCAAGTTTTTCACGATTAAAAAACTTATATATATATATATATATATACACTGTATATATCTTCATTGATTAGGAAGGCTAATAAGGTAACCACGAGATAATGTTTTTTTGTGTTTAAGACTCAAGACATGACCCGTTATTATAATAGATGCTAACAAAAAGCTAACACACGAGGAAAAATATGTTTTATGGGCTTATTTATTACAGGCTCAGTGATTATGTCTGATTCTGATTTGATTAGTTGAAATTGAACTTTAGTAATTGAGAACGTAATTGTAAGTGACTTTTGGGGAGAAAATAATAGTCATAATTTTAATTGTAATTGATGCTGCTCACCATAATTGTAATTGAGTTGTAATTGAATATGGATAATTAAAGATGTAATTGTAACTGAAAATGTAATTGGCCCCAACCCTTGATGCAGCAGTCCCATGAAGACAGGTGAATATGTTAGAATAATCAAACTTAGATGAAACAAAAGCATTGAAAAGCCAGTCATTTCACATGTTGAGCATAAAAGCTAGTGTTGTAGTAGTCGAGACCGGTCTTTTAAAGGTCTCGGTCTTGTCTCGGACTCTGAAGCATTTTGACTCGGTCTTGTCTCGGACTCTGGATTGTCCCTCAAGACCGTTCAAGACCAGCACTAATTCCTGCTATTTTTAAACTAAAGGAGAAGAACGGAATAAAATGATCCTTTATTCATTCTTTAATCCACCCCGTATAATGACCTCAACCTTCCTTAATGTGACTGAGTGATGTGTGTGACACACACACACACACACACACACAGAAGCAGGAAAGAGAGGCGGGAGCTGAACATGTCCGCTAACATGTTGGTTGTGAAATTAGGTTTCACGAACCACAAAGAATACATTTGTAAAAGCACAGCAAAGAGGAAACACTCTGCGGTGTGTAGGTGACCAGCCATGTTATTTCTTTGCAGAAATACTTTTAAACACTTGCTGTACATTCAGCTGACATAAAAATCTTGTTTTCAAATATGTAGAATAATCGTGAATTTATCAGTAGCAGTTTTAATATTTTTGTTAATTTTTTGCAGGCACCTGCAAGAGAGAATGTTATTTAAATGTCGAACCTTGTCATAATTTTATTTATTTATATAATTTTTTTAATTTAAAAAAAAAAATGTTTATGGTCTTGGTTTCGGTCTCGGCTTGTCTCGGTCTTGGTCTTGACTCGGTCTCGGGTCCCGGAAGTCTTGGTCTTGGTGCATTCTGGTCTCGGGCAAGTCTTGGTCTCGGATAGTGTGGTTTTGAACACAACACTAATAAAAGCTAAAGAGCAGAGGACAAGAAACCAATGTTAAAGACACAACAACACATATTCCTCCATATGCTGTAACCCTGTCAGTTAACCACCAGTGGGCACTCTTTCCATTTATATATATATATCTATATAGCCTCTGGTATTAGGAATCAGGGATTTTTTTATCCCCTGGGGAGACTCATGTCCTGTGGGTAACCACTGGACACTAAATATATTATGAATACAAAAGTGTTTTATTTGGCCATTGGAATCAACCAAATGGACTATTGTCTGACGGTGATCATTGTTTCCGTATTGGTTTACTGGCTCACTGTCTTTTTAATGTGTGTGTGTTTTGACGGAGCATTAAACCACTGCCTTTTTTTTTTATTATAGAAGATTGATGATTTTGTTTTTTTGCTCCTCAGCTGTAGATGTCTGCTTAGTTGCTGACCTGTGCCTTTTATCTGTGTAAGATAAGTCCTTGTTCGTGTGTGTCGTGCGCGTACTGTACGTGTGTTTGTGTTTTATGTCCCCTTTATACTACAGAGCACAGCAGGTATTAGAGGGGTGAGATAGATTATGTAACAGCTTGGCAGGCTGCCCAGCCAGTTGTGTGTGCATGGATGCACATGAGTGTGTGTGTGTGTGTGTGTGTGTGTTTCAGCTGAATTTGTCATCAAGTCAGTCTAGGAGCAGCTAACAGGTAGCCAGCAACTAGAGTGGGATGAACAACACGCTCATATTGAAGCCATTTACTCCTTTCAGCTTCCATGACTCACTTTCACTACCCAGGAGGAATGCATAACAGCTTTCTTGGTCTCATGTACACACACCGCTGTGTGTTTTCTTGTTGGCTACAAATTGGTTCGGATCACCAGCAGGGACAGAAAATTAATTGGGAATTTTTCATTTTTTTATTTTTTGCTGTGTTTATTTGACTTGCAAACCCACACCAGTCATCATCGTTACCGATAGAATAACTAAAAATATCTGGTAAAGATACAAACCAGCAGGGCTCACAGTTTTCCCAGGCTTATATCACATGATGGCAGTTATTTTGAATCTCAAATTGTTAAAAGAACTTCTGCAATCTTCTTGGGACACAAAAACAAAGCCAAGGAAATGTAAAGGGAAGATCCTGCAGGGACTGATACCTGTCACTTATTGCTTGGATATTGTTGGTGCCTTACATACTTTATATAAAATTTAAGGAAGAGCAAACCAGGGCACATTTATGTTAAAAATACAGTTAGGTACACATATATTTGGACAGACAACATTTTTTTAATTTTGGTTGTGTACAGCAGTGGTTCCCAACCAGGGGTAAGTGTACCCCTAGGGGTACTTGAACACATTGTAGGGGGTACTTGGAAACATTGATGAATCTATTTCCAACATGCTGAGTCATTTTTAAGCCTATTTCAGACACTGTACATGTTCATCCAACAGCTTTTCCACCCGTTGACAATAAACTGCATTAATGAAATAAACAATATTGTGGCCTTAATGTCCTACTAAAATGTTACTAACATGTTATTACTAAAAATTGAGGTAAATATATTCTCTGCTATACAATAATTGTAGTACACAAAATTGATATTTAGTGTGGGTTAAACATACAGGTTGACATTTTCAAGCTATTACCAACATGTAAATAAAACAAGAAAGGTTACTAAATTGGAGTGACGAAGGGGTTCTCCTAATCAGAAGAGAGGCCTCGGGGGGTACATGAGACAAAAAAGCTTGGGAAACACTGGTGTACAGTACCAAAATAACTTTTTTATTAAACAACTTAGATGCAGTTGAAGTGCAGACTTTCAGCTTTAATTCAGTGGGTTAAACAAAAAGATTGAATAAAAATCTGAAGAACTAAAAACATTCGTTAAACACAATCCCTTTTTATCAGGGGCTCAAAAGTAGTTAGGTAAACTAAATTACTGAAAATAAAAAGTTGTTTTCTAATACTTGGTTGTGAACTCTTTGATGGCAATGACTGACTGTAGGCTTGAGCTCATGAACATCACCAGACGCTGGGTTTCCTCCTTTTTAATGCTCTGCCAGGCCATTACTGCAGCAGCTTAGAGTTGCTGTTTGTTTGTGGGCCTTTCTCTCCCAAGTTTACCCTGAAAGTCTGCACTTTATGTCCATGTCCATTATATAACTATAATTAGAATAGGGCTGAAGATTTTGGAAAATAATGTAATTTGCGATTTTTTTTCCTCAATATTGCGATTTAATATGCGATTATTTTTTCAAGGGCCTCTTGTCATGTATTTTTCAATGAACTCAAGCAATAAACAACAAGGAATCGGTGGCTTTACCTCTTCAACATATCTAACCAACTTCACGTTTCATGAAACTTGTGGACATGTGGGCTGCACTTCTTAAACACTCTCTTAACTTAACAGGACAGTAGAAGACAGGACAAGAAAAATAAATAAAAGAAAATTAATAAAAGAAAAAAGTGCAGCCTTTGTGATTAAAAAATTGCATTTCACGATATCGCGATAATATCGCAAATGCAATTAATCATTCAGCTCTAAATTGGAATATGTTTTATTAAACAGGTTAAAATATAAAATAAAACTTGTGTTTGTGTCCTAATATATATGGACCTAACTGTACTTGTTTTTCCTAACTAAAATCTAACTAAAGGCCCCTTTTGAGATCAAACGTGTACATATTTGGCTGCTGAACTAAAATATGTTTGACATTCCTGTGTATTATAGTAACAGTATCATCTTAGAATAAGTATTTCAATGCGTTTTTAAAAAGTGAAACCGATATCACTGAAAACCATGCAGGCCTAAGGCATTAAATGACTCATTTTTTTTAATGAACTATTTAATTTGTGTATTTATTAATTTGTTTCAGCAAACAGCGTAAACAGGAATATGCCGGAGTTAACACAACAGCTAAATTTCACCCGTTGTCCTAGGGCAGGTAAATGTTATATAACGTACAGTTGATCAATACTATTTAACATGGCACAATTAGACAAACATTCATCTGACTAATGACAGAAAACATGATACCACATGTACTTTTTACAATAAAAAAACCCACAATTCTCCGGTGTTAAAAGAGCCAAGAACAGCTTGAAGGTTGGGTAATTGCCACAGTTTTTGATGCTTTCTGGAAGTGTATTCCATAACTTTGTTCCTCTGACAGACACCACCATTTAGCTAACTTGAGTCCGTCTCCTCTAGTTAAGGCTCTGGACCTGATTGAACCTTTTTGACATTAATTCACTCTAGAGGTTAAAATTACATCCCAGTCCTCCCAACTTCATCTGGCTCATCCTATGGGATCCCATGTCAATCCCAGACCTACAGGGAGACATCATCTTTGCAGTATTTCCTGTGCTAACCATGGTGTCGTGTTCCACTTGGCTTTGCTTGGTACACCACCAAAGACAGAAAACCAGGGGGAGGCATTTTGACTCCATGCCAGCATTAACTGGAGTCTTATTCTCAGTCATGACCTCAAGGTTAGACTAGGCCATAGTTGATGTTTATTGTGATCGGTGCTCAGATTTCACCTCCCACTTCTCATCACCAGTCTGGTACAGTGCAAAAATTACTGCACCCACTTTTATTTAGCCTGGTAATAATCTCACCATCCCTAATGGCCACCTCTCCTGGTTTAGAACCAATAGTGTGAGCACAGTGTTTCTATATCTGTACTTAAATTTAGGCCAATACATTTGTTCATACCACTGTACTCGTATTTCATGAGTCACCAAATTGGCGTCTTGACTCATTTGTCAGTATTTGTAAAAGGTTGCATTACGGGATCAGAAGGTTCATATCATTTTTGTTCAACACAAGCCTTACATATAATTTAGGTAGAGGTGAACAATGATGTTGTTTTAGCAACATTTACACTGATTCAGTCATCACTCACAGTCTGTCAGCAGGAGATCTTTGAGCAAGTCCCTTAACCCTAACTGATAGTGTTGTACATCGCTTTGGATGCAAGTGTCTGTGAAATAAATTGTAATCTTTAGGTTTTACACTTATTGGATCGGCCAATATTTTGCATTTAATGCAGTTAATGTGATTGGTTGTAATGTCTTAATTTGCCGATCCGATCAATGACATAATAATAACTATAATAATAATAACTTTCTGTAGATGCTCCCATTGCATTGTTTTATCCGTCTCATTTACAAGAGTTGTTTGCTTTACATGACACGGCTTTATTTCACTCGTATTTGCGCACAAAGGTGAAAACCTATGAGTGAACGGCAAAAATGTCGAGCGGAGCGGCTGAGCACCGGACTTCTTCCCCAGTCTACTGGCTCTGAAGCGGGGACTGGTGTGTGTGTGTGTTTGTGTGTGTGTGTGTGTGTGTGTGTGTGTGTGTGTGTGTGTGTGTGTGTGTGTGTGTGTGTGTGTGTGTGCGCGATTGTTTTCTTTATTCAGGTTGTTATTAAAAAAACAACCTGAAATCATATGATCGGATCGGTGATCGGTTATTGTTTTTTTTAAAGTCACTGATTAGTGATCGGTGATCGGCCCAAAAATCCTGTTAATGTAAAGACTAGTAATCTTGTAACTTTTCACTGAACACACAACAAGTAGTTTACGGTAATAAAAATGGGTGCAATGATGATGTAGCATGATAAAGTGTGAGCCACTATGTGCTTTATCAATAATAAACTGTTTATCTGTATGGAGTTCCTTATTTCTTTGCAGAACATGTCTCAGATGACATTGTCTGACATCACTTGTAGAAGACTTGAAGCATTTTGCATTTGCTTACCAGCGTTACTTGTCCTGTGTTGTTATCAGGAGGCCGTTTTCATGGGTAACGGTGAGCAGTACATCTGGAAGCCTCCAGAAGATGATGACATCATCACCTTGCACCGCCTCCGCATCGTGGAGAGAATGGACAGGGGCACCCATCACCCCCAACTGCAAAAAGAGGTAGTGTAGCTGTGTGTGTGTGCGTGCCAGTGTGTGACCGGAAAGACAACAAGCAGATGGACAGACAGCACGTTCTCTGATTGCTTTTGTGTTTATCAACGGGGGCGCCCATTTGATTAGACACGCCGTCATAACAGCGCTGCCCTGTGACCTGCCTGTCATACGAGGTTTCTTCTTACTGCTGGAGGTACGTTACATGGATCCCTCACTCCCACCCCCACTTTATGCTTGAACCCTGATCCCAATCACCACCCCCCTTTTTTTTAATCTGCCTTTAACGTCCAGTCCAACAGATTGGACATGAGGCATGAGGGTCAACTGCGGCCTGATAATTATCAATTGTTTTCAGGAAACAATTGGACACATCAGCCTTGGATGATAAAATTGGTTGACATTAGCAGAAAACTCTTTGATCACACATATTGTTAGGAAATGCCTCACAGCAAGAAGGTCCTGGGTTCAAGCCCTGGGGTGGACACTTGGGTCCTTTCTGTTTGGAGTTTGCATGTTCTCCCCGTGCTTGCGTGAGTTTTCTCCAGGTACTCTGGCCTCCTCCCACAATCCAAAAACATGACTGTTAGGTTGATTGGAGTCTCTAAATTGCCTGTAGGAGTGAATGTGAGTGTGAGAGGTTGCCTTTGTTTGTGTTGCTCTGCGATGGACTGGAGCCTGTCCAGGGTTGTACCCTCACCAAATGCCCAATGAGAGCTGGCTATAGGCACCAGCAGAACCCCCACGACCCTGAAAAAAGGAACAAACGGGTCAGAAAATGGATGGATTGATGGATGGCCTTGGATCTGTGTTGAGAAAGTGCTGATTGTGTGTTTGCTCAAAAATCTCCTCATATTCTTATCTGAAGTGGATAAAGCTGGACTACAGAGATGCAAAACTTGCTCCGTTCCCCCGTCAAACTTCATTGTCCTGTGATTAAAACTGTCTGCGCTCTTTGAATTATTCTGAGACTGATATTTGCAGCTCATCGAACAGGTTGGTACAACCTTTCAACCTTTCCTTATTACATTGTATTTTTTGTAATGTGCTCTCTTCATGACTGTTGTCATGTCATCTGAGGTCATTTTACTCTGAGGTAATTTACCTGACACATTTCTTTTGACACGTGTGGTGGGTGTTGTGTTGAAAATGATTTATTTTCTGCAGAACTACTGGATTTCAACCACACCTACTACATGCCCAACCCCAGCCCTAACCTCTAATCCTAACCACTACCTATCTAAGGCTGCTTTTCACACTGGTATAGAACCAGACCTGGGCCAAATGGGCAGAGAACAGCTGATAATTCTATCAGCTTGATTAGGCTTGTATGTGATCTGCTGCAAACAGCCTCTGATGCAGTTGCATGTGATAGTCAATTGGGGGCACTGTTAATGGAATAGACCCTTCTCTCATCAGACAAGAAGAAATGAGAAGAAGAGAATCTCATCTATTGTTGAAAGCGAGTGCGTTCTCTTCCTGCTCTTTCACAACATTCAATAATGGAGCAGAAACAAATGTTCCTGCTTTTGGTGGTTCTGATGTTTTGTTCTGCGCCGTAGCCGGTTCTCCTGCTCAAAACTTTCCCATTTCTCAAACTCAACCGGCCTGTGGCCCATCTATCTATAGTTAGTGAATAAAATGTTTAATGTCTGTACACAAGTGGCTTTGTGACACTTCACGGCATTTGTGACAGTTTGTACAATTTACTTTTATTCTGCTTTAAAGAGGAATTAAAGCTCCCATGTAAACGTGGCCAATGTGTCGAAGTGTCCTTGGGCAAGACACTTAACCCTAAGTTGCTCCCAATGGTCGACTAGTGCCTTGCTTGGCAGCTCAGTCCCATTGGTGTGTGAAGTAGTTGATATTGTGAAGTGCTTTGGGACATCCTCGTTGGTTATAAAAGCGTTTTATAAATCAAGTCCATTGGACTTAACCTTGCGTCAGTACAGGGGTCAGAGTGTAGGCCTAAACCTTAGGTCCAAACCTCTGTAATCAATATCCTGGCACAATTTCACTGAGAAACACAATTAGCTGCTGGTGGAAGGGGAAAGCACTCACACTTGCACGTGTCAATCATGTCACATACTTGAGCACATGCGTTTCCACATGTAGCAACTCCACCCCAGGTCACTGCTACACCCCTTTTCTCTGCTCAATGCTTTCCCTAGTATAAGAGAGACTTCTTTGTAGGTTTGGAAGTTTCAGAGGCAGCTGGCGTACAAACAGAGCACCATCTATCATTGGTGTCAGGTTAATCAATGCTTTCCATGATCACCTTCATTGATGTATTGTCAGTGTATAGGTCTCTATTTTGAAACACAAACAAATAACACCAGTTAGCAGATTTTTATGTAGACAAAAGTAATATTTCCTCCTAATTGAACGCAGTGAAGTGAACTTAATAAGCAGTTTGAAAGTCTCTACTCAGTTCTTTGCCGTTTTAACAAGTTTCACTGTCTATTGGAGAACACGGGGTTAAGTCTGTGCTCTGTCGCTCTTGTTTAACTCCTCCTCTGGCACACAGAGGTTCTGGCCTTGACTACTTTCTACATTCTCCTCCCAATTTTCTTTCTTTCAAACACTTTTTTTTTTTTTTCCTTTCGCAAACAACATTCTCTTTCTTAGTTGCTGTGTTTTTCCATTCACGAGTTTGTGGTTGCCCTAACTTGCCCATATGCTATCTATCCTCTGGAGTTTGTCAGTTGCTGCTGTACAAAGGTGTTGAATTTCTACTTGCAGCTCAATCTCCTCCCTCTTGTGCCGCTCTCCACTCCCTCTGTGGCTTTTTCGGAGGCGCTGCCCTCGTCAACCAATCACGTTGCACAAAACATGTCTTACCCGATGAATAGAAGAACTTGGAAACAACATGTAGAAAAATATAGATGATCATACGCAAATGTTTCTGTTATTTTTTTTTAGTTTTCATCTATGTTAATGGGAAGTTGAAGCCTTTGACTTTTTGGCAGGTTTTTAAGAGAGGAAAAAAAAGTGCAGACGGATGGGGTGAGGCAAAGAAAACAAACAATACACAAGCTTCCTCAACAGCTGCAGCCCAGTTTTGAAATCCTCATCATCTTGTGACTTCCTTCCTCAGCTGCACAGAACTGCAAAGTGTGTTTGCACACATATACATGTGTCTGTACTTACATTCACTGCACATTGTGTGTACACCCGTAAAGCACACGCCAGAGTCTTTGTTTATCCAAAAAGGTCATAGATACAAGAGATTTGTGGGGGCAGGGCTTGTATGAGGGTGGAGAGGCGCTGGAACGAAAGAGGCAGAAAACAAGAGTCACAGAGAATGGCAGTTCTGTACCCGTAATAAGCATTTTTTTTCTCTTTTTTTGCCAAAATGTAACAACCACACATGCATGCATCACATAGAATGTAAAGGAAATTTAAACAGCAAAAGTAATTACATGGTAAATACATAAAATGGGAAAGAGTTTTGTGTTTTCAGGATTTAGCTTTTGGAATAGGATCAAAACAAAAAAGTATATTTGAATGCATGTGTTATTGTTATTTAGGCTCATAAAGAAGAAGAGTCACTATTCAGGGCTTGAAAATGGAAGTTAAACATTACTATATCCCACAATTTTCTGCTCTCGTGCGCTTAGTGCAGAATTTTGACACAGAAATGGGGTTTATCTAAATGTCCTTGAAAACCTCATCCAGTGCAGGTCTTTCAGCATTGAGTCGCAGATATGAAAACCTAAAGGCGTAAATATGAGCCCTTTCATTTGCACAAGTTCAAAGTCACCATGCAGCTTCCATTAATAAATCAATGAAAACTCAAAAGTTTTGTTTGTATTCAAGCACATGAAATTAGATCAAAGTTCAGCAATAAACACAATATTGGCAAATCATCAGACCCCTCGTGCTATACCTCGGTGTTCAGTTGCCACAGCAGTTATAGTGAAAATTTAACAGGTCCTTCCACTGCAGAGCCAGCTCTGCCTTGGAGGCTGATAACACTGTTTACTCCCTCTTATCCTGCCTGTTGAAATAGGTCAGGTTACAGCACAGAGCAAGCTCAGTCAATACTTGAGCACACTTCTGCGTATATGCACACACTTGCAGACTCACACACAATCTAACCGTTTATTATTTGCTTTCTCGTTTCTCGATTTATATCATAAACAGAAAAAAAGTATTTATTTAACAGACACACTCACAGCTAACCAATGAAAAGAGAGTTTTCTATTTAAATGTTTTCAACCAGTTGTGTGTGTGAAGTAATGTTTCTACATTGTAACTTTAAAGGTGTCATCCAAAGGCTTGTATTGATTGCTCTCGTATTAACTGAACACACTCTGCTCTGCTTTGCGTGTATGCTCAGATTGCAGAAACTTACTCCATCGTCTGCAAAAGTCAGAAGAAGAAGACGCCCATGGAACACAGTGGCGCAAAAACCCTCCCACGAAACATGGGTTCCCGGGGTCGAGGCAAGGCAGTCCAGCTCCAGGCTCGCTCCCAGGAGGAGCCCTGCTATGAGATGGGAGGAGACAGGTCCTGGTCCACCACTGCAACCGAGGCAGAAGCTGCCTACGCAAGTATTGATAGCCACCGGAAACGTGAGCAGGAGGGAACCAACAACAGCCCAGCAGGGGGTAGCGCCACGTTGAAGAGAAAGAATCGCTGTAGCTTAGGGGTAGCGCCCACGTTGAAGAGAAAAGAAGCAGCACCGCCACAGCAACAGCAAGCAACACCAACAGCTGCTCCAGCCTCAGGACCACCTGCCCACTGTCAGAGGCGTCCCCGGTGGGGAAAACTTCTACGAGACCATCAGCGATGTAAAACAAGGGGCCAACAGCTCCGGCACAACCACCATATTTACCTTCAATGATGGGATGGAGATGTATGTCACAGGTCTGTAGCTGGCTGTCAGGTGGGGAAGGCCCCAAATTCCACTGGCACATAGTCCAAGGATCTCCTTGTTCACCAGCCAACAGGTTGCTGTACATAGACACAAGGTCCTCTATCGCCAAACTA
The DNA here is from genome assembly GCF_900634775.1 of Gouania willdenowi. Taxonomy (NCBI): domain Eukaryota; kingdom Metazoa; phylum Chordata; class Actinopteri; order Blenniiformes; family Gobiesocidae; genus Gouania; species Gouania willdenowi. Next base: position 13,076,972 of record NC_041050.1, read on the forward strand.
CATCAGGATCCATTCTGTGTTGACATCAGGTACAAACAGGGTCTTAATCCAGGTTTAGACTTGCATCCATTGGTCTGTACTTCTGAACCAGCCTAAGCCTTGTCCAGACCAGAATTAAGGACCAAATACAATCAAATCATTTAAAAAAAACAAAAAAAACAAATGCTTCTTCAATATACAGTATTGCGTCACTGTTCATACTTACTTATAAGTGTATCATTTTCCATGATATCTTTATTTTTGTATGAACACTCCATTAGAATATGTGGTAAAAACTCACAAAATGAACAGAACACGTTTTAATGTGTATGGGAAAAAATGTGCATGCATGTGGAAACACACTTGAAAAAGGATTGTGGTAGCATTGGTGTTGGCTATGTAAAGAGTTGAAGAGACACAGTTAACAATGCCACAACTATACACACACACACACACACACACTCAAACATGTACACATGCCTAAACGGTAGTTTTAGATGACTAATCTACTATGAACATACATGTGTGAGGGTTTTTACTTTAGAAAACATCTGAAACAGGTGGTCTGTGAGTCAAACATTGAAGACCAGCCAACAAAAGTGAAGTTTTAGGTTTTCAAGTTACAAATTATGAACACCATTGCAGCCCTACATTGATTAGCTGTTAACTCTTATGGCACGTATGATAACAAGACAGTGCATCTTAAAATTCTAAAAAGGGATTCGTGGAAAATCAACATTCAAAAAGGACAAACATCTGTAGCTCGAGGCATGTTGACACACTCGTTCCAACACCCACCTACACAAAAACGCAAACATACTAGGCAGAGTCATGGAGGGTGAAGGGGTAGTTAAGGCCAGGAGCATTAAGTGACTATTCCCCAGAGCTATAAGAGTGACATATTTCACAACAGCGCATGAACCAAACTGTAATACTGTAACCAATGAGAAAAGGAAGCGTATCCAGACTATAGTACAGGATGCCTCAGCCTCAGTCATTAATGTGCCATGTCTTCTGGGTCTAGTAAACACCAGATTTTATGACAATTGTAATTTTGTGCTGGACAGCTGCAGGACTGCTGGGTTCATTGTGCAATAAAGTGCTGCAAAGGGGCATATGTCAGCATAGTTCTTCAGCGCTTTCAGAAGTTGAGTCAAAGCCAGAAACTCCTCATAGCTCCCTAGACTTAAGTCCAATGGTTGAAATAGCAACAGAAGGCTTGGAATCCAAGAAAAATACAGAGCTGGACATAAGAGTTATGAGCAAAAAGTCTTTTGGAGGGTTGCCCTTCTCCACCCTCTGTCTTCATCCTCTGTACTAGGTATGCTTCCATTATAAACAACCTATTTCCCATGTAGATATGGGGATGTAAAAAAAGAAAGAGAGATTTAAGATATTTATGAAATGGGATGAAGGATAAATGATGAAGAGGTAACTAAAGTGTCCAGATGAAGATAGCATTCAAATGATCTCACAGTGAGATAGCGATGCATTGATAAAACGGGTTTAGAGAGATTAGACATAGATTATTCATGCTACTGTGTCAGGATATTTGTCAAAAATGAAAGCACTCTGTATTTTATTGCACTATTTATTTTTTAGAGTACTAATTCAAAAAAATAAACAACCCATTGTTTAAATAGCTCATACCACTGCCATGAAAACAGTATGTTTCTGTTGTCGGTGCAAGTTTTTTCTGCTTGGTCAAATAAGTGCATGCTTTGTATATGGAGATAAAAAACAAATATTGTGCTACTTAATTGATTGTTAATATTTTCTGTTGTGCTTTTTTTTTTTTTTTGCCATGTGCTACATAGAGCTTTTAACCTCCGAACAACATCACATAGAGGAAATGGGGAGAATAAAAACAGCTAGAGAGAAAAGCCACTGGGAGTTTAGGCCTGAGTGATGTTTATTCACTGCACTGCTGGAGCAAGAGAGAGCGGTGGGGGGAAAGGGGGTGCACAGCTAGCAGTGAGTCGGATAAGGATCATTGCAAATGGACAGAGACCCAATGGAGCTTCCTCTGTCGACTCAAACTTGTTTGCGTGTGCACACAGACAAGCACAGAAACACATACGGTAACTTTTAGCCATGTACATTTCCAGTTCAGGGAATCTCGATTCTACTTCCTCCCCCAGCAGTGTTCACCCACCCTCCTTCAACAAACACACACCTCTCTCTACTGCTATATTCTCAATTTTTTTTTTTTCAACCTTTCTCTCTGGCAGTGCGGGGTAGGGGCCTTTGATGTCCAGTTTTGAAGGACTCAGGGAGAGATGGGAGGCTGTAGAGGGGGTAGCCTAGCCGCTGTGGGTCGGGCCAACCTATGTCTGATATCAACAATGCACCAACGGCTCAACTACTGCCTGATATGAGAAATGGCCAACAGCTGAAATGCTAAACAAGCCCCTGAGGCTTCACTTGAACAATGCAGGCTGTAAATCGCCATCACACACACAAACAATCCTCCTTCCCTGCCGATCATCCGATGTGACACATTTACTTTATTCCAAGAGTAAGCACCCATATACATTTTTTGAGCGTAGTTATACACCGAACGAGATTTTCAATGCACAAATACAGTATGATGACGTAATTGTGTAAAATACTCTGTTGCTGTACTGATGTTGTTCAAGTGTAATTATTAAATTATACAGTATATTTGTTTTGAAGGGGGGAAAAAAAGATGGGTATCACTGACGAGTTGTACTTTGTGGATGCAAACTGTCTCTAGCTTTCCTAGCAGATACAAAAATGCTGTTTGTTACTTGTTTTCAGAATATAATTATGGGCCAATACTGCTGTGACAGCTGTAGCCAATGTATGTCCTAAAAGCACAGGGTTATGTTAAAAAAAAGAATGAAATATAATGAAATATAGTGTGACGGTGCAGATATGCAGAAGATTGTAATGTTTTATATTAATCTTCATAAAATATAACAGCGAGTTTTTACTTTTCTAATAAAGTGGCACATTATAACGTGTTTCATTTACTTGGAGTCTTTTGTTTTATTTCACAATTATAGCTTTGCCTTTTGCTCATCTTAGTTATGACAGTTTAAAAAGTGTTGGCATGAAATCTTGTTAGTAAAAAAATAAAAAAAATAAAATGAGATGTGATTGTAGTATCTCACCAAAAGTTATCTTAAGACGATGTGAATTCAGTATACATAAAGCAGTCAAAAAAATATCCACCAGAATTCTATTGTGAATACATTTTACTGTGCTGTTTATCCAATGAAAGAAGATGGATACAGTAAAAGGCAGTGGTTTTAAACTGCTGGCCTGGGGACCAGTTCCTGCCCACACTGTTTGGAATTTGAAAAAAGGACGTTAAATGATCAATGTTTTTATTTTATTACTCTCAAATGATTTGAAGATTAGAACAAATAAGGTGAAATAATCATTGGAGATAAATTTGTTTATAATAGGGGGCAAAAAATATGTGATCACTTTATTGTTTAAATGTTTTGACTGGCCTTTTATGTTCCACAATTTACTAAATTATTTCCAAAATTAACGGGGGTGTAAAATAATAATAATATATTAAGAATTGTTTTAAAATACATTGGCTCCGAACCCTGCTGTAAAGCAATGCAAATTGTGGAGATAGCGTTATTAAAATAAATGAAATTGAATTGTTTAATTTAAAAAACGTGTGTCAGTAGAGTTACAATCTTAATGTGTGTTCATTTGGAATTTATAAATAATAAATAAAATTCCATAGTGTAAAAACTACTGAACTACTATTTCATTTACTCTCTACTATTAGAACGTTATATTTGATCAAATGTACTAGTTTACCGCTGAGCTCTGAAGCATGCTTCCCTTCACCGGCTCCGTCGTCGACAGACACCGGCCGGTAAACTGCGAAACACGCCCCTTTTTCTCCTCCACCCACATTCGTTGCGTTGGAAAAAAACGTGATTGACGGTCTAGATTCAGCCAATCAGGAGTCGCCTCGCTGTGGACGCGTGCCAAAGTGAAATGTTTATGTACGCTCTGGACCAATGGGAGTGAAGCGAGGGGGGCGTGGCATTGGTTTGGAGGAAAGAGGAAAAACAATCTGTTATCCTCCTGACCGAGCGGCTTTTTGGATACCCCGGTTAGCGGTGGTGGCGTTGGAGGAGGTGGAGGACTCTCCATGTAGTCTAGGGTAGTAGTAGTTAGCAAAGCATCTGACAAACTCGAGAGAATCCTGATAAATGTATTCAGCAAATTGCACTAAAATCTACAGGAAGCAGGTTCCTTTTCTTTAGTCTAGTCTGAATATGGAGTCCAAGTATATTTTGGAGAAGGGGCCGAGGGTCGGAGGGGCTGATTTCAGCTGCCGGCCAGGCCGCTCGGTGCTCCGCGACGCACGGGGGGAGAAAAGCAGCGGCTCGTTGGCGGTGTACTCGCACGGCTCGGTGCTCTGTAGGCTGGTTATGGACGGTGGGTGTGCGGTGGAGGCTGTCAACGACAGGACTTCTCCCAAAGGAACGGGCTGACGACGCCCGGTGGCAAGCAGAGGTGTTGCACGACGTGGATAAAGTAAGTTGTGGGTGTGTGTGTGTGTGTGTGACACATTCACACAGCTCTCATCTACATTTTAACGTGTTATTACGATGCTGTAACGTACGACACCACACCTGCTTCAGCATGTCGTCTTGTTTATTGCCTATTGACTACTTTATATATAAATATAAACAACTGTAATAACAGTAATGTGAACTAAGTGCAGCTGTCATATACCTAGACCGCTTTAAATGGCGTCTCACTCCTACCAAAGTTTACAGTGCAGCCTGCAGGCCAGGCCGGGGGAGGCAGAACTTCAAACCCCCTCCCCCATGACTCCTGTCCTGGGTGGAGCTACAGCGTGGGCTACTCAGCACTGGGTCTGGTGTCACGGACTGAGTTTGCCTCGTACTGAGGTCGATTATGAGCATATATACTACCGGAAAATGATTTTGTGCTAGAAAAAAAAAATTTGGCCGTGGATATTAATACGGAAACGTAGTTTATTCATACCCAGCGCCCCTCATTGGCCAGTTTAGGTGACGTGAAAGGTGCACCACGTGACTTGAAGTTCCTCAGTTTTATTTTAGCTCATAATTATTTTTAGCTACCTTTTATTTTTTTTATTTTAGCCCTAACCCAGGAAATACCCTAAAATGTTTTTTTGTATAGTCTGTATTTTAAACTCTAACCCCCAGGAAATACCCTAGTATATGTATTTTAAACCCTAGCCCTAACCCAGGAAATACCAAAATCTTTATTTGTTTATTTTTCGTATATATGTATTTTAAACCCTAACCCATTAAATACCCTAAAATGTTTCTTTTTTGTATATGTATTTTTAAAGGTGGAATTTGCCATGCTAAATACTGTATGTTCAAATGAAAAAATATACATGACAAAAGTAGAATTCGAACCCACAGCAGCAGAAGGAAAAATTCTTGAGTCGGGTGCCTTAGACCACTCAGCCATCCTGACACGGTGGAAACATAAAAACATGACCTGCCAAGTTATATTGAACTGGCCTCGCTCTTGTTGCGCTTTCGTATCTGAAAATAAGATTAACGTGACAAGGACAGGCAAACTCATTTTGGCCTTTTAACCAGGACTATTACATGTTTTATTCACTAAATAAAACAAAACCACTACTTCAGCCTGCAGGCCAACACGAGGAAAGTTGTTGCTAGTGGTCTTGAAACATGGCAGGAGAAACGCAGCAAAAACACATGGTAAACTTAAAGTGGCAAGTCAAATTTTCTGATATGGGAACACTTTGGGTTTGATGATGAAGACCTAGCGCAAAGACACATCAACGTGCAAGAAGTGTTTTGTTTTGTGCAAGAAGGATTTTATTTATGTTTAAAGAATATATTTATGTTTTTTTGTGCAAAAAACTGAAGAACATTTTGGTTGACCTATAATCGTTTGAAAAATCGTGATTTCAGTTATGACTAAAATAATCGTGATTATAATTTTTTCTATAATGGTGCAGCCCTACTTTCAGCACTGTTAGATCTAATATGAGTCAGAATAGATTTTTAACATTACCATGCATTAGTTTTAGCACTTCTACATATAAACACATTTACAAAAACTATTTCAAAGTTTACTAAGGTGTAGACTAAATTGTAATATACAAAATGGTCAGTCTTATCTTTTAAAATGGGCTACACACTAGGGCTGGGGCGATATGGACCAAAATTCATGTATTGTTAGTTGTTCTTGAAATGGCAATATACGATATAAATCTCGAACATTTGAATTCAAATTGAGTCTGACCAGAAAGACAATTCTGGGTTAAATTTGCTGATGCAAAATGCCACACAGGCACATTTATGAACAAACTGCTACACAATATGCTTTTGGCTTTTTCTCCAATAAGGGACAGCACATGTGAGTGAGTTCTGTAGTGTGCTTTGTTTAGCGGAAGGTCTGGGTTAAGAATCACTCAGAAATCCATTTAACTGTGCGTTTCATGCTTTTCTGAAAAGTAGCAAAAGCAGCGACTCCTAAAACGAGTTTTTTGATACAGAAAAGCTATAAAAAAAATAAATATCGATATAGGCGTTTTTGTAATTTTCTATATTTCCAAAATCAAAAACTCGATATATCTCCTAGCACTACTACACACATCATTTTTTTTTTAAATCTGCAGAGATTTGTTACAGATCTCACACATTAATAAAAAAAAACAATCAGGCATAGAACAGTGTTGACTGTTCTGTGTGTGTGCACATAGCTAATCATTTGGTCCCACCACCGATCTTCCTCCAAGTCAGAAATCTTGCGTTATTATAATAAATCTAAACCTGTGCTCTAATGCCGCCTTCCAAGCAACTCAGATCTCAGGTTTTTCTGAATTCTTACTTGAAAAAGTAACTTGGAATGCCACCGGAAGTCAGAGCTCCTTGTCGGAAAAGTCAGGAAAAGATTCTGATATTTCACCGGTCAGTCATGTTTGAGATATTTCGACATGCTGGGGCTGAACTCGGTTGAACTCGGAGAGCGGAATTTTTAACTCTGAAATGATAAGTTCTGAGTTGCATTACGTGTTCAATATTTACGTGGTTTAATATTTACGATTGTTAGCCCTGACCCGTCTCGGAGCCAATTATCGGACCAAATTCACTTTTAACATACCTCAGACCACAGGATAATGTTATAGAATATTCTTATAAAACATAAGATAATCTGTCGTCCTTGGTTGGGAAGAGGAGGAATCGAGACATAAACAGCACAGAGAAATTGTCCCACGGGACAAATTGAATGTTTTTTGGACCGAGGGCCCTGGGTTTGACATTCCTGGACCCTAACTTGTGAAGTAGACACCCCCAAAATATGCTTGTTGGCTACAGCTGCTCCTTTGGTTTGAAACTTTAGGTTAACTCCTCTGACTAGTTGGTATATTCTGTGAATCTTTTTCAAATAATTTCTTATCACTGGTAAAGTTCAAATGCAAGCTAAAAGGCCACTGTCAATGGGAATTTTTGTTTCCAGGAAAGGTTGTCCACGTATGATGAAAATCTGAGACTTTTTCTATAGAAAACTGAGGTTCTAATCTAACTACACCTATAGCAACAAGACTAATAGGCTTTTTTGCCTCCTCTATTATCATGATGATCTTTTTCACATTTACCATTTATTGCTAGGTGATATAAACAGTGATATACAGTACAGTTATTCATACACTTTATGAATAATCCATGCATCTTCTAGAACTTTGTTTTTATGCATAAAACAAAGTTGGTTCCCTTATGACCACGACTCTGTCCCTCTTGCATCTTACATACACTGTGATTTAGTGCTTGAACTTGTAATTTAGAACAGTAATACATTGTTGTTATTGAAAAAACAAATGAAACAAGAATATGTAGTTTTTAAGTGTACAAAAAAGCCACTAAACCACTTTCTTTTTCCACCACAACTCTTCTCTCTTATTTATATCCTCCCACCCTGGTTTAAGAGTAGAACCTGGTTCTAAGAAAATAACACTTCAAAACAGTAACTTCTTTTATGATTTGAAACTTGTACGTTGATGGTTAACCCTTTAACCATTGACGTTGTCAACCAGTTGATGGCCTATTTTTCTTTGAACCACTTTTAATATAAACTGACCATTAAAGACGGCTCTAACTCAGTCATCTGGTGTTCACAGTTTGGCTCATCTTTAACCATAACACGTGATAATGCCTCAAGGATATAAGCTTTAGGAACAAAAGCACAATCTGCTCTCTAATACAGTGTATCATTCCCACCCACTAACAGGTGCCAAGATGAAGATCCTATTATTTACTGTGCCTGTCAGTGGTCATGATGTTATGAGTAATCGGCATGCGTTCCTTCTGCATGTTTTTGATCTATGAAACTGTTCCTTATGTGTAGGTTTCTCAATAGCTATTAGATTCTTAGACTACTTCCAAACAATTCAAATACAATCTAGCAAAAAAAGAAAATACATCTTGCAAAACAAAAAGTTAAAGTCGGCGTAAGGCTTTGTAAACTTTTAGTTAAAGGTGTTCTGATACAACTTTTTAACTTAGCCCATATTGCAACTTTGAGTATTATACGATACCAATATCCATCTGATACGCAGATAACATTTACTTTTATTTTATTATTTTCTAGTGTGGAATGTTTGAAAAGGCTTGATCAAGTGATATTACTCAAAGAAATTGTAGGGGTGAGAAAAATTGACCCATTTACTGTTAACTAATGGGTTACATAAATTGTAACCTTAAACATAAGAATATTCTACAAATAAAATAAAAAAAATGAGAAGACCCTAAAAAATAACTTCAATAAATCTAATAAAAACTATACGTATTTTATCTGCAATTTTAGATGCAGGGCGATATAATCTGATTGTTTTTGTTGATGTCTGATATCAATATTGGATCAGGACATCCGTACCTTTTGTCCATATTTACGTTAGTTATCCATGTATCTAAATAAAAAATTCTAATGTTTCTAAACACAATCTTATATGGCTGCAACATTTAGGATTTTAAGATGCATTGAGTCTAAGTCAAATGCATCATTTTAATGTTGACACAATTCCAGCATGCACAATTACAATGAAAATGTAAATTCATTCATTATTTGTATTTATGGTTATGCAATTTTGCCTTTTTTCGCATTGTCACATTGTTTTGTGACACAATGCGAAGCAGCGGTTGCACAAAACAAATGATTATCATCTTAAATGCACTATTCCTGTGAAAGTGACTTAACAGCTTAGCACTCCAGTGAGCATTTGAAACAGCTGATCGACTCCGCTGCTGCTGATGTGATAAACACACAGTCTGAAGCACTGAGACAGACTCACAATCACAATAGCGGCTTAAATAGCCATGTGTTTTACTGTAATGTGCAATTTTTTGGCTCAAAACAATAACAAGAGTGTGTGGATAGCAAAAGAAAATCGCTTTGGTGACCACTGATCACCCTCGCAAGAGCGAGGCATGAAGTCTGCGTCTACAGACATGCCCATTCATGCATATGCATGAAGGCCCCAAAACAGCCTGTTTATAGAAGCGTCATGAAAGTGACTTTTCAGAGGGCTAAAACTCTAGAAAACAGGCGAGTTTGGGAAAATAAACCTCAACTACTGTGTTGTTGTTAGAACAAATGGAAATGGGTGAAAAATAGCATAATACTGAACCTTTAAAGAAGATTTGAGGACCACCTTTGAGATACATTTGTTTAGGTTTTGATATTTTACTAAACCATTAAGCAATTATAAACTAGGATTTGCAAGAAACCACTGACATAAGATGTCGTATTGTAATTTTTTCCAGACTGGCCTCGGGGACCACAGGGACACTGGTTTCTCTGGGATACTGAAGAGGGGCAGTCCAACTCACTGCCAGAGCATTAACGGGCAGTTGGCAGGTGGCTTCGTGTCTTTGGACATCAGAAACCCAGGGAAACAGTCGGAGCCTGCCAGCCGCATGAGGGCACAAGGGCAGAATGTACCACAAACAGAGAACAAGACCCACCCTTCCTCTCACATCCCTGTCCCCAGAAACAGGTATGAGGCACTTGGTCACTTCTTCTTGTAATGTGGTCTTTGAAGGTAAAGAGGGGTTAATAGGGTTGTGGAGAACATTTTAAACCCTGTAGATCTGTTTATTATGTTTACAAGGCCACCAAGATTAACAAAGAGGGATCCAGCAGCTAATTTAGTACTGAATCACAGATAACATACTGTAGATGGTCATTTGTATGTCAATTTTTGTTATTAATTAGAATTTTATTGTGGCAGTCTTCAGAAAAAACAAAAACAGAACAAAAAACACTCATTTGTCTAACTAATCAGCCGAAATGGTGTACGTTGAAGCAAAAGCTTATACACACCTACCCCAACACAAAAAACAAAACAAGGTTCTCTAGATCAGTGGTTCCCAAAATTTTTGTGACCAAGGCTCACCAAAGGAGGAGTGAAAATCTGAAGGCACACTTATTGTGCAAAATAGCCTTTGTAACTCATGTTGTCACTCATATCATGTACAATATCTGTAAATGTGCATTATTATTTACTAATGCCAAAAAAAATGCTACAAAGGCGACTATATTAATCAAATATTTATTAACAAAATATTTAAAAAAAAAAAAAATTAAGTATAGCGTTTGCTATACTTTGCTATATATTATATATATATATATTTTCTATATATTATGAAATGAGTGCATACAAAGTAGTAAATTAAAAAAATATTATTTTTGTGTAGTTCTATATTGCAATAAATGTATGGTTGTCACAAAATCCCACGGCACACCCGGACTTGTCTCGCGGCACACCGTTTGGAACCACCACTCTAAATAATATCACAAAATTAACTAATATTGTTTTTACTATACACATTCAATATACATTCTACACACAGTTTTATATATACACCACATCAAACATATACATGTGTACACATGAACGTATGTGACATGTACATAATATTAATGATACACTATTTAACATCTACAACACAGATTTCATCAATTACATTTTAAGTACAGAATTTAGTGTGGCAATATTTGAATTAATGATATTCTCTATCACAATGTATTCCTTTTTTTATTATGTTTAATAAGTATAAATATATTTTATACCATTATATACATATTATATATTATTGCTTTCCTAGGTAAAATTGTTGCTCTTCTTTCTTATACTTACTAACGGTATATGACTTAAAAAGATTTTAAAACTGGTTCATGTTAGTGCTTTGTTTTTAAACTAACTTTTATTTTACAATCTTACCTAGAAGTTGAATTTACTGTCTGCCTATGGCTGTGTAGTGGTTTTGTTTAGTCAACAAAGACCTAAGAGAGTAATGGATATTACTGGCCACTAAACATTTATTTTCAGTGCAATAGAACCCGACCCCGAGAGAAAGAGGAAAAAAAAGCATCTGAAAATATTGATTGACCTGTTGCATTAACAAGCGTTGTTAGTTTTCTTTGGTAGGCCAGTTAAATTACCCGTGCGATGGTTATTGCTTTCTGTGAGCGAGGGCGGTGGATAAACTGTGGGAGTGCAATTTTATTTAATCGGTCATGCTTAGTTGTTTTCTGCTTTGCAAAAGCACATGAGCATTTGCACAGAGATCATTTTTGGATTGTCTGTGGGTAAAATAAACATACCGTGCATGCACAAACACACAGTTTCCCACAGAGCCAGCAGCCCTTGTATCCAGGGACAAGCCTAGCTAACTGATAAGGGATTATTTAACTGTAAGGACTGACTAGGAGTGGTTGGAGGCAGTGCCTTAGCCCTCTGTACAGTTTTACTGAACTTGTTCATTGTTGCTGTCCGGATGTTATAGAGTGCCGTCATTTAGCCATCATACCAAGTGGCTGTTTGATAACATGTTAAAACGGAGCTGCGCCTCGTTACACATGGAAATGATGAATAAATTGGATATACAAGTGGAATTATTTTTTTTACTTGTCGTAAAGTTTTGATCAAGTGTTTTAGGTCATTGAATACCAGACTTGTGCAGTACTTATTTTAAGGATCGTCTTCTGATCGAGAGGTTGGGGGTTCGATCCCAGTACCTGACTATGTGTCAACGTGTCCTTGGGCAAGACACTGAACCCTAAGTTGCTCCCAGTGGTCGACTGGCACCTTGCATGGCAGTCCTGTCCCACTGGTGTGTGAATGTGAGAGTGATTGGGTGAATGAGCTGATATGTAAAGCGCTTTGAGACTGTTTCAGTGTGGTTATAAAGCACTATATAAATCAAGTCCATTTACCATTTATCTCATTGCATGTCTCTAACATGTGACTTGTGTTTTTAGATCTTGTCACTGCAAAACTTGAAATACTAAACAATAGTTGACTTGTGTTTTGGTCTTTATTAGGTCTTGGCATCCAGAAGACGATTTAGGAAGAAATTTGGATGAAAAAAGAGATGTTTTAGAGGTTGCACCCGCTGCTCAAAGTTTTCTGGAAATTGACTTTACACATTATACTTATATAAAATTATAGAAACAGAAGGTTCAGAGATTCCACCAAAGCATTGTGACACCCTTAATAATAATAATAATAATAATAATAATAATAATAACAATGCATTGGATTTCATATAGCGCATTTCATAGACACTCAAAGCTCTTTACATTGCATTATTCTTTCACTCCACACACAGTGGTGGTAAGCAACTATTGTAGCCATAGCTGCCCTGGAGCAGACTGACAGATGCAAGGATGCTATAGTGCACCATTGGCCCCTCCAAGCACCACTAATATTCACTCACTACATTCATACTAGGCAATGTGGCTGAAGTGTCTTGCCTAAGGACACAATGACATATGCCATTAGAGTAGCTGCCACCCCACTGTGGCACCTGGAATACTCAGTGGTCTCCCATCCAACCACTAACCAGGCCTAGCTTCAGAGATCTTACGAGATAAGGCAATGACAGGCAGGTATGGTCACAATCAATACAGATTATGAAGGGAAGGAGATCAGCATTTCTTTGAAATCCTTACTCCAAGTTGTCAAAGAGCAGATGAACATTTTTGTGATGTCAACAAAGCCACAATGGTTGCTGGACTTTGTAAAGGCAGGCATACACTTCCCCATCAGCAATTGTATGGTCGTAAGGAAATCAAACATGTTTGAAATCCAGTCGCTCCTCGTGAGGGTATCTCACAGTTGAAGCAGTGCCACGGACCGGCTAACCAAATTGACAGACTGTACTGCTCACGTCTGTCGTCGTCGTCGTCGTCTTCGTCGTCTTCGTCGTCTTCTTCTTCTTCTTCTTCTTTTCTTCTTCTTCTTCTTCTTTTCTTCCTTCTTCTTCTTCTTCTTCTTTCTTCTTCTTCTTCTTCTTCTTCTTTCTTCTTCTTCTTCTTCTTCTTCTTCTTCTTCTTCTTCTTCTAATTTGTACGTTGCATTCTCATGCAAGTTTCAGTTTGTTTTTGCATAAAAAAATGTTGGACCACCCTAGTACCAGTACTTTTGATGTAATCCTGCAAACAGGCAAACAAACAAATTAATAAACTCTGGTGAAAATATTACTTCCTTGCAGAGAACCAAGCTACACACATCTGGCCAGGAGGCAGAACGGGTGGTCTAATGACCAATTCCACTCCATCCCACATTGTTGTCCCATAACAATGTGAGTATAGTAAGACATTGGTGTGAAATAATTGTAGTTTAATATAATATTATTATAGTCGAATATAATTAACGTCAAACAGTGAAAAAACTACTGGCATGCAAACATTATTTACTTTGGCCATCATTTTAATATCCCTTCAGTTTCTTACTTGCTTGTTATTTACTACAGTTAGACATTTTAAAACTTTAAAAGGAAACTTATGCTTATGCACATACCAAGGAAGACCATGCAAACTGTACAGAAACACCACAACACAAAGATGAGTAGCTAATCTGTGAGGTCAGCGGAGCAGCAGAAACAAGACAAACATGACCATAACTCAATGTCGAGTTAGTTCCTCTATCATCCCGAGTTTCATTACGATTTTTCTGAAAAAAATGTGTGTGCCCATGCTTTTGGACCTACTGTATAATTTATTAACTGGAATATGAATTTCTTCCAAGCCTTTAAAGAGCAAATGGTCATGGTAGCATGATCAGGATCACTGATACAGCTAACTGGCATTATTTGGCAACCAGATGGCGCTTGGCTGAGGTGTGCACTTTTTGAGTGCTCTTGTTTAAAGTTTACTTCAAGTTTTAAAACTCAATTTTATTTAGCAGCATTCATCCATGCACTCTCACAGAGCTGCTCCGCAAGGCACCAAACCTTTATTCGCAGCAACTTTAAGTTCAATGTCTTGCACAAGGATACTTCAACATATTGAGGGAGATCCTTCCAATCATCTTGCTAACCTCTTGGTTAGACAAACCCTCCGTCCGTCGCACCTGAGTCCCACGTGGTCTGTGAGTTAATACTGATACACTGGTCTGATACTGTGTGGGTCAGAGGCAACTGGCACAAACCTCAAACGGTTACTAATGATTGTAGCAACAGTAACAAACTACATCCAAATAGTTTGTGTTTGCAACATTTCTCTTGCACTTTTCCACCAACTTACAGAGCAGCCCTGCAGCTTTCTGGATGTGTTTTTTCATTTTTTTGTACATGAGAAGAAGCTTTAAATGACGTCAAATAAACTATTCATTTTGATTACTTCCAAGAGCCTTGACCCCATTTTGTTTTTCCCCAAGCCAGTCCTGTGTTTTTGGATTGAATGCTTAATGTTGTGTGTTTTAACCTGCTCAGCATTGTTTATTGTGTATAGCTAAGCACTGTCACACCTTGTCTTGTTAGTTTGCTCAGGGTCTAAAGTAGGTCATTATTCATGAGGCAAGCCGGGGTAAAGATCTTTCTGAAAGGAAGAGGAGCTACCGATACGTTTTGCTGCACAGACGCACAGTCTTAAACTCTCCAAACTGTGCCTTTATTTGTCTTTCTCTCTCCAATTTTTTGCTTCCTAATTATGTCTCCCTTTTTTAGGATTGTTAGGCGGAGCATATTCAGCCTTTGAAGCCTGTGGGATTTGGCATGCTGATAATTCAACAAAAGCAGCTTGAGCAATAAAATAGATCTGACAGAAACACGCTGGGGAGTGGATGTTTTGTTTCAATGCTAAAAGCTATCCTTTCTTATCTGTCCTTGGTCAGATACTCAGTGACCACAGCAATGTAACATGAATGGAAAACACTGACTCGGCAAAAACCCTAGACCAAAGCAACCGAAAGAAATGGGGATGTGGGGGGCTGCCTATGGTAGAGAGAAGAAATAAAAAAGACTGCTGTGTTAACATAATTACCAACCAGCCTTAACTCCAGCTGTAAAATACCATAGTCACTGGCTGGATTTAGGCCAAATAAACAGGATAGACATTTAAAAATATCTCAACCGCCACCGTTTACCAAACCACCAACACTCATCTCTCAATAGAGACATTACAGCTGGTTGCTGGAGGTCAGAGGTAGAGAAACAGCTACCCACCCCCACTGTAGTCTGGGATGTTTAACCCACTTCCAGACTGCTAACTCTGCCGCTCTAGTAGATCAACCTTGTAGCACTCAGGTTGTTTAGTTTTTTGTTTGCATACTATTTTTAAGAACATGTTTATCCATTCTTATTTACTGTAACATCAAAGTTTGTGTTTATTTCATTAAAATGTAAAGGGACACTCTTTCCTCCCTTTTAATCTAACGTTGTCCCTTCCAGACAACAAGAGGTTAAAGCTCTTGCACAGACAAGCAGGGGTGAAAGGTCGTCACTGAATGGAGTCATGCGGCTTGAGCAGGGAAGGTCAGATCAGGACGCTGGAAGGCATTCGGCACGTCTGCTCAGTCAGCCTCAAGATCTAGGTTATTAGTTGGATAGATAGTTTATAAGCATATGGAAGATTGCAGCAGACAGCTCATCATCCAACACTGCAGCACTGTCTCCTGACTGCTAGCTAGTGGAGATAAAACTCTTCTCATATACAACATTTTTTAGTTCCTGGCTGTGGTTCTGCTATTTTTTTGCTGCCAATATAAATAAGTACCAGCTAATGAGTAAATTCTATACTCCGTGTGCATGTGTGTGTGCACTGTGCTCTAATGAGTCATTCATCATCTGTTCTTAGGCGGCAGGGAAGAATATAAGGGGACAAAAAATATTTAACTTTTTAAAGGAGGAGCAGTGAGGAGCTGAGTAGGAGTTCTTGTGGGAATGTTTTCCGCTAATATTCTGCTGTGTGTGTTGCATAAGTACTGTTTCTGGACAATGTTCCACATGTTTTTGCATAATCTTAAAGTTAAATCTAACATCTCCATTACCAACTGTATGTCTAAAGGTGTATAGACAGGCAATGTGTTATACTGCTGTGCTCAGGTAGGCGAGTAAAAAGTTAAAAAAACTTCTTGGGAGAAAAGGAAACTCTTGTTGCGCAGCTCTGGCAGTGATGCAGTTAAATGCTTTATCGCTTGCTCACCCACACTAATGGAGGCTTACATAAGTCCTTCTGTTCTGCTTCAGTAACATTCAGAGATGCCACAGTCAACTGGCCTTTTTTATATTCAATCATTCATTCTGTCCTTCATCCAAACGCTTCATATTACCAACCACCAGCTGCTCCACGCCATTTTCCCCCCAGCTGTCAACTTTATCCTGTACCTTACTAACTGTGCATTGATGACTTTATTAACTTGACACTGTCTTTTTTTGTAAGTTTAGTTAGCCTGTTAGCCTGTTCCAGGGTTCAGAGATTTTTGGAAGAAAATAACAAATTTTTATCCTTGCTTTTATAAAGCTCCCCCGTCTCTCTTGTTCCTACTTTTTTATCTCTCCCATACATCCGTTTTTCCATTTTTCTTGGCCTTTTTCCTTACTCTCTTCTGTCTGAAGGGGCAAGCACTAATTCCCACTTCAAATCCAGAGAAGCTGAAGTCCTCTAAACAATGCGTAGTCTCCTGCCAGAAGGATTACTCCACACTCTTGGAGAGACTCGAAGCAGTTTTAATCTGTTTTGTCTTTTTCTTTTTTTGTTCTTTTTATCCACAAACTTTCATTAACATTCGTCTGCAGCATACGGTAGTAATTGTTGAATTTCGTTTGCGGGGTTAATCTGCACAAACGACTTTGATGTGACAAGCTAAACATTACTGGAAGTTGCGCTGATTTGTTCCTCCTTATTGAGAAGTATTTGGAAGAGTATATAGAGTTTCAGATGTACATAGATATGTTTATATCTATATAAATATGTGGGTCTATACACACCCAGGTTCATTTTACACAAACAGTTTCGACAAAAGTTCAAAGCCTTATTCATTCTAAAAGAAGACTACTGTAAATAAGGAGCAATACGATACATTTACGTTTTAAAACACATAGCATCTGTCTTATTTCTGGTTTCCTACTCTGAGAACCTGTACCACAAACCACGATAAACATACCCTGGATTTGTACTTGTTACCTTACCTAAACCTACATATCCTCTCTAAGCAGTCTCTGAAGCCAGATGTTAACTCGTTATCTTAACATGAGAATTCCTGTCGGGACTCGCACATTTTTACAAAAAAAGTTCAAGTTTGCATCATACAGCCAGCCAGCCACAGACATTAGCAGATTAGCATTGTTCGCATGGGGAGACAGTTATTCTGAACAAATGGGATAGAAATGTTATACGGCCTCAAGTCACAGTTGCTGGAACTTACCAAACAGCAAATAATGATTAAACATTTTTTAAAGGTTGGGTGTCAAACTCATTTGAGAGTTTTAATCAACAAGTTGAGAAAAAAAAATGACTGCTTTTATAGAAAAAGCTGGAAAAAAAAACTGCAGAGCCATGTAAACATTGTGGAGTTTTCATTGAATATGAATTTGTTATTATCTGTTTTACTGTTTCCTGTCAGTATTCTGCTTTCTAGTTAGCAGGATTCTTTGAGGTTCTTGAAAAAGTTTTGAATATATATATCTAGTATTTAACTTTTGTTCGTGAGGCAGCAACTCAGACTTTCCAGGAACTTGCGTTTTCTTAGGAAATACATGGGACATAAAAAAATGGCAAACCTTGAAATAATTGATCATCAACCGTTTGTATTTAAAAAGAAATGTTTACAGTCACTCCTTTTTATTCTATTAATTGAATAGTGGAATTACACTAAACTTAGTCTTAATGTTCCAATCCAGTGTCTGCTGTTATAGAAAAGAACCAAGAAAATGTCTTGCTTTAGTAGGATTCACAACGTTAACCTGATGTTTGCCTAAAGATGTTATCATGATAGCCTTTAAAGCTTTGGCTTAAAGTTGCAGTCGGTAACATGGAGGAAAGAGAGGACTCAGCATTAAATTTGAACAAGTACAACTTTCAGATCCCACCCCCTCCATCTCTGCTGCTCTCCTGCTCTCCCCCCTGAGGAGGCTGACATGAATATTATTATGAGTCCTTCCAGATCACGGAGTTCCCTCCATTGTCCACACGTAGCTGGGTATTTTTTTTATAAATGTATATCCACATCCATGTTTAAAGAAAAAATTCCATCCACACAAACCGCATAAATGTGTTATCCACAAATTAATGGACATCACGCTCTGTGGTTGGCAGCTTAATAAATTGGGGTCCCAGTGCATCGTTATAGCTTTGCACACCTGCCTACCAATGTTTGTGACCCGGTCCATGTTGGAGACCTGTCTAGTGTGAGCCCGCCCTGTCCATACAGCGGGCCACCGGGGAGGGTAGATGGGGCCTGCAGGGCCCGTCGGAGCGACCGCGTAGCAGAGAAACCCACACCAACATCGGGAACCACACAGTCCCAGTGACGTTTGGAAACCAGTTATCAGTGTCCACACCCAAACGCATAGCCAGCGTTTTCTTCTAATCCACACTTTGGTTGGAATTTTCATAAACCTTCATTTTTCATGAAAAACACTCCTGTTGCGTGTGGATGATAGGTCAAATCGGAGTAAAATATCTCTGTTTTGCAAGATACCCTGCTATGTGTGGACAGGGCTCTTGCTTTTTAGCTTTTATTTCTTCTTGTTTCCTCTTTTTACTCGTCGTTTTTGCCGTGTAAGCTGTTGATGCTAATGCTAACTGAGGAGGAAGGGAGCGAGATCAATCACAATCCTGGCTTTGATTGGTTCTGTTTGCTTGGTCGCGGTGGATTCTGGCAATTTGCAGTATGAGCAGTAGGCGGGACTTAATGAGCCTGTTTTTTTTTTTTTTTGACAGATTACTAGTTTCATGCAATGCTGTCTTTATATAGTAACAGTTTTAGCAAATATGACAAAAAGTCAATTTTATGAGTTACCTATTGCACCTTTAAGTTAACAAATTCTAAAGGACACCACACCTGCAGGAACCTGTGTGCCCAGTTTAGTTTGCTATACGCTCCTAGAATCCCTGAATGCTTTGTTTGTGCGCTTAATGGGCTTTGAAGACTTCCACATCCTTCACAATGGAGCCATGTGGGTTTTAGAATAAGGAATTATCCTTGTGTGTGCTGGAAGCAACAAAAAAAAAAACAATGAAAACCCCCAGAAAACAAGGTCTCTGTTTTGTAAGTGAATAGATTTGTTTAGCTAATTTTTTCTCTCTTTTACTTTCTCTCATTCTCCGTGTACACAGAGACACTCGCTCTCATTCTGTGACCATTGTGAAGAAGTCAGGTTTTGTTTAACATAGAACAACTTGTAAAGCTTTTGTCCTCCCACTCATTGGCTAATGCATCATGCATCAAAGTGTTTGCTGAGAGTGCCATACTAAACCCATCAGCCATCTTTACACAGCGGTCACTTTTTAATGCTTGGCAACCAATAATAAAATAAAGGAAGACAAATTATCTCGTAATTTTTTTCCGAAAAACTTGTGAATAATTGTGATAAATTACAATGGCATTCATTTGATTTGCAAAATTCCAAAGTCGTGCTTAATGTTTTTTCTTCTAAAAGTGCTGCACAGCGAGCATAAGAAAAGTATTGCATTACTTTCTGAGCACCTTTAGAGACTTTCAGGGTCACATAACGTAAAAACTAAGCAAAGATATTGAGCAGCAGGAATTTCCCTCAAGGTCATCAAAGTACAGTCTTGTCTGGTCTTGTGTTATTTCATGTTATCTTATCTCATCAATGAGCAAAAAAGAAATCGGAAGGCACACAGTGTGTATAAATATGAGTCATCTATTTCCAGGCATACAGAGCAAGAAGTGAATCTCGAGGGTCGAAACTACTTGTATTATGTAGAAAATGTTTTTTCTGCGATGTGCTGAGGGATTGTGATCTTTGTGGAACAGAGCCCTGAATTTGTTTAGGGATTTTTAAAATACAGTTCTTTTTTTAGTAGGCTGAAGCTTCTATTTAGTGTCTCCAAAAATATCTAAATCCACAGTGGTGCCATTTTTTTAAAATTTATTTTTAATCTTGAAGTAGCAGAAATATAGAAATACTGAAATAAAGACATCTCTCTCAGGCACATTCCTGGCTTGTTCCTCTTTGTTATGTAACAGTTGTACATTGTTCATTGTAGAGCTCTGGTTAGAAGGTGGCATTTTTTTGTAGACACAGCAGGTTGTTGACTTTGTCATGCCATTCCATTTGCCACCCATGGCTGCACAATGCTCCTATTCAGGTACTTGCAAGCTTTGTCTCTCAATTGCTCTTCATAGTTTCAAAATAATTAGTGATTAGTGGGCTAAACCTTAATAGCAAGTGGATCCTAGAATAGGAACATCCATCCATCTACTGTCGTACCATTAAAAAAATAAGATTTAGATCATAATAAAGGGCTCTCATGTATTCAAACTTGTTGAGGCTAAAATTAATTTTGGATGAACAAATGAGTATGATTTCATTGTGCACAGATCTCAAACTCTGGCCACAGAACTGCATGACACGTTGACAAATTCAGGTGTGTTGTTGCAGAGACAAACTCCCAAATAACTGACTAACCCATGTAGCTTTTTTCAAGAAGACTCAAAGCGCTTCACAGAAACCATTATTCAGCCAATGTCTTGGATATTGCGTCATTTGATAGGGATGTCCCGATACAACTTTACAATACCGATATTGCATCTATCGAACTGATGCCAATAACGACCCGATACGATATCAGCACGCATCATACATACTTTTATTACATATTTTGTAGTGTGCAATGTTAGAAAAGGCTTGATTATAAAAAAAAACAAAAAACAGACCCATTTCTTATAAAACAATGGATTACATATAATGAACCTTTACCAATAATAATATTCTATGATTGAATAAAATAAATGAAATAATAAAATAGAAGATATTGAAAAAATAAATCCAAAAAACCAATATATGTTATTTCGGAGATTTTAGATGCGGTCCGATATTGACTGATATTGGACCGATATCCAATATCAGTATCGTATCGGGACACCCCTAGTATTCGAACCCCCAACCCTTTGGTTATTGGACAACCCACTCTACCACTGAGCCATGGTCACCTTTTGGAGGTGATTGGAGGGATGGTGGAAGTTGTGCAGTGTGAGAAGTATTTTCCTGATTTCCAGAATTACTTGGATCAATGATTGTAGTCACCACGTTTGGCCACAGAGGTCGCTGCTTCACAGTTGAGCTGCTATAAGGAGTTGAATTAAAGATTTTAATTACATTTCAATTACTTTTTTCTGTTACATTAATTATTGTGACCAATACACGTAGTTTACACAGGATTTGGGGTTTCTGGCCTCTGGTACAAACATGTCACTGGACAAAGCAAATGTTTCATTGAAATGCTGAAAAGAGCTCTGATCATTGCTGCTCTTTCTGCACAGAAGTAAAAGCTAAAAAGCTTTTCAACATCTGGATATTATCAGTGCTCTCTGATCAACTGGATGTCCACTCACACATGGTTTTAATCCAGAAACACAAATGCTCACTTTTTGTTGTTTTTGTCTGAAAGCAGTGGATTTCTTTTTGCAAGATATTGTGAGATAACTGTCCCGTTTTCATCTACAAAGAAAGATGACACTGATTTCCATTTGTTTTATTTGTAGAACCCCTTTTACTTCAGCTCAAACAGCCTCAATCTGGTTTGGACCAAGAATCAACACCACTGTCACAGTGTATATAATGGGCTATGTTTATACTGTGAATTTTGTTTACAGTAATTATCCCTTGAGGAAAAGAAGAGAAAATGAGGCAAGAAGAGATTATTGGGCATAGAAGGAAAGAAGCAAAAAGAGAGTTTGGAAAGAGAAACTGAATCTGTTTTTTCCTTGGATTTATTTTAGCTTTGCTTTGCTTGTTTAAGATGGGTTTTACTGACAACAAAAGCTAATAATAATAATACTTGTATTTTTAATATTAGTGTGAATGATGATTATAGTTTCATGTCTTTCTATGAGAAATACATTTTTATTGATCTGATTGTAATTCATAAACATTGCAGTCATATAAACAGTAAAGAGATGTAGAGTATTTATCATTTGAAGTTTAGAAAATGGTTAAAGTAACAAAATTGTTTAAAATGGATTTTCAATAGATTTCAACAAAGGAGGGACTGTTTTTTCTACTTACTATTATTTGCACAGTCTGCAGAATTCACTAAAAATCAGGTTATCTGAGGTGACTTGCACATTTCAAATAATTTCCAAGCTTTTAAACTGATCCATCCATGTGATTCCCATTCACCTACACCTAAATGCAGTTTCCAAATTATGGTTTTATTTATTACATTAATATATTTATAAAGATTCTGTTACTCAGACAGAAAAACTAAAGTTTTAGTAACAGTATCATTTTTTTAAGGTTATCCAAATATTATCAACTCGACCAAAAACTAGTAGATATAGAGCATGTTGACATTTCAAATGGTGTTCTATTATTATCTTTCAGAGATCTATTTGAAAGTTTAAAAAAAACAAACAATATCACATATTTTATTTTAATTTCATTCAATTGTTGTTATTGCAAACTGACATTTTTGGGGATGGACAGACACCGTCAGTGTCAGTTTCACAAGTACTCTTTGGATTTACCACAGCACAGCTATATAATTTAGTGTGCAGCCAACAAAAAGAAGCCCAGTCAGTCAGGCTACACCTCTTTGACACATGAATTCATGTCGCTTTCCTATGAACTGAACCCCTGTCTGTGTTTGTGAGTCTAATAGTGAAGAACTTTGGGCCAGAGAATCCTGACTGTTTGACAGTTAGTCACACACAGCGTGAGCCAGGTCTGGCAAGTCCTTCCATCAGTCAGTCAGTCAGTCAGTCTGGGAGAGAGAGAGAGTGTTCCATGCTCTGATCATCATGTCGTTTTGGCCTTCATAGAAAAACTCACAGCTTTTACTGGAGGATTACCAATTTCTACATTCTCTATCCTGACCAAAACACTAAGCAAGTTAGGTTTGAAGTCGGTAGGGATCTTTTTCTAGACGAGAAGCTAATGGTGTGTTGATTGAGCTCCTTCCCAACTCTGTTATTACATCATCATTAGCATTAACATTCATCTTATGGACTGTCCCATCCTGTTGCTTATTTGCATGACTCCTCAAATGTACAAAGCACACGATTACAACTCACCCCAGACAGTGGCCAAACACAATGGAGAGAATAGATAATATATATTATTTAAAAAAAAAAAGGGTAACACTTTACTTAGTTTTATACTTAAAGGCTGACATTACGCTGTCATTATTATGACATGACACCTGTCATTAGCATGAATAAGGTGTCATGAAGGCAATCATTAAGTGTCGTTCGTTACCCTAACCCCACTACATCCCTTCACCTAACCCAAAAAATGCCAATATAGCTCCAAAAATGTCAAAATTAAGCAAAACGTGTCATAATTTAGTATCCGGAGTTTCTGAGAGGACGTCTTGATGTCCCACACCCAACAGCTCCACTTCCTCCCTCTGCCTCTGCAATCTACCAGAAGCCACGCCTCTACTTTTCTGCATGCGCATCGCGGAACATAGCAAGGTTTCATCGGGTCACATTGATATAGGTCTATGAGTCAGGTAATAACCAAAATCATATTTACCTGTTTGCTGTTGTAACGCGCGGCCATTTTTCCGTGCACAGTTCCGCATTCACTTTGATTGACAGTCTCAGAAACATGAAGTCGAAGCCTATTGGCTGGGTGCACTCAGCGATCGTTTCCATTTGCATTGGGGTCTATAGGACGAAGGAGGGACTTACAGTATATACATCAATGTATATGAATGACCACTGGCAGTAGACCATAGTAAAAGACTAGTTAGGTATTTTTTTGCATTTCAAAAGAATCATACATAAACATAGATTTCTCAGAAACTCTGGATATCAGCTTTAATAACAGCCATCATGACACCTTTTTCATGCTAATGACAGATAATGATTAATTAATGTCAGCCTTATGTATAAAACTTCAAGTAAAGTGTTACCAAAAAAAAAGTTATTAATTATACAAACTGATTTTTATATATTCCCTCATTATGATGAACAACTTTAAAGCGATTCGGTGAAGTTTCAGGCAAGTTATTCAATAATATAGTGTGATACCTGTGATGTCACTAAATTAAATAAATATATGTGGTGAAATGTACAGTGTAGCTGAATTATGTCAATTAAACAGTTCATTCTAGTCCGTAGGGGCGGAGGGTGTGGCGTTTGTTCATCATTTTGCAAACTAAACTCTCAATGCTTAAAATTTAAAAACTGTACTAGTGCTTTTTCAATAATTAATTGATACATTGATTAATGACAATCAATGAGGCACAAGATATTTGGCTTGGAAGAACCGTGTGTCCTGCGATGCTGACATATAATTTGAGTATGATAAAATGGATGTTTTAAAATAATAATGTATATACAGTATATATATATATTTTATCAGGAAAAGTAAGCTTATAGTGGGCACTGCAGGAGCTTGAATGTTTTTCTGACATCATGGCAATCACTGCTAGAAAGTTTTAAAATGACTGACTGAAACGTTTGTATTAAAGCTTTAATGTTGTGAGTTTTTTTTTTTAGTGTTACCCTTATTACCTGTTCAACACTGAAGCAAAGTTTTTCATAGGTCTTAGAATTTCTAAGTGATACTTTTATGAAGCAAAGATGTATAATAATGTCCACATTGTCAGGAAATAAATGCAGATTTAAAGAAAGTTGAAGAAAGAGCTTCAAAAAATTGAATAAAATAAAATAACATAAAATATTTTATTTTATTCAAATAAAATAATGTTGTCAAAGCTTTAAATATGCACTAAAATACTGTTCCTCCTTTCATTACGGCTTTGGTATAAACTCAAATGGAGCAGCTTTATTTTACATTTGTAAGAGTTTGTAAGTTAATGTACAAAAAAAGTCCAAGTCATAGTTGGAAACGACATAGGCCTACACAGTTCTTTCTGCAATTTCTCTCCCGTTTTCACTGTAAATATAATTTGGTTGGCAAGGGAAAGAAAGTCATGAAACCTATTTACCGCTACTCAGTGCTTGTGTACTCACATCCTCAGAGCTTTGTTGTCTTAAGTTTTCTTTCTGGAGGAAAAAAAAGTGGATCCTTTCAATCTTTAGGCTGGAGTCTTTGTGTCTGATGCTGCCTGCAGATATTTGGCTTCATGGCAGTAAGTTGAGCTGAGTGGTTTTGGAAGAGCAGTAGTTTACTTTTGAAAGACACAGGAAACCAAGCAAAGGCCTTTTCTGGCTTGTTATGGCAGAGAGCAGATTGTATAGAAGCAAGCGAGAGAATGCAAGTAAGAAGTGAAGCCAGAGAAAGAAAGAGGACTGACCATTGCTCGGAGTTCGGCTTTAAACTTTATTCCTTATCTTTGGTTCTCTGCTTCCTGTTTACTTGTAGATTTTCTGGGTTTCAGATTTTTGAGCATTCGATCAAATCAAACATGGACTTCAGCTGTCACTGAGGCTCACTACATGTCACATGGTGTGGTTTTAAAGGATTTCAGTTGAATGAGTGTCTATCCATCCGTCTGCTACACTTCTCACAGTCTGTTTGAGCATATTCTTGGTAACGTGGGATGTGAGGTATGGAATACACACTTAATCCCCATTCGCATGGGATAAGTATTATCTGGGGACCCCATGTAATAAATAAATGACCCACCCAACGTCTC
This sequence comes from Gouania willdenowi, assembly GCF_900634775.1. NCBI lineage: Eukaryota > Metazoa > Chordata > Actinopteri > Blenniiformes > Gobiesocidae > Gouania > Gouania willdenowi. The sequence continues at coordinate 13,103,012 of NC_041050.1, forward strand.
CTTTTTATGTGGCGCATTCGCCCGGGAAAACTGAAGCCTGTGATTTTGCTGAAATTTACGGACATCTCCCGGATATGATGTCAACGCGCTGCGTATTGTGTAACATTTGCTCACATTGTTTTCAACATGGTAGGCGCTAAGAAGAAAAGTAGTCAATGGATCCGAGAAGAAACCGTAAAATTTATTAAAAAAATAAATGAACATGCGTCCTGGAAACAAAACAACGCGTAATCATGCATCAGATCCCGCCCATTTTTGTACAAATCACAGAGAGGCCTATTCTCACAGGACCTCGGAGTTCAGCAAAATATAGTAAGTAATTTGCGTGGGAATTTTTACTTTACAAATTACTGACATGGCCGATTCGCTCGTGATTAACATCAGATATTCTCCGCAATTATTACAAATCGTCATCATACACACACACACTCACACACATGCGTTCACTCTGGTTAACATTACCCTGACCGACATCTTACTGTAACTTTAGTTTAAGAAGGACAGCCCTCTGTTTCTAAAGCCAAGTTCATCTTGAAGCTATTGATTTAAAGAGATTGCTTTACATTTAGCAGCGCTGTTGTTTTTGGATTATCTGAGGTTGTGAATTTGTTTGGGAGTTTGCAATAGCTACAAGGTCATGATGAATAGATTATTTATAGCAACCAAAAAGAGCCCAATTTGTCATTTTAATCTAAAAAGCTGGCTGAATGCTTCACTCCAATAGAAAACAATGGGATGTTTACAGCCAAATGGGGTCATGTGACATCATCAGTCACATGATTTTAAGATGGCGGAACACAGGCTCTAAAACTGTAAAATAGTCCCTTTTTTAAAATTAAGATGGTGCAAAATAATGCATTTTGTTAGACATAGATCTTCTAATAAGGATATAAAAACAGTGAAAGTTCCCTTTAAACACATGGGTTTGTTATTACAAAGAAAAGTAGTTCTGTAAATGCAACCCTTTCTTCGTATTTTGAAGTGAAAAATCACAGAGAAAATAGCATTTTTTTCCCTTTGTTTTGTATTTGGTTTTTGTTTTTGCTTCACCACTATTACCAATTACTTTCCAGAACAAAGCTATCTGTTGTTTGTGCCTGTCCCTAAGGCCACAGATGTATTCTACGATCAAGAGAAGAGAGAAGTGGAGGCTTTTTGTCCTCTGACTGAATAGCCATCACACTCCACAGCCCACATGAAAAAAAAATAAGACACAGCTTCTGCCTAACAGCCTCTCCCTCTCCTGGGAGTTCAAGAGCCAAGGGATTTGTATACGGGACAACATGTGTATGGGGTGCACAGTAAATCTTTAAATGTTAAAGACACATGCATACAAAACCGTGGTGAAGATCATATTCCACTTTATAATTTATTTGGTTAAATGATGTAAATGTATTAGTGTACCTTAGGAATAAAACAGTGGAGGAAGTTAAGTGTTGTTGTATGTAGACCAGTGTTCTCAAATGGAGGCCTGTTTACCCCTAGGGGTAACACGATGGCACTACAGGGGGTACTTCAGCGAGAGAGAGAGAGAGAGAGAGAGAGAGAATAAAATTAACAAATAAAAGGAATAAAAATATGTAGTTTTATGATGTTTATTTTAATTTAAAAAATGATAATCGTACTACGTATCACCAGCAGTTAACACTCACAAAATGATAACAAAAACAAAATAAGGCAAAATGTATTAGATAAGAAGAACAGACAAAAACAACAAAATACACAAAACGACACTATAAATACATGCACTAAGAGATAAAAGGACTTACTGGTACCAGCAACACACAAAACGACAACAAAGAGCCCACTAGATGAGAGAAAATACATACGTTCACTACAAATACACAGAAATGACAAATAACATAAAAGACGACATAAGAAACAACCAAAACACAAACTGAGATAGAAAAATTTAACAATTAAACACCAACATCACACAAAAACACACAAAATAAGAGAAAAAAATATACTGAATGATAAAAACCACAGGCAAACAACAACAAAATGACAAGAAAAAACACACAAAATGATGTCCCACACCAGGTGGGAGATGACCTTAAATCTATTCAGGAGGCATTAAATGCTGTTTCATTCCTTGTATTTACAAAATGAGTTTCTTTCAAATGTGTTTTATAACTCATTCATTCCACCATTATTCTTTAAAGTTATTTTTTCACAGAATTCTGAGAAAAATGTTCTAGTCGTACAAAAGGAGGGTACTTGGATTCAAAAGTTAGAGGTAGGGGGTACTTGAGCCAAAACATTTGAGAACTGATTGTAGACTATATGCATTAACATATTTGAGGAAGACTCTGCTTTCTTTCAGTCATTACCATCTGTCTGCAAAGATGTGAGACGGAGACAAATGAGGGGTGTTATGTATATCGTGGGGTTGAGGTGGAACGAAGGGTTGGGGGTGGGGGGTGCAGGGATAGCCAGATTGAGAGCAGTGGATGTTCTATTAATAGTGGGTGTAGATGGGGCAGCTTTCCTGCTTGCACTGCAGGCAGATATCATCCACACTAGCCTGGTCAGTCCCTACGGCCCTGGTTGTTGTCACTGTGTTGTCTCACTAGTCACTGCACAGGATTTGCCAGTTGGACAACAGTAAAACATTTCCAGCTTCGTTTGTCATGCTCAGTTTTTTGTGTGCAATAAAACCACATTTCGCCTTTGGCTAACAGAAGCTGGGTTTCCATTACAGATTTTCTCAAAATGAAAGCGAATGTTGTTTCCGTGAAATCTCATCCTCCTTATAACACTCTGTATTCCTTTGTTGTTTCACGTCTAATGTGGCAGTAACCATTTTTACGTATAATGCTAAGAAATGTCCCGCTCTTTTCTTCTGTTTACACGTACGGTGTCATGTTTTCTTGCAGTGCAGTGGTCATGTGACCAGGTACGTCACGGTATTTGGAGAAAAAGTGTTTCCATAGTACTTTTGTGACACATTTCAATAGTGAAACGTATGAAATTTCTCCTCGTCAAAGCGTCAAAACCTTTTTTCGAAAGATTTTGCACATTTCCAAGGATAATGGAAACGCAGAAAAAAAAAGCTTTTCTATGAAACATTCCCCTCACCAAAGTTCTTTAGAAAATAGTTTGAAAGCTTCAAGGATGACAAATCTGAAAGAAAGAAAGGAGTTTCATATCAGATCACATGACAGAACATAACATATGATTAGCACTTTTCTTCCTGCTAGCCTCTCACATTCTTTCCCTAATGACTTGAAATAATGCGTCCCGTTATGCATATTTGTGTCGCTCCTGCTGTGTGTGATTTCATTTATTTTCAGTGCAAGAGCGATAAAGAGTTGTCATAGGAAAACACGCTCTGTGTGCGTGTGCGCGTATGCGTGTGTGTGTGTATTATCCCATCAAACAGAAGGTTTCGTTGTTTCCATGTGTTTGTGTGACCGGATTGCTCAATGTTTTAACTGCCAAGGTCACACACCAGTGTGTCTGCCAATCGGAGGCACACACACACAGCTGCTTTGAATATTGAGGAAGCCGGCACACATTCATACAGTACATACAGAGGCACATACACACCCAGTGATCCTTGATTTGGCGAGCCTGCAAATCACATGGAATGGATGGTTATTTGAAGAGGCTACCACTGGGACTGAGTGGGACTCTCAGAAACTGTTTTTTTGTGTGGCAGTGTGCGATTTTGGTTAAAAATTAATTGTAATTGTGATTGAAATGTACCCATTTTTCACGGCTTCCTGCCTTTTTTGCGAGCTGTCTGCCTTATACTTTTGTTTTCCTGCTAATCAGTTTTAATGTTTTATTTTTTATTTTTGTTAAATCAGAATGCAAAATCAATATGTCCTTTAAAAAGAAAAATGTAAAACTAGAGCACTCAGAGAGCACAAAATTCTATCCTATTCTCTGGATCCGTGATCATGGTACAATGATCATTCAAACTTTAAAGAAATTTCTTGCACGTGGCTGTGCGAAACAGAACTTATGACTAGAGCGTGTAATGCTCAAAGTCACCACCAGGAGGTGTTGTAGAACCAGCTCAAAGAGCCGAACATGGGGATTTATCGATTTTTCGAACTGGTCCTAAATCAGTGTATTGATTCAAATCATCCCCAAAACCTAATCACTTGTTCCTTATCCCATTTGGGATATTTACTGAAAATATTATTCATTCATTAGTTTTTCAGTTAGACTGTTCACAAACAGATAAATAAAATAAACTCCTTGGCAGAGGTAAAAAGCAACTTATTTTTTAAATGCTGCTAATGTTATTATAAAAGTTTATAGCTGTACAGTTTACAGACTGCTATGAATAGATAGAGACTGAGAGTGTTGATTGTAACATGAGTACACATTCAAATGAATTCATCTCAATGTACACAGTACCATTCATTACACCGCGATTACATTTAAATACATAAAACTCATGTTGAATAGAGCAACAACACTTGTCGCCTGCAGTTAAAAAAAAAACAGAGTTGAAGGAACTTTTCAGCTCAGAAAAAAACTTTAGCAAAATCATTTTAGAATAAAGACCAACAATTTGTAACACGGCCGAAAAGCAATATATTTTGATTCCTTTGTGATGGTGATGATGACAATGTGAACAATGTTGACTTGGCCTTGATTTAGCATGGCAGATTAGGGGGATTTCTGTCGGGATGGTAACAAGATCATAGGTAGTTTGTATAAAAATAGAGGGGAGGGCCTGCTGATCTCCCCAACAACAGCACACAGCCCACTGTAGTGTAACGGATCATGTGGTGGAGCAGCTACATCCTAGCATCGTTCCACCATTAATTTCTAAACTGCTTAAATGTTCTCAGGGGATCTGCAGTGGAATAATACCAATATATTTTTAACCAAGTGTTTGCAACTGATAAAAAATAGAAAAACAAATAAAAATGTTGCTGCACTCTGGAGAACATGATGATCAGGGGTGTAAAGAGTACTGATGTGTTCTACTCAAGTAGAAGTACTCTTAATTGATTAAACTTGTACTCAAGTATAAGTAAAAGTATGTCATACATAAAATGCTCAAGAACTAGTAAAAAGTAGCTCAATTAAATAGTGCTCAAAGTAAAAGTTACGAGTTACTTTCACCCCCCACGTTCATTTTTGGTAATACATTTTGCCACGGTTCCCTTGCATTCAGTAAACATCTCATGTATGAACCTAAAAAGGAAGCGACATTACATGTAAGGTGATTGGTTGGCTATAATGTGTTGCGTTTGATTGTTGTCTGGTCATTTCATTTCTTGTAGTTTCAAAATGTACGTCGATCACTTTAAAACTAAAGATAATCATTTACTCATTAACTGTTGGATGTAGAAATGTAATGAATGACTTTACTTCTTTTAAAACGTACTTAAAGGGATCCTCCACTGTTTTTACAAATTTGTTTTATTAACTTTTTAAAATGGGACTACTTTACCGTTTTCGAGTCTGTGTGCCGCCATGTTGAAATGACGTCATTGATGACGCGAATCACCCCTTTTAGTCCATTGAGTTCTATAGGAGATGAGGCATTCGGGATCATTGAGCAGCTTTTTCAGTCAAAATGACAACTTGTGTTCCTTTGGGTTCCTCTAAAAATCAGTAAAAGTAAAAAAAAAAAAAAAAGTCGATGTAAACCTCTTTTGTTTACCGAAATTTGATAAACAAATCAGGTTGCATGTAAATACAGGCAACCAGGATCGTAATGCATGTCATGGTGTCATGCCAAGAACTCAGAGCAGCAGTTTGATTGACTTTTTTAACTTTTACTGATATTTAACTCAACTCAACTTTATTTGTATAGCGCAAATTACAACAAAGTTGTTTCAGAGCGCTTAACAAAATATAAAGTCTGTAGTAAGAAAGAAAGAAAGAGCAACCCAAAGCAGAACAAGTTGTCATTTTGACTGAAAAAGCTGCTAAATGATCCTGGATGCTTCACCGCCTATAGAACTCAATGGAATGAAAGGGGCGATTAGCATCATCAATGAGGTAATTTCAACTTGGCGGCGCACAGGTCCCATTTTAAAAAGTTAATAAAACGAATATGGTGCAAAATAATGCATTTTCTTAGGCATAGGTTTTCTAATAAGGACATCTCAAAGGTTTTAGGCCACATTTGTAAAAACAGTGGAGGATCCAAATACTCAAAAAAGTACAAGTACCAAGAAAGAAAAGCAAGTAAGTTATAGTAACTAGAGTACTATTAACCCTTTACTTTCACCTCTAATGATGATCATCTACAAAGCAAAGCTGTTTATTCCATTTAACAAACAACTAAACACGAGCTTTAACTTTTCCTGCCTTTTTGCCCCCTGAGCTTGTTGTTGCTCTCTCTCTCTCTCTCTCTCTCTCTCTCTCTCTCTCTCTCTCTCTCTCTCTCTCTCTCTCTCTCTCTCTCTCTCTCTCCCCCTCCCTCTCTCTCTGTGGATATGCCTGGGCCTGGCATGTTGACTTTAGCCGGCTCATGCGCTGTGCTGCTGTCAGAGGGGAGTGTTCTGGGTTCAGCCAGGGCCAATACAAGTAGAGGGAGGAAGGAAGGTAAGAGGGTGTCTGCTGTGTGTCTGAGAGTTTGTTAGTTTTGTTGTGCTCGTATTAAAGTGTGTCAAATGTTCCAACACATGTTGGTTCTGGTAAAGTGGATACATTAAAAACATGACAGTAGTAGTGAAAGACCACTGCTTTGACTTTGTATAACTTTAGGCAGTATGTAGTGTATAGTACAGAGGTGGGCAACTTCTATCACAGCGGGGGCCACAAAAATGTGTTTGTTCGATCGAAGGGCCACATTATCAACATTCATGTCAATGTTTAGAATAATGATCAATCTGAGCATTAACACATGAAAGAACAAAGTCTTTATTGTAATTTTGTGACTTTTTTCTGTTATTCTGTGTATGTTTGTTGTTGTCTTGCTTGTTATGAGGCATTCTGTGTATTTCTGTTGTCCTTTTGTGTATTTATCCTGTAAAATGTATGTTTTTTGGAGTCATATTGTGTTAATCACTTATTACTGTTGTCATTTTGTTCATTTATGTAGTAGTTTTGTGTGTTTTTGGAGTATTTTTCTTGTATTTAACTGTATTTCCCTGCCATGTTGTAATTCTTTGTATTTTTTAATGTATTCTTGCTTTTGTTTTGTGTATTTTTCTGTCATTTTGTAGATTTACTTTAAAATTAGACCGAGATCGGCACAGGCTGCCAGTTGCCCATGTCTGGTATAGTATGTTGTCTGCATATGTTTGTTTGCTGGTATGGGCGTGGTCTGCAATGCCTATAATGTCATATTTAAATATACTACATCTAATAAATGCACCACTGACTTGCACTTGTAAACATCCCACTTTGGTGAGTTAAAAACCATAGTCTCCACCCCAAAAACATGCTCCGCGCACAGACCCACTTTGTTGACAATGATCTCAGCTCTCAAATTCACTTCATTGTGGACTATTTACAGGCATCCCCAGTTTAACTCGCTCAAAAATAAATAAATAAAAACCTTCTAAAAGAAACCATTTTTACTGTTCATTCACAAAGTTGCACCTTCATTTCTAATCCACTCCCTCAACGTTAAAATATTTGATGTCTATTCTATGAGCAGATTAGAAGCTTAACCAACTGTATCATTTAGGGCCTTTGCAGGTGCTGATATAAACAGCATGTGTTATCGCGCCGAGACGGCTTTTATGACAGCAGAATATGGCAGCCATCTGCTGCTAACTTGGTGTAAACACTGATATCAAAGACGGTCTGATAGCAACAGTTGAGGAGCTTCACTACTGTCAGCAGGATAAAGAGCAAGTCAGCGATTCAGCCATTTGAGAAAGTGTGTGAAACACGCTCACAGTATTCTATTTTTTTTTTTTTTTACTTTACCCTGCACACACAAAATCTCCCCACAGATACAATGCTGGGGTTAAGTATCATTTGTTGTTCTGGAAAGGAAGGAAAACACTCAATGTCAGGAAATCAGGCCTCGGTGGAAGGGTGTGTGTTAATGGTGTGTGTGTGTATGTGTGCGTGTGTGTTTTTATACATACAAATAATAGGAGAAAAAACAAAGCTGATCTTCCAATAGGGTTTTTGGATGTTTTTTGTTTCCTTTTTATTGATATTTTTTATTGAAGAATTCGAGATCCACCACTTTACAGCATTCACATCATGCATGGTAATGTCTGTAATGAGTTGAAATAGGAAAGAAAAGGCTGCCACTTTTGATAAAAAGCCTCTGTATTGCCCTTCAGCTCCTCTCTGATTTTTGTTTTTTTGTTTTAAGAAAAACATAACATCCCAAAGCCATTGAGAGAAAGGCGGGACCTTGTTAGACTTCCAATGTAGCAAAAGTCTTCGTCTTGCTAAGTGAAGTAAAAGCTGTAACTGATAACTGATCATGACTAAACTGACTATGTTCCTGGGGTGTTCCCACTGCAGCTAGGTTTTTGGTTGTTGTTTATGTAAAAAGCACACAGGCACTCACACAATCCAAAGAACACATACAGATTACCATCACAGATATATGGTTAATGCCCCACAGGCACATTTTCTCATACAAATGTACAGCTTCTCCCCATATCTTGAGCTGAGTCATAACAAGTTGGTTTATTTGTGCACATGTGACATTTTCCAATGGAATATTATTAATGGAAAACAGAGCTTCATTAATCAAACAAGAGTCCCTGCCTAACCCTGTTTACTGATATAAACAAGGCTAATGACTGAAACAGGACACAACTAATCATGTTATTTATCTGTCCCTTGCTCTTATGCTTGAACTGGGCTGTCCATGTCTTTGCACACCCACTTTTCCTGTTTATACTCTATTACATGTTTATAAGTAACTATAATCGACCACTTCGAATTTGCTGCCAAGAAACACACACACACCCACATCCAGATGCATAAGATGGCAGTCATTTCATCATTAAGTTAAACCCAAGAAAAGTCAACATCTCCATCTATGTGAAATTCCTTTAATATCTGCAGCATTCTTCTGCTTCGTTTACCCATTTTCCAGCACTTTCTCTTCTGCGTGGGAGTTTTGCTACTTTTTTAACTTTTTCTGTGTCCGTGAAATGTTTTATGAATGACTTATTTGTGCATAAGTGGGTGTGTGCATGCAGGTACATGCTGGTTCACTGATTTTCTAATCTGCTTTTGTATGCGCTCATGACTGAAGTGTTTTTAGTTTTAAGGTTGGTTTTTTTTTTGTTTTTTTTTCGCCGTGTGTGCATGCACAGCACACACGCCGAGCGGATCTCTGCCAAGGCTTAGGGCTTGGCTGAGAGAATGCTTCAAACCAGTTTACTCTGGTTGTGTAGTGGAGGAGTGTGGGCGGGATCATGTCCTCTTAAAGCTGCAGAGCCTGAATAAGGGGCATTTGGAATAAATGTGCTTGTTTATACAATTTCATAAATTATACACTTTCTCACATGCAAATCATAGGGATCGAGTCCTCATTGTGTCTACTTTTTCTTTGGGTTTTTTTTAGTGTCTACGTTCAAATACAAATCTTGTTCTGCTTTCCATAAGTGCAATAAACACTGGAGGATGGAAAGCTGTTTGAGTATAAATTTGATATCAATGAAATCAAACATAGGTAATAGGGGTGTTGTAAAAAAAAATGATAAACAGGATATATTACATCATGCGATTCTTTTACCTGTATTTAACCAGGAAAGTCTTTTCCACTGCAGGAGACATTGTAACTGCACAAAGAAGTACGCTGAAACCTGGGCATGTTGAACAGCTTGTGTTTTTTTCAATAAAATCCAAAAAGAAAGTACTAACTTTCTGCATTTATTTGTTGTTCTAGGCATAAACCTCAGTTAAGTTGCATTAAAGTCATGTTGTACTAAAGTCAAAGTTAGTTTAAAAGCCACAGGTAGATTGTATGTTTTTTTTTTTATTTTAAGTTGTTGGCACATGGCATGTTAAAGCCAATGTTTTAAGTGTAAAATATGGCAATAAAATATATTTCATACATAATGTTCTCATGAAGGTGTAGAAATTTACAGATTAGTTGTTTCTTAAGTCATATATAAAAAAAAAATTGCAATATACTTTCATATCGATATATCGTATCGTATTGTGACCTATGTATCAGGATACGAATTGTATCGCCTGATGCCAGGCAATACACACTCCTAATAGTTAATCTCTACTAGTGCTGAAATTTGGAATACATGTACTCAATCGTGGTTTACTGGTGTGCAAATAAACCTTACTGGTAAAGTAAAAAGTTTCATTAGGAAGCCTTATATGCTAATAAGGGGGCGGGCACAATAAAATTCAAGCTTGACATTGACTTTCACCTATCAGCGAGCTGAATTTGGTAATAATCCATCCTACTTAATTTGCATTAGGTCTACTTGTACTAGTAAATCTTTTGGCTTTATCAGTAGTATACTACTTTTATTACTTATTTTGTAGTGTTGAATGTAGGAGTGTGACGATATCTCGATATGGCGATATATTGGGATATTTTTCCGCACGATCGATTATCGATATGCTCTCGCTTAAGTAGCGATTTTTTGTTCGATTTTGTATTTTTAATTTTTTTTAATTTTTAATTTTTTTTTTTTTTTTCTTTCCCCAAAACCTTTTCTGCTTTTTCACTAAAATGTGCAGGTACGTCTTCACAGAAATGTTGTCACTGTTTGTTGAAGGAACCAATATATTGTTAACTGGAATATTGCACTATAATGGTGTCACTGGTAAGAAAGACCCTATTTTTTGTTTACAGAAAGCACTATTGGAGATACTTATTCATTTACATTGATATGTTGACACTTATTTACAGAAATGTTGCACCAAAATAGTGTCACTGTTCATAGGACACTTTTTTAATTTATTGTCTTTCAGAGATATAAAATAAAAATTGTATTTTTTCACTTAATCTTTTTTCTTGTTATGTCATAGATTATCGTAGATTGATTTCTGACCAATATATCAATAATCGCAGTATCGTCATATCGTGAGATAATCGTTATCGTGAGCTTTGTATCGCATCATATCGTATCGCAAGGTACCCAGAGGTTCCCACCCCTAGTGGAATGTTAGAAAAGGCTTGATCAAGTGATGTTACTCAAACAGAGAACAATAGTCAGCAACAGTAGGGTATTTTGTTGGAGTGTAAACCACATGGATAGAAGTGCTGGAGTGGAAAATTTTATCGAAGCGCCTATATCGGTGATTTTAGTTGCAGTCCGATAAAATTCGATATTCATTTTCTGGCTGATATCGGACCAATATCCGATATCAATATTGGATCGGGACACCTCTATTAATGATACTAGTAAACAAAAAAAGCTTTTACTAGTAAAAGTTTTGGCGTACGAGTGCGCGAGTAAACCTTATTAGTAAAGCAACATTGTCTGCTAGTTTTACTAATGATACTAGTAGACCTACTCCATTTCGAGCATCTATGTTTTATTTTTGTATCTTCATTTGCATAGAATATATTTCCTTTTATTGTACAACCCTTTTCTGTTTGTTTTTCTGCCTAGCTTGAAATAAATACATTAAAAATGTTTTTATAATATGTAACTAGTAAGAACTTAAAGCATTGCCACTGCTGGACAATTTTGAGCATGAGTACACCGTAATGATTTTTAGCCAATGGCAACCCTGGATTTGCTTTTCCCCATCACCTTATTAGTATATAAGGCTTACAGTGGTGGTATGTTTTGCTTCATTGGTAACAATAGTGACACCTTTTGCTTCACTAGTAATATGAGTAAAAACTTTTTTTTTACTTCCCTTGTACAAGTAGTCCAAACTTTGAGCACTTGCAGAGCTGAACTATGATTGATATCACTGATCTCACTGATCTCAAATTCCTGTTTAAACAGCTTTCCATACCAAGTTTGGAACATGTATGTGTTTGTGAGTTGTGTGTATCCTTTGACAGTGGGCTGCCTAATATAAAAGTTTAGTTGAGTTTTGGCTGCTCATCAACAGGAACAACTTCAAAAACGCAAATATTCCAGCTGAACTTTAACAACCGGGACACAAGAGTGGATTTTCACTCCTGTCTGGTCCCATCATACTCCCACAGAAACAATCTTGTCCCATCCCAATCCTGGGCCAAAGCAAAAATAAAATTCCTATCCCATCCCACTCCTGGTAAAATGACTCCCATTCAGAATGACTCCTGCTCCTGTACCGCTCCCATTTTTTTTTCTTTTAGTCTTTAGGCAATACATTGAATTTGTTTCATCTTTGTATTCTGCAGTTTTATTTAAAAATATATGGCAACAGGAACAGTTCATCTATTGTAATATTTTTTAAAAAGCCTTCACTAAAGCACACAAAACATGTATAGTTTAAACTTTTTTATCCTATAATGGTCCCATCACGTGATTATTAGTAAATATCAGCCTCTACAACCCAGTGAGAATGTTTGAGGTGGTATTGAGTAGTATTCAGGTTGAAGTGGGGACAGGAGAACCTGTGAATAGCCACACTCCCTTGTGTCCTCACTTTGTATTTGTTTGTTTTACAGGAACCCTTCAGGTCATGCTGATAAAGAAGTGATGGCTGCCACCGTTCTAACCTCTCTGTCCACGTCCCCATTGGTGCTCCACCCTTCATGTGCGCCCTCAGGTATCTTCACCTGTCCTGCTGTGCCCTCTGTGGAAATAGAAAACAATAGAAGCTTAGGAAATGCTGCAGAGTTCTGTTCTTTCATATATGCGGACTGGAGCAGAAGATGGGACGTATCATATGTCACTTAATGTTAGTGTACCCAGACACAGCTGCTGAGTTGTTGATGTGTTAACCTGTATTTATCCAGTGTCATTGGCACAACTCCCTATCTTTAAAGGCATGCACGTTAGCCTTGACCCAATCACCACAGGTCCTTCTGCTGTCTCCAGATATGATGTGGTTGCCATCGTCATGCCAACCCTGCCAGACGGTCAAAGTTCTCTTTGCTCTGTTAACCAGCAGTAAAGCATCATATAGCTTTCTATATCCTAAAGGCCACAGGAACCTTATGTGATAATGCTGTGGTGATAAAGTAGAGCTGTGTATCTATAGATTAGATGTCTTTGTAGGATTCAGCAGACTGCAGATATTACCAGGATGTACTGTGGGCGTGGGAGGAGAAAAGAAAAGTTGAAAGATGTCTATCATTGTGAGGCATCAGATGTAGTAACTCGTGTGTTAACAGATGTCACTTTAGCGGTCTGTCTTTGAAAATAGATTATAACCTCATCTCTCACGCGTTTAAAGTGCCTGTGTAGCTTTCTCAGGGCAAAATATCCATAGATTAAACAAAATGATTCCATTTGTTCAATTATTGAATTATTTAAATGTTTGGATGCAAAAATGATTTCTTAAACGAGCATAATGTATCCCAACAAAGGTGTTTACAAAATAGGGTATGGTCTTTTTTTATCGGATATCTGATAATTATGGAAGCCCCTTTCCATCACAACAAAAAAAAACCAAAATGAGCACAGCAAGTCATGATTATGAGTTAGTAAAGTCATAAATATGAGAAAGAAAGTCATAATAATTAAATTGAATTCAACTTTATTTATATAGTGCATGTTACAACAAAATTAATCTCGACGCGCTATCAAAATATTAAATTTGTAAGAAAGGAAAAAAAAAACAAATCCACATGAACAAGCATTTAGCGACAGTGGGAAATAACAACTCCCTTTCAACAGGCAGAAATCTCCAGCAGAACCAGGTTCAAAGGTAGCAGCCATCTGCTGTGACTGGTTGGGGTTAGTGGACAGAAGGAGGAGAA